>NC_055994.1:53215794-53820770 GCF_018446385.1 Zingiber officinale
GTTGACACTCTCTAACCCATATATGGGGTAGAGAAGATGCTCCTAGGAACCCAATACCTATTAGAGCTCATTGGGTTCACTAAATATTCACTAGGGATAACTTCCCTAGCAACCCTCCTAATGACCCTCTTAGGCTTTAAAGCCTTGATCATTTGGGACTCATCAAGATCAACTATAGGGGTGACTCCCCTTGTGACCTTGGTGATGGTCTTCCTAGCCCTAGATTTTGTTCCATAATCGAATGGAACATTATGATAAGTGGGCTTGACCACTTGGGACTTAGATTTGTGACTCAAACCTTTCTTGTCCTTGGACATTGGTTTTTGACCCTTAAACCCTAGGGATGACTTCTCCATGTTCTTAAGAGTCTTTTCCAAAGTATCAAGTATTGACTTCAAGACTTGATTCTCCTTCTCTAATACCTCAATTTTTGATTTATCACTCTTTCTTGAGGTATTCTTAGGCATATGTCTAGTTGATTTAGGATTCCTACCTAGGTTATCCTTAGCCTTAGATGGGTTGATCCTAGGGTTAGCCTTTCTAGAATTTTCCTTATCTAGACTCACATGTTTAGCTCCTAAGCACATGTATTGATTCCTAAGGTTATCATGCTTGTTATTATCGACAAGTGCAATAAAATTCCTAGCATGCATTTTATTATAATTGCAAAAATGAACCTTAGAGGTTACCTTAGGGTTTGCCTTAGCTCCCCCTATCGATGTGCCCGGTCTCTTGCCCTTGTGAGGTTGCCTCCCCCTCGGACAATGGCTCCTATAGTGTCCCCTTTGCTTGCATTGGAAGCACCAGATGTGCTCCTTGCCCTTGCGTTTCGGGACTCCGGCTTCCTTGACCTTTGGCGCCGGTGGAGTCTTTCTTACCCTCTTCAGACACTTACTCTTGTAATGTCCATGTTCCCTACACTCAAAGCACATAATGTGTAATTTGCTCGAAATTAAAGTGTTTGAGTTACCTAGGTTTGTGGATGGAGATGAGCTTTCTTCTTCATCCCTTCCGGAGGTAGAATCTTCTTCTTGCTCCGATCTTGAACAAGAGGAACTCTCCTCCTCTTCTTCCTTGGATGTTGAGTAGCCCTCAACTCCCAATTCGCTCCCTCCATGATGTGAGCTACTTGGCTCACTAGGCTCCTCTTCATGGCTTGAAGTGGAGCTCTCCTCATGGTACTTGGCCAAGTTATCCCATAATTCCTTGGCATTGTTGTAACCTATCTTACACAAGATGTTAGTAGGCAATGAAAATTCAATTATTCTCGTTACCTCTTCGTTGATTTCGGATTTGTGAATTTGTTCTCTTGTCCACTCCTTCTTCTCAAGTGGTTTTCCTTCCTTATCCACCGGAGGAATAAAACCTTCTTGTACACAAAACCAATTCATTATGTTAGTCATAAAAAGTACTTCATCCTTACCTTCCAATACGCGAAGTCACCGCATTCGTAGAAGGGTGGAATGGTGACATCTTCTCCGAGTAGATCCATCCTCTAGCTCGTGCTCCCCGGGTGTTAATCCGATGAAGAGCAAACCTTTGCTCTGATACCACTTGTTAGGATCGTTCGTACTCGGCTAGAGAGGGGGGTGTGAATAGCCGACCCCAATTGCTCGCGTTTCTTTCTACAAACTAGGGTTAGCGCAGCGGAAACTAAATGCAGAAAGAAAACAGGAGAAGAAATCAAACCTCTACGCAAGGATGTAACGAGGTTCGGAGATGAAACTCCTACTCCTCGGCGTGTCCGTAAGGTGGACGAAGCCTATCAATCCGTCGGTGGATGAGTCCTCGGAAAATCGGCTAAATCAAACTCCTTGTGGGTGGAGAAACCTCGCCACAATCACTTGCAACAGCAAGCTAAGAGTACAAGAGAATAGCAAGAACAAAATACAACAGGAATGTAGACACAGTAGCTTGCCTTCTCGTCGACTGGGGTCCCGGATGAAGTAGCAACTTCACGGACAGATGCAACAAGCAACTCAGCAGTAGCAGGTCCAGTCGTGGAATGAAGCTCACGCGAAGCTTTGACAAGGAGGAGCTCAAAAAAGCTCAAGCACTTCGCAACAGGAAGGAAGAAGAAGAAGAAGATTGATCGCAGCAGCAACCCTCGACCCCTTTATACCTGCGAAGAAGACACGGGAAACGTTGCTCACACGCGGCTAGAACTGAACCGATCGAGCCCGGCCGATGATGCGGTTCTCACGATCGGTCGCGGGGACCGATCAGGCCGTGTTGATCGGTCCCGGACCTATCGGAAGGCTTCACGAGAGTTGCCCAACTCTACGTGTGGAATCTGATCGGTCCGGACCGATCGGCGTCTGATCGGTCCGGGGACCGATCAGGCTCCTCGATCGGTCCCCGACCGATCGATAAGCCTGACCTTACATTTGTTATCGATCGGTCACCGGACCGATCGGACACCTATGGATCGGTCATCGATGCGGAGACCGATCCGAACTTTTTTGCCCAAACCAAGTCCCAAACCTTCCAAACCAATATCCGGTCAACCTTGACCTATTGTACTTCATCCCTAGCATCCGGTCACTCCTTGACTGCTAGATTCTCGCCAAGTGTCCGGTCAATCCATTTGACCTACTTGGACTTTCCTCAACACCGGATGTCGATCATCCTTGATCTATCTGGATTTTCCTGCCGGCTTCACTCACTTTCCACAGCTTCACTCACCAGGATTTCCCCTGCCTAACATCCAGTTAGGACTTTCTCCTTCACTGCTTCACTCACGCCTAACAACCCAGTTAGGACTTTTCCACCGCCTGGTTTCACTCACGGGACTTTCTACCTAACATCCCAGTTAGGTCTTTCCCTCATGCCAAGCTCCCTGCTTGGACTTCTCCGTGCCAAGTCTCCATACTTGGACTTTTCCAGTGCCAAGTCTCCATACTTGGACTTTTCCCGTGCCAAGTCTCCACACTTGGACTTCTCGCGTGCCAAGCTCCCTGCTTGGACTTTTCCAGTGCCAAGTCTCCATACTTGGACTTTTCGCGTGCCAAGCTCCCTGCTTGGACTTTTCCAGTGCCAAGTCTCCATACTTGGACTTTTCAGGTCAACCAGGTCAACCTCGACCTAGGGTTGCACCAATAATCTCCCAATCATCTATTCTTGTCTCACCTCAAGAATAGAACTCTCTCACGAGTGTCAAACATCAACATGCAACTCAACTAGGTCAACCTTGACCTAAGGTTGCACCGACAATCTCCCCAAGTCAAACATCAAAATATAACTCGAGTCAAGTCACCTCGAGTCGGGTCAACCAGGTCAACCTTGACCTAAGGTTGCACCAACACCTATTGGGTCACACACAAAGAACAAGTAGATGGAGATTAGGTTCATATGATGAACCAAGAGGATTAAATTCATTTGATGAATCAAATTGGATTAAGAGTAATCCTAATTGGGCTAATTGAGTTGGACTCAAGTTGATTCATGTGTTCAATGAGTCTAATTTAGATTATGACTCATTGAATCAATTTAATTAAATGAATTAGATTTATTATATTAATTTGGCTTGAATTAAATGGTTGGATTAGATCAACCATGAGAAAGATTAAGTCAAGTTTGACTTGACTTGAGAGGAAGAGGAAGAGTCAAGTTTGACTTGACTTTATGCCACATCATATGTGTGACTTGGCATTAAGTGGCCAATGATGATGTGCCACATCATCATAGTTAATACATGATTGTGCCACCTAATGGAAGTTACATCTTCTCTTGGACTTAATGTGGCCGGCCACATTAATGAGAGGAGTTACTCTTGATGTGGCCAGCCACTCAAAATGAATGGGATGCATTATTTTTCATTCAAGGCTAATTGCATCTTCTTCCTCCTCAAGTTTTCCTCAAGCTCTCCCTCTCCTCTTCTCTTGGCCGAAAGTTTTCAAGCAAGAAAGAAGGTGAATGAGTTTGAGTTACATGAAGAAAAGGTAGAGTGATTGTCACATAGAAGAAGAAGAAGAGTGTTCATAAGATCCATTCTATTTCTCTTCTCTATCCTTTTCTTTTGATTCCCATCCGAGAGCCCTAGAAAGTGCTAGCACACTTGTGGTGCTCTCTTCTCCATCCTTGTGTGTTAGAGAACACATCTTGTTCGTGTGGATACTTCTAGAGGATTGTCTACGTTGACAATCTTGAGATCCGGTGTACCTTGGACTTGCGGGATTGAGAAGGGCTTCGCTTCAAAGGTATAACCTTTTTCCTTTGTATATCTAAGTGTAGATCTAGGTAAACTCGTACTCATAGTTTTCGAAAAAAATTTCTTTGCACGGATCCGTTGGCTAGGGAGTTTTGGGGTTTTCGCGACGCGAAAAAGTGATTTTCGCGGCCCGAAAAATCCAACAGTTTGTGCAATTTCCCAAGGTCAGGGTTGACCAGGTTGACTAAGCTTGAATTGACTCAAGCTTGAGTCATAATGTGTGAGTTTCGATATTTGACAATATATGAAGATTGTTTTGACAATATATGGAGATTACAGGAGCAATCATCCATTTGGGGAGATTGGTCAAGGTTAACCAGTTTAATGTTAAGAAGAGTCAAGTAGGACAAGGTTGATCGGATACTTAATTGGGAAGTCCAACGGGATGGTTGGCAGAAGATGAAAATCCAAGTGGGTAGGTGTTGACTGAACACTTGGTGGGAAAGTCCTAGTGAGTGAAGCCAGGGGTACATGAACGTTAATAAAGAAAATAATACTGACAAAAATGAAGAATGAAAAAGCAGAGCGTTGTTAGCAGCGTCGCAGGAGCACCAGAGGTCGAATTGATAGTTAATGTTTGAGCTTCAGCCTTGACCCTCCTTATATAGGAGGTTCGGGGCGCCCTGAACATGACGTAGCCGAGCCTACCAGGGAGCTCCACGTGGCGAGGTGACGCTGAGAATAAGTTTTTACCTCCGGGCGCTCAGGTTCCTCCTGGGCGCCCGGACCCTAGTTTTCTAGCAGCTTCCTCCCTGCAAGAAAATGTTAGTCCAGAGGCAAATATATAATGCATATATCCTGCAAAACAAAGTGTTAGCACAGTTCAAGTTTAACAAGTAGAGTTCAGAAATGGTTCTGTCTCTCCGAGACCGGAATCTAGTCAAGATCTCGACTTAGAGTTCCGAAATGGTTCTAAGTCGGATCGGCGCTTAAGTTCCCTTCTTGGGAACGCGTCCTCACAGTCACTCCCCTCCAATGACTTACCTTCACTTAAGTTCCCTTCGACCCGTCCGGGTTTCGTGACAGCTATCCGGTCAGCCCGTCGACCTAGCTGAACTTCGTGCCAAATGTTCGGTCAGCCCGTCGACCTGTTTGGACTTCATGCCAACTATCCGATCGGCCCGTCGACCTAGCTGGACTTCTCCTACACACTCGATTAGAGTGTTAGATAACAACGAAACTAACTTAACCTATTTTATCATTCATCAAAACTTGAGTTAGACCGTTAGTGCTAACCGCACCAACAATCTCCCTCTTTTTGATGTAATGACAATCTGGTTAAGTTAGTGATAAATATGCATGTAAGAAACAAGCATAAGTTGTTAAGTTAGCTTTTAGATTTTGTTCTGTTTCTGTTTGTTTAACTAACTTAACCTCCTAACCCTCCCCCTTTGTCATTCATCAAAAAATAACATAGAATAGCAAGGCAACTTAAAAAAATGCAAGGTAAACGAAATTTAGAAATGTAAGTTAGATTATTTTGGGGGAGTATAAAAAAAATGACTTAAGTTTAAAAAATAGCCGCTATTAATTTTTTAACAAGATAATTGCAATTTAACTTAATCTTTCAAAAAATAGTTTTGCAATTTGGAAACATAATTTGCAAAAATATTAGGGTTATTTTTCAAAACTGAAGAATCCAATTTTCAAAATCAACTTTTTAAAACTAAGTTTGGAAGGTTTGAATCAGAAACCAAGTTTAGAATAAAGCAAATTTTCAAAAAATAATTTTCAACTTTCAAAACTAATTTTGAAAAACCCAAAGAAATTGTTAAAGTACTTAGTTTTGATTTGAAAAAAAATATTTTGCAAAATTTATTTTTAAACTAAGTAAAAAAAAATTAACCTCCCCCTGAACCTGACATTACAAAATCTATCTAACCGGTTAACTACTTACTGACTATTCAGAGGATAGCAGCTTTTACTTGGTTAGTCAAGTTAAGTCAAAGTATCAGTTAGTGTTTGACTAAACTGAATGACTTAACTGGATTAATATCTGTTTGGTAATTAACACCCAGACTTATATCGATGCACTAATATAAGCATCTATGCATCTCACCCCTTTCTATGTTTGGCAATCACAAATAAGGGAATCCTAAGGTGATGGTGAGATGCTCAAGTACTGTTTATTGATTTGACCCCATGGGAGTCAAACAAGTTTAGATGTAAAAGTTCTAGTATTGAGTTAGTTTGAGATTGATTAATTGGTTTGTGCATAGATTTTATTTGTTTATCTTGTTGACAAGCATTACATATGGTTGAGTCTAAGTTAGGTAATTTTTGTAAGCCTCTGACTAATCCATTTAATTTGCTTATATTTCTGAAATTTGTGTGTAACATTCTTCTATGTCATAACCATGTTTCTTCTTTTTGTGTTAAATAACACTTAATTGAAGAAGTGGTTAAGTTAATTGCATAGATGTTATCTTTTTTAAACCCTTTTAGACTTATTTTAGGGCTATCTAGGTGCTTGATTAGACATTCTGAAGATAAGAACCTAACCTTATACCTAGTGTCACACAATTGACTGATACTTAGGAGATTATACTTGAAATTTTCAACAGTAAGACATTTGTAATAATGAAGTCAAATTTTAGCTCAATGTTACCTATACCAATTACCTTGGGTTTGTCATTGTTTCTAAAGGCAACTATCCCTAAGCTTTTGTAAGTAAGTTGGGTGAATTTAGTGTGATATCCAGTCATATGTTTGGAGCAACCACTATCCAAAATCCACTTAGTTTACTACAATAACTAGGAACTGGAGTTAGTCTAAGTTCAGGCTGATAAAATTTTAAGGTTAGTTTTCACATAAACCTTAAGTTAAAAAATTTTCAAGTTAATTTTAAAATGAATTTTAAAAATAATTTTTAAAGTTAAGAATTTTTTAAAGTTTTTCAAAATAATTTTTTAAAGAATTTTTAAAATAAAATTTTCAAAGTTTTTAAAAGAATTTTTGAAATAATTTTTAAAGTTTTTAAAAGAATTTTTTTTAAGTTTTTAAAAGAATTTTTAAAAAGATTTTAAAGTTTTGAAACGGAGTTTTAAAAGAATTTTTAAAGATTTTAAAAATATTTCAAAAATAATTTTCAAAAAGAGTTTAAAGTTTTAAAAGAATTTTTAAAAGGTTTTAAAAGAATTTTTTAAAAATAATTTAAACTTATTTTAAAGAAGTTTTAAAAGAATTTTTAAAATATTTTAAAGTTTTTGAAAGATGTTTTAAAAGAATTTGTTTAAAAGGTTTTAAAAGAATTTGTTTAAAAGGTTTTAAAAGAATTTTCAAAAAGAATTTAAAGTTTTTTGAAAGAAGAATTTTCAAAGTTTTTAAAATAATTTTTAAAATAATTTTCAAAATAATTTTCAAAATAATTTTTAAATTATTTTTAAGTTTTTAAAAGAGGTTTTAAAATAATTTTTAAAAGTTTTTAATATAATTTTTTAAAAAGAATTTAAAGATTTTGAAAGAAGTTTTAAAAGAATTTTTAAAGTTTTTAAAAGTATTTTTCAAATAATTTTTTAAATATTTTAATGTTTTTGAAAGAAGTTTTAAAAGAAATTTTTAAAAGGTTTTAAAATAATTTTTTAAAAGAATTTTTCAAAAGACTTTAAAGTTTTTTGAAATAAGAATTTTTAAAATATTTTAAAGTTTTTGAAAGAAGTTTTAAAAGAATTTTTAAAAGATTTTAAAAGAATTTTTTAAAAAGAATTTAAAGTTTTTTGAAAGAAGTTTTAAAAGAATTTTCAAAATATTTTAAAGTTTTTGAAAGAAGTTTTAAAAGAATTTTTAAAAGGGTTAAAAGAATTTTTAAAAAGAATTTAAAGTTTTTTTTTTTAAGAAATTTTTTAAAAGTTTTTAAAAGAATTTTTAAAATATTTTAAAGTTTTTGAAAGAAGTTTTATAAGAATTTTTAAAAAATAATTTAAAGTTTTTAAAAGAATTTTTAAAATAACTTTTAAAATATTTTAAACTCTTTGAAAGAAATTTAAAAGAAAATTTAAAAGGTTTTAAAAGAATTTTTAAAATGAATTTAAAGTTTTTTTTGAAAGTAGTTTTAAAAGAATTTTTAAAATTTTTAAAAGAATTTTTAAAGTTTTTAAAAGAATTTTTAAAATATTTGAAAGTTTTTGAAAGAAGTTTTAAAAAAAAATTAAAAGATTTAAAAGAATTTTTTTAAAAAGAATTTAAATCTTTTTGAAAGAAGAATTTTTAAAGTTTTCAAAAGTATTTTTAAAATAATTTTTAAAATATTTTAAAGTTTTTGAAAGAACTTTTAAAAGAATTTTTAAAGATTTTAAGAGAATTTTTTAAAAGAATTTTTAAAAAGAATTTAAAGTTTTTTGAAAGAAGAATTTTTTAAGTTTTTAAAATAATTTTTAAAATTAATTTAATTTAGTTTAATTTAATTTAATTTTATATTATTTTATTTATTTAATTCTTAGTCGTCTCACCCGATCTACGTTTTCAAACAGGGAATCCTTTAATTTTGTGAGATGAATTAGGTTCAATTTTATGGTTTGGTTGAACTTTGTGTTAGATTTAGGTTTAGCTTTGGGTCCAACAAATAGGCATTCTCTGGATAAATTTCTTGGCTATGGTGAGTCACTTAGACGTCATTAGAGTAACCATGCCTTCGAGGTTTTCTAAATAGTCATATCCACTGGACTTAGTACAAAACCTTGGTCTAACTTGTTAGGATCCATAAATGGTAGATTCGGTCAGTTCCACTTAGCCAAATGCACCAGGTCGAAGCCATATCTTCCTAGGCATGCATAGACTGAGCTTCCCTAACGTACTATCATCCAAAACTTCACCAGTACCATAAGTCAAGTTAAACTAGGTCTCTTTCTAATTAGTCCTTATTACCCTGCCGGGTAGGTTGGTTTGGGTTACCCTGTCGGGTAGGTTAGTTTTGGAGGTGCCAGCTATTCTGGAGCCTTCCCCTGATTTATTGGCCTTTAATTTTTGGTTCTTGGTTTATGTCTATCCTTTTTGTTGTTGTAATTTACTTGATGATATTTTAAGTCTTGGTGTGGCTTAAAATATTTAGATTTTGAATTTCTTGTTCTAGGTTTGTATTTTAATTTTTGATTTGATTTATTTGATTTTATATAATGTATTTTTTCTTTGGGTATGTAGCTATCGGAACCCAATCTTTGCTTGATTGCTTGTGTTGGGTTCGATTTAAATGTTTTATTCGAGCTTGACTTGTAGCCAAGTCTAGTTTTGTTGTAAATTGCTTTTTGATTATTTAATATTAGATCTAAATTCTTAGATCTAGTTGTAAATTTTTCTAACATTTCTTTTAATTTGTTAATTTCTATTTTTAGTGATAAATTTTCATCCTCAAGTGTTGGATCTTGAGTTGGATTTGATTTTGTGCTTTGTTCCTTGAGGTTTTGATTTTCCTCAAGGAGCATTTTATTTTCATTTTCTTAAGTTATCAATTTCTAATTCAAGCATCAAATAATTTTAAAGAATTTTTTATTTAAATTAACATTTGCCTCGTCGGGGCCTTCAGAAATGAGTACGGACTCGTAGCTCGATTTGGGTTCCGACCCGTCTTCCGATTCTTCGTCCGATTCTTCTTCGAGGGCCATCAGTGCGAGGTGGCTCTAGTGCTTCTGATCTTTGGCCTCCGATTCGTCCGAGGAGGAGTTGTCTCAAGTCGCTTTGAGAGCATTCTTCTTGGATGCCTTTGTTTTGTCGTTCTCCAGTTTCGGACACTTGTTCTTGTAGTGTCCCACCTTGTTGCATCTAAAGCATGTTACGTTCTTTGGTTCGAGGGAGTTGATCTTCTGCAGGTCCTTCTTGTTGAAGCTGTTCTTTCTCCTGGTGAACATCTTCCTTACCAGGTTCACCAGGTACTCTTCATCTTCAATCTCCTGATCAGACTCTTCTTCGGGTTCAGGCTTGTTTTTAGATCTCTCCTTGGAAGAACCTGCAAACAAAGCTACACCTTTCTCGGTCCCGGTGTTAGTTTGCTCATGCAATTCTAATTCACAGAAAAGTTCATCTAATTTTAGTTTGGATAGATTTTTAGAGATTTTGTAGGCATCCACGATAGATGCCCACAAATTATTGCGTGGAAAAGCATTCAAGGCATACCTTATTAAGTCCCGGTTCTCCATTTGATGTCCTATTGCATGGAGTCTGTTGAGGATGTCCTTGATCCTTGCGTGGAGCTGACTTGTCGTTTCTCCTTCCTGCATTTTAATATTAAATAATCTATTTAAAATCAAGTCACATTTCGTTACCTTAGCGTCGCTCGTTCCTTCGTGTAGCTAGATCAACTTGTCTCAAAGTTCTTTCGCATTCTGCTGAGGTCGTACCCGGTTCAGCTCTTCCTTCGTCAGCTCGCATTGTAGCGTGTTGAGGCCCTTGAAATCTGTTGAAACTTTCTTCTTCATGTCTGGAGTCCACTGCTCCGGCTCCAGTGGAATACCGGAGTTGTCAACTGGTGTAACATTTTGTGATGCTGAACCATTGGCCGAAGTCCGTCTTCAGGTAGACCTTCATCCACTTCTTCTATTTGAGGACATACTATACTAAAGTCTTCAATTTGAGGCATCCTACACACAAGAAAAAAATAGACAAAGGAACATCCCAAGACTAGGTCTTGGATTAGTAGTGCAGGATAAGAAGAAATAAACTGAAAAGCTGATTTGATGTTGCACCAAATCAGATTAATAGCAACGAAAAGAATTCCCCAAAAGGTAATAATACCAATTTGGAATAAAGACGAAAAAATTAAAAATCGACAAAGAAAAGGAAAGAAAATTACACCCCCTGTCTGATTGGTAGTTGCACCAAATCAGAGTTGTACCTACTCTGATACCACTTGGTGGATCGTAAACTTTCGATAGGGGGTGTGAATATCGATTTAAAAATTTTTGTAAAGTAAGTGCACAGTGGAAAAAGAATGAACAAAAAGAAGTGACACAAGTAGGTTTTTTACTTGGTTCAGAGCCTATGTCGACTCCTACTCCAAGGCCCGCACACGAGGGTGCTTTCGATGGGCAATTCACTAGCAATTCGAAAATGTTAACAATTTAAAGTACATGAACACTAATAAAGAAAATAATACTGACAAAAATGAAGAATGAAAAAGCAGAGCATTGTCAGCAGCATCGCAGGAGCACCAAAGATCGAATTGAGAGTTGATGTTGGAGCTTCAGCCTTGACCCTCCTTATATAGGAGGTTCAGGGCGCCTGGAACCTTCAGGACACCCTGAACATGACGTAGCCGAGCTAACTAGGGCGCTCCATGTGGCGAGGTGACGCTGAGGATAAGTTTTTGCCTCCCGGCGCACGGGTTCCTCCCGGGCGCTCGGATCCCAATTTTCCAACAGCTTCCTCCCTGCAAGAAAACGTTAGTCCGGAGGCAAATATATAATACATATATCTTACAAAACAAAGTGTTAGCACATTTCAAGTTTAATAAGTAGAGTATTAATTAGATTCTGTCTCTCCGAGATCGGAATCTAGTCAAGATCTTGACTTAGAGTTCCGAAATGGTTCTAAGTCAAATCGGCGCCTAAGTTCCCTTCCCGGGAACGCGTCCTCACAGTCACTCCCCTCCAGTGGCTTACCTTCACTTACCTGCCAGACGTCCGGTCAGCCCTTCGACCCGTCCGGGCTTCGTGCTAGCTATCCGGTCAGCTCGTCGACCTAGCTGGACTTCTTGCGAAACGTCCGGTCTGCCCATCAACCCGTTTGGACTTCGTGCCAGCTATCCGATCGACCCGTCGACCTAGCTGGACTTCTCCTGCACACTCGATTAGAGTGTTAGATAAAAATGAAACTAACTTAGCCTATTTTGTCATTCATCAAAATATGAGTTAGACCTTTAGTGCTAATCGCACCAACAATTACTAGAGTTGACCTAGAGGAGAGGAGATGACCAAGGCCTGTAAAAAGCCTAGGGATAGAAAGGTAACTAGGGAAGTTATCCCTAGTGAATACCTAGAACACTCGAGAAGCACCAATATATTTTGGGTTCCTAGGAGTATATTCTCTACACCCTATATGAGTTCAGGGAGTGTCAACTTTAATTCGAAGGGTAGTTAACCTAACCTTGAAAAAGTTGATACTTGGAAGTCATTTTCACGGCTTTGTTACTCCTTGAGAATGAAAAGGATTAATTAATTACTCACTGGAAGAATAAAATATATCAAACTTTGAGAAATTGGACTTAATTTAAATTTGTACAAACAAGGAAAAGCAAAAGAAATGTCAAGTTGGGATTTTGACATTTTCTTAGCAAAATGAGGGTAATCTAGGATTAATTCTAAGTTAGCAAAGATCTAAAGTTACTCAGATAAATAATCTAGGTATATTTATTTATGCTAAATTACCATGATTGTTTCCCCATCATATGTCATGACATCATATTTTGCATTCATTTTATTATGAAAAATACAACAAAAATATCATGTCATGTCATGCATACATCATGTAGTCATAGTATATTTTTCTTTCAAAAATTACTTATTTGATATATGTCGTAAGTCATCATGCATTATTTTAAAATTCCATTGTAATTAAGGATAATGACATTTGCCAATAAGTGTGGTAAAGGAATTTATCAACAAGTGACATCTTAGGTGGATCATCAAGATTACAATGCCTAGATTGTAACGACCACCCTTCTTACTACTACCACACTCTAAGGATGACCGTTACTTGACTACTAACTCTACTTAACCGGTATGATAAAAAAAATCACATGGAAACCCTACCGAAAAATTTCGGCAGAGTCTCCCCTGTACCGATGATCATATCCGTAAATACATACAGAGTATACTCAGCCACAGGCGGCTGGAACATATATTTTCACAACCACGCAGTTTAATAAATCAAAACATGCAGATAATGAAAAGCGGAAACATAACTTCTTACTATAAAATTTTCTTATCAACTTAATAAGAAATTAAACTAAACAAATTCTTAAACTAAGTGAGTTCTTTAGCTAAGTCCAAAGGATCTCCATAGTCCACACATCACACACCGTCACAGCATCTCCTTGTCGCCTTCTTCCTTATACTTTAGCTTTTCCTTTATCTGCAGTAGGAGGAAAATAGTATCTATAAGCTAAAAGCTTAGTGAGCGCTATCCTACTCACAAAAACTCGATATGCATGGGAATATACTGAAAACTAAAACTGAATGCTCAAAGGAAAAACTACTCATGCTCATCTACTAGTAAATAAACAAACATACTGAAATGCTAAACATGTAAAACTACTCATGCTCTTCTAATAGCAAAGAACAGTAAACTAATCTAAATAACATGCTAGCAGAAAAGGGAACTAAACTTGCTGATTCTAAAACAAAGTGAAACTTGATTCATTTGTTCTAACTTATTCTTTAATACTTTATGTTTATGTAAAACTCGTTTTACTTGTTCAAAAAACTTATACTTATAATACTTCAAAATAATAATCAACTTCTCTTGGGCCCGGCAACTGTGCTTTTACTTTTGTAACGACCCGACCCATTCGGCGGCCCATTTGGCGACCCTATGGTCGTCGACCGTCGACCGTCGGCCGAGCCGTTACTACTAGGTTATCTAAACCTAGGGACGACTATGGAAGCCCAACCCAAGGACAGAGAGTCCAGTACAGTGCCACTGATAAAAGTAAAATACTTGCTATCTTTTAATACTTCTGATATATAATGCCTCGGCATTTTCTTTAGCACCTTGTGTGCCAAAATCCCTAAAGTCTTGACTTTGGGATCTACTTAAGGCCTTGGCCTTTTTCTTTCTTTTCTTTATCTTTCTTATATTTTTCTTAAACTCGTAAAAAGAGTATAAGCATGCTACAACAAAAATCAAATCAAAGGAAAGAAAATCTGACTTCTATAAGCATGCTATATCAGAGACAAATCAAAAGAAAGCATATCTAACTTCTTCAAACATGCTTCATCAGATGGCAAAGAAAACCAACAACATAAACTTCAATTCATGGCAGTAAATGCTAACAAAACTGCGATGCTAATTAAGATAATAAGGAAATCTAAGTTTGATTCTCATGTAAAACCTAAACAAAGCTTACACTTTTATAGAGTAGAAGAGATCTAAATTGTCTCTAACAACATACTACTCATAGCCCTAATCCATGAAGCCAATAGCATACACTTGATACACTTACCCATTCTAAATTAATCCTTACCCAGCTGAGCATAAGGAAAATTACTGCTGTTATCACAAAAGTTAACACGTGATGTACTAAAACATGCACCCAATGGATCTACACAATCTAATTCTTCCCAACTAAGCATAGCATAAAGAAAAGTTGCTCATATAACTACCCATTGTAGTGTCCACAAAGAAACTACGTACTAGTTATGCACTTCTTCGTGCTCACTGTCTGCCCACAGAAAACAAATGGATAGCAATTATCTAAAATAACAATTCATAGTAGAAAACATGGCAGCAAGCTTCACAAGCAACTTCACAGCAGCAATCATTCAAAACAAGGAAGCTTACGGCAGCAAACAACAACTCAACATACTTAACTCTTCCATATCCTTACTTTGAGTCTCACGGCAGTAGCCCTAAACCCAATCTTCACAACAAAAATTCTAAAGCAAGAAGAAACCAAATCCCTAGAAATTCTGAGATTCTTTACAACAAATCCGAAAGCTTAAAAAGGGAAGAACAATCTTCTTTGTAAAACTCACGGCACATTCACAAACAAGAGAAACTCTAAATCAAAGGCTCGAAACTATCTTACCGCAGGTGAGTAAGCGACTTACCTTCGTTTCCTTGATTCACAGCCGAAGGAGGAACCTTCTAGTGCTTCTAGGGTTCGGGTGAACTTGAAATCGGGGCCTCTTCCTCGCTCACGGCTTCCTTCTTGACGAGCGACCTCGAATCGACGAAGAACTCCCGGAGTTCGCCCCTCGCCGACCGCCGGAGGGATGCCCTAGCTGCGGCTTCTTTCCGCCCGGGCTGCTTTTGTCGCGCGAGAGAGGGAAGGTCGAAGGAATTAGGTCACGGGAGAGGAAAGAATATAACTTAACCCTCTCTTTAACTTGTCCTTTTATAACTACAGCTTAAGACCAATTCGTTATGAATTTGTTTACGAAATACCAGCTGGCGCGCTTGGTCCGCTGGAAAGACTTGTTCCCGAAGGTCTTGGGTTCGAGCCATCCTCGGCTCTTTTTTTATTTTGGTATTTCTGTTCCCAAAAACTGCTTATATACATTTTATTCCATACTTTATTAACAAAACTCTTGCAGACCAGTTGGTTGGCTGTGTTCGGTTAAACCTGGTTCGGGTCTGAGGTCTTGGGTTCAAAACCCGGCTTCAACATATTTTTTTTTTTAAACTTCTTCCTCATGGTAAAAATACCAAACGAACTCCAAAAATTACATAAAAATACTCTAAAAATTTCTAAAAATCTCTAGAATATTTCTATAGCATTTTTAAATATTTTTAAATTACTTTTAGGACTCTAATTGAGGAAATTTGGGGTGTTACATAGATAGATATGCATGTTCCCTTAGTTTTGGACAAAAACAAAGTCTACATCTCACAAAGACTATAAGATGACTTGTATGTATTTTAGTACACAATAGATACAAGTGAGATATTAGGTTGATGAACTAGACTTAAGATGTTTGTTTAGTGCATCCATTTGAGTTTTAGCTTCATCAAAACACATAGTTATGTGTTATCCAATCATTGGGAAAGCTAATATACAAGTCATGTGCATTTTGGCCAAAGAACATGATTGGAAATTTGGTTTTGAAAATTATTTCAAAATATTTTTGGAAAACCTTGGTGTAGACTATCTTTTGATAGTAATCATTATTGAAAAGTTTCACACAAACTAGAGAAAATCATTAAAGTTTTCAAGAGTTTCCAATTTTGTATCAATCTTTGAAAATAGAAATTATTTTCTTAGAAAACTATTTTTCCTTCATAGTATATATCTTAAATAATGTCTACAAGAATTTTCATAATTTTTTGAATTTTATAGAATTATTGGGGTATTTCTGAATTTTGGTTGAAATTTGATTTCAAGATATCAGAAACCCAATCCAATTAGCCGATCGATTGGGAGAGTTTGATCGATCAGTCGACCGATTGAACTAGGTTTTCTAGTGAGAAGAAGGTCACAAAATTGATCAGTCAATCGATTGACCCTGCCTGGATCGATCAAGTGATCGATTAAGGGAATTATCCATGAATAGAAGCTCGAAGAATTAATCAGTGAATCGATTGAAAGGCTCCAATCGATTGGTCAATCTATTGAAAGGCTGATTTTGGCTAAAAGGATATGATTTCAGCCTATTAAGCTATTTTTAGTCATATTAACCATCTTAAACCCTATGAAATCCATTTTTGAACATTTCAAGGTAGTTTTCTTAATGAAAATAAGATTGGATTCGTTAAAGAAGACTAAATTGATGTTTAGGATGAGGTTTAGTTTCATTATTGGATTTTAGACCTCAAAACTTTAAATTTTGGATTTCCTAAACTTTTTAAGAATTCCTAGTCATTGTTGGTGCAATGATAGAAATTTAGAGCATGTTTTGAGGAGGAGATACTATTTAAAGACATGATATAATTTTTGAACCCATGGAAGGTTGTAAAACCTCTATATAGTAAATGCTAGGGGTGTAAACGAACCGAATCGAGTCGAATATGCAGAAAAATTTAAGGTTCAAATTCGGCTCGAAATAGGTATATTCGAATTCGAGCTCGATTCGAAGCTCGAAAAATTCAAAATGTTTGGTTCGAATTCGATTCGAATTAAGGCTCAGGTTCGAGTTCGGCTTGAAATATTCGAACATGTTCGCGAACTATTCGAATTATTGCTTGAAAATATATTCGAAAGGCTTGAAATTTATTTATTTAATATATATTTAACTTATATTAATAAATATTAAAGTTTGCGAGCGGCTCGAACAATATAATTTGGGCTCGAGTTCGGCTTAAAAAAAAGTTCGAACATGTTCGAGTTCGGCTCGAATTCGATAAATTTGAATACGAATCGAATATTTTTCGAGCCGACTCGAAAAGCTTGCGAGCCGACTCGATTCGTTTGCAGCCCTAGTAAATGCTCATCATTGAGCATTAGCAAATAATAGAAGATTGGATATCTTCATTGTGAAATGTGAATGTTCTAGGATGAATATTATGAATTGGTTTAATACTTAGGGGTGAGCATTAGAAACAATGAAGTGTATGAGACCTTCATTGTGATGTTGTGAACAACATGTGAGGTTATGAACACGTATGCATAACTCTTCAGGGGAGAGTTTTTAATGTTTGCCAAAGGGTGAGAATATAGGATTTATGTTAGGATTTCATTACCCAAAGGGGGAGTTTGCCCTCTAGAAAAGGGAGAGAATAAAGGAAAACCCTCATTCATGCTTTAGCATGAAGAACAAGTTGAGGCTATGTATTAGTCTAACTTAAATGGTTTGTCAAACATCAAAAAGAGGGAGATTGTTGGTGCAATTTCCCTAGGTTAGGGTTGACCAGGTTGACTAAGCTTGAATTAGCTCAAGTTTGAGTCGTAATGTGTGAGTTTCGATGTTTGAAAATATATGAAGACTATTTTGAGAATGTATGGAGATTGCAGGAGCAATCATCCATTTAGGGAGATTGGTCAAGATTGACTAGTTTAATGTGAAGAAGAGTCAAGCAGGTCAAGGTTGATCGATACTTGACTGAAAAGTCCAATAGGAAGGTTGGCAGAAGATGAAAATCCAAGTGGGTCAGTGTTAACCGAACACTTGGTGGGAAAGTCTTGTTGAGTGAAGTCAGGCAGAAGGAAAATCCTGATGAGTGTAGCCAGGTGAAAGACCTAGTGAGTGAAGCTAGGCAAATAGGAAATCCTGATGAGTGAAGCTAGGTGAAAGACCTAGTGAGTGAAGCTAGGCATATAGAAATCATGGTAAGTGAAGTCAGGTGAAAGTCCTAGTGAGTGAAGCTAGGCAGTAAAGAAGCCCTGGTGAGTGAAGCCAGACACTTGGAAATCCAATGTAAAAATTTATTATGTAAAAAGAAATATACAAAATCTAAACTAAACCAAATGCATTGAATGTATCCCTCCAGACTTAAACTTTTCATTATCCCAATGAAAACTAGAAATGATATATGGAGTAGGTTTTATAAAGTTGAGAGAAGTTACCTAGTGATGAGCTCCAAATGGTTGAGACATCAACGTTGTTACGTCACCGCAAGTGTATGGTTACGTCGTCAGTAATATAAAAAGAAATCGTATCCATAGGGACTGGTTATAACCACTAAAGATATCTCAAAGTGAATTAGCTAAACAATCAACTAGGAATTACACGAACCAAGGAACAATTAAAAAATGGAAATAGAAAAGTAACGCAGAAACTAGGTTTATGAAAGTTCTAGGAAATTTGGTTTCTTTGTGATACTTATCAATGTAATATGATTTTACCAATTATATCCTCAATTGTCATGTATTCGTAAGAAGTCGTCGGTTATCTCCTGCAGAAAACACCGACAAGGGACTTATATCTATACCTTAAGCAACTAATAGTCATGATCCCTATGAAGTTCGTTAGTGGGGCAGCCCTGTCAGGACACCCCTCGGTCATACAATATAGAAACACATCACTAATCAATTCACATCATGATATAGTAACAACTCATCTATCTATCCTACTTCTTTGTAGATTCTTGCTTCACCCTTTAAGGTGATCCCCAAGATGTCCGTTAATGGGGCAGCCCTATCACGATGCCCCTCAATTATACAATCTAGAGAATTCCTCTACAAGATCTACAAGAATTACAAACATCCAATCAAGAATGGTAATTAGATCCAATCACAACAATCCACACAAGATTGAATTGATACAAAACATAACAACATCATTGAAACAAGAAGTAGGTATATCCTTGAAGTCATACATCAATTCACATCATAAATACTCCCTTCATCCTAAAACAAGAAGACATACTCCATGGAACAAAAGAAAAGATCCGAAGACAAGAAGATCGTAAACATTTCGATCCAAATCAAGAAGATAGAAAAGAAATGCTTATCTAGAGTTGATGAGTAATTTTCGGAACCAATCCTTGCTATCGGAGTCGAATCGGGAATGGAGACATCCTTAGATCGCCGGATCGACACCCAAAAGATAGAGAAGAACCTTCAAATTGGATCTCCCAAAAGGGAGAGCCTCTCCCTTTCAAAGAGGAAGAAGCCCTTTAAATAGAGAAGGGGGTTTGGGTGCCACACGGCCCGTGTCACGACCCTGTGGACCTCACACAACCTTGCCTATTTTGCTCTCGGCCAGAGACACACGGCAGTGTGAGATCATACGGTCGTGCCATGTTCCACATCTGGATGGTTCACATGATCGTGTGGCACACACAGTCGTGGCAGTCTTGGTCTCTAGAAAGGTTGCACGGTCATGTGGCACACACGACCTGACAATGCTTGGCCTCTGGAAAGGTTGCACAACCGTGTAGATCTACACAACCATATTTTGATTCTGCTTCAAAAGTGACATGACCGTGTGATACCACATGGACAAAGTCATTTTCCTTTGGCATGGCCGTGTGGCATTCATGGCTAGTGTCTTCTTCCTTTGCTTGATTATTAAATTGGCCACGAACATCAATTCTTCTCCAAATTTGACTCCTGTAGACAGAAAATGCACAAGAGCAGATCTCCGAACAAAGAAGAGTAAATATGCTAAAAGTAAAGCAAGGAGTATGAAAATGCATAGATAAAGCATGCATGAAATATAGGAATGCTCGTCAAAACATGCTAAACAAGTGTATAAAATCTACGCATATCACACCCCCAAACTTAAACTTTTACTTATCCTCAAGCAAAATGCCATGCACAATCAAAACTCACATGCTCAATAATGCATCATAATCCCTAATGCACTTTCCTTACTCTATCTACAAGTTTCATTGATGCACATGATCATAGAAATAACGCAAGTCTGGCTTAAGCATAAGTCTCTTTGTGCACAGTGCAAATAAGTGGTCCAAACTCTTCAAGTTTCAATGTTCATCCTAGTCAAGTCGTCATCCAATTGAGTTCCTAATGTTCCCGGTGATAGGCACTTGCCTGCCACACACTTAGTTCATATTTCTCAATCAACCCAGGGTCTTAAAGGCATTCTTGATATCAAGAGAAGCATAGCAGTCATTTCCCTAGTAACCTAACTCGGTCTCAAAGGGGTAACTTGCTAGTTTCCACTCACGACAACTATTTTTTATATCCCTTTTTTCATCATCATCATTTTTTTTCATTCTCTTCTTTTTTTTCATTTCATTTTTTTCTAAGTGATTGCAAGGTGCAACACTTAAACACAAATATACTGCACAAATGTTGGGATATTTTAATTTTTTCCAAATGAGTTTACATGATTCGAGCCTTATCTAGTAACCAAAATGAAGTTTGAGGAATCACCATGGAAATCAAGTACTAACCAAATAAGATGAATCATGACTATTTCAATGATATCAACTATTCAAGCTCAATTAAAGTGAAAGTAAGATCCTTATGGTAAGCCAAAACTCAAACTTATTTCCATAAAATACTTAGCTCACATTATGCAACTTAAGATAGAGAAAAGAGGTACACTAAACATACTAGCATCATTTACAACATCATGAATCAAGATATAAACGTGCTAATCACTATGCTTTTAGACAAGCAAGCATATAAGTGAGGATTGATGTTCTCAATATGAATGCTACAAAATACTTCAAAAGAAAAAAGATGAAATGTAGAACAAACATGCATAACAAAAACAAGACAAAAACAAACGAAATGCATAAAACTGAAAATGCAAAAATTTCAGGTTGCAAACCCCCCTCCCTCCAGACTTAAACTTTTCATCATCCCGATGAAATCAATATGGTAGTGGAGGAGGTAGTTCAGGGAACTCAGGAAGAGGAAAAGGAAAAGCATTAATGAATCATCTTACTTCATCCCTAAAATATTTATGATATTCAAACAATTTATCTAAATCATCTTGCAAATATCTCATAAAACCTTGAAAATCTTCATTAAACTCCATTCGAGCTCTATAAGAATTCATAAATCCAGAAATTTTATCACACAACTCTCTCTCACTCTTAAAACACTCTTGCAATTTCCTAAATTATTCCTCTCCCATGCAAACTTTATTTGTAAGTAGTTCATTAGTCGAATCTAAATCACTATGAATTTTATCCAAAATAGAATGGAGTTCATGAAAATCAAATTTATGAATGTTATGACTAACCGAAAGAACATCTCTTGAAACTGAGGCTGACAATAATCTAGATTGTTGACTTGCTAAAATTAAACGTCAATTATCTTTAACCCGAATAGTAGTAAGGTTATGATTGGGCAATTTTAAAGGAAAATTGTTTTTAACAAGAAGACTATACCCATGTTCCTCACGCCTTATTATTTTTATTGCTAAACATGAATGTAGATCTAATCTACAAGATTCATCAATCACCTCTAATTCATCAAGATCACACCCTAATACTACTGCTATTTGAGTTAACAACCCTCCTAAAACAATGGGTGTGGTAGAATCTACTTTCCCCAATTTTACTAAATGCTTAAGAAAGAAATAACCAGAATTAATTGAAACATTTTCAACCATTGGCCATAAACAATACAAATCCATAAGTCTTACTATCCCTTCTTTATCCTCTCGTCCAAATATAGTGTTCTTCATGACTAAATGAATATATCTAAAAATGGGATTAATGATATAAGGAGCTCTAGAAGTGTGAGGGTTAAAATGGGATTGCCTAGAGATTTGTTGCCAAAAGTGTGAATTCTCGAATTCAGGTAAAATTGTACGTGTAACACCCGAAAATTCTCAAAATAATTATTAGAAATATTCTATTATTTTTATGGAATTTTAGGATATTTTTATAGAATTTTTAGAGTAGCGGAAGTAGCAAAAACAAATAGAGTCGTAAAAGGGTCTAGGCGAGTATTGAACCCAAGACCTATTGGGTCCTATGACTTATAGTTGACTCTAGTAACCAAGTGAACCCAGCAGGGCCGTGCTGAGAAGAAAGGGAATCAGTTATATTTATATTTGAGTTGGGCCGAATTACCCACTAAATATAAATAGGGATTAAGTGAGGAATTGTTATTTTCTTAAACGAGAAAAAAAACCCTTCCCTCACCCTAGTCACGCCGCCCTCTCCTTTTCTCCCTCACCTCTCGGCGCCAACCTCAAGAAACCTAGGGTTTCCGTCCCAAGGGCAAGAGGAACACCTTCCGGCGATATCTCGGCTACGAGAACGTTCCTCCCCACGAGAAGAGCACGTGGACGTGAGGAAATCTACAGAGGGATCTTAACCACCGGAAATCTAGCGATCAGATCGTAAGGAAATCTAGCGCAGGATGTAAGAAACCCCTCACCTGCAGTATAAGTAGCTCTCGTGTGAATTTCTGCTTTGTTTAGTAGCATACGAATTTTTGACACATAGGTTGTGCAATAGTGCACACTAGGTGTTCGATAATAAGTGTAGCACAGGAAAAGAATGCAACTTAGGCATTTTAATAGCTTAGTAAATGCAATAGAGGCATTTATTTAGTATGCATAGTTTTACTATAATTGTATGGGACTACGGTCCAATGGGTGGGCTCCCACAGTCGCCTCTAGGTTTAGATAACCTAGTAACCCTACTAAATGTGGGACTTGCAAGCTATAATCAGTATTTTATTTTAGCAGAGGCACTGTACTGGATTAGATATCCATTGGGTTGGGCTCCCATAGTCGTCCCTAGGTTTAGATAACCTAGTAAACCCTACTAAGTTCGGGACTTGCAAACCCGGGTCTAGTTAGGTATGCGCGCATAGCAACTACAGTTGCCAGGCCCAAACAGTAGCATGATTATTATTTTAATCTATTTATGAAAATAGTTTTCAAACTCTCACAAAATAGTTATGTGAAATCAGTACAGCTTCAACATTAGTCTAGCATTAGCTTAGCTCAGCTTTTTATATCAGTTTAGTTTTCCTATTGATGCAATGTGATAATTATGATTAGCTTTATGGCCATGATTAGTGTTGATTCTATGTGTTGTATGCCATGCCATGTTTAGCATATTCAATACATATTTCAAATAGCATGTTTTCAAAGCATAATTTGCATCGTATGCATGTTTTGTGAGGTAGATTGTTTCTTACTAAGCATAAAGCTTACAGATACTCTTTCCTTATACTGCAGATAAAGGTAAAGGAAAGATGGACTAGTGGAGGCTGGAGGGCAATGCGATGAAGATGTGTGTGGAAGGAACATGGAATAAAGATCCTTGGAGAAGCTAGCAACCTAAGAACTTAGCATTTCATTTATGTTATTCCTTTATGCACTTTAGTTACTTAAGTGTCTTAGATTATGGAAGTTATGCATAGATTGTCAGTTGCCATGAGTTATGATAGGTCTAGTAGCTTTGTGTTTGCTGTTAGAATATTTTCCAGTTGTTTTAGAACTTGTGTGTGTGAGTTTGGCACGAAACAGTGCTGAAATCAGAGTTTTGCTGCAAAATCAGAAACCCCAATCGATCAGTGGATCGATTGGGAGCCTGGTTCCGCGAACAGTAAGCTTCTGGATTGATCAGCCGATCGATCCAGTCGCATTCTGTCGCGAACAGTAAGCTCCTGGATCGATCAGCCGATCGATCCAGTCGCATTTTGTTGCGAACAGAGAGCTCTGGAATCTATCAATGGATCGATTGGCCAGTCTGGATCAATCAGCCGATCGATCCAGAATATTACCCGAGTCCAGTAGCCATCTGGATCGATCCAACAGCTTGCAATCGATTGGGTTCAACCTGGATCGATTGGGAAGCTGGGTTTTGACCCAGTAACCTTGTGTTTCAGCTCCTTGACCATAGGGGATGTAGGATATGTCATGTACACCTTAGATTGCATCCCTTAGCACGTGTAGAATCCAGAACTTGTGTTAGCTTAGTAAAGTTTAAATTGGTACAGTTTTCCGCACCTAGACTTAGTAGTGGTCATGGATATAGCTTAGCACAGCATATTGTGACGGTTCGGCCTTACAGCCTAGTTAGTAGAAGGCAGGTCATTACAGTACGCACATCATTTTTAGGTAGATCATAACAAGTATTAAAATCACTCAATGTCTATTCATAATCTTCATTCAGTAGACGGAATTTTAATTTTCCCCCTCCTTGTACATTATCTACCTTTATAGAACTTAAGATTTCAAAATGATTCTAGGATAAGTTGGATATTTCATATTCATTAATCCACTCTAGCCTATTCTTTCAAATAACCAACCAATATCATCTCTAAACCCTAAGGTATCTAAAGTTGCATCATCCAAAAATTTAGTACTCAAGAGAGGACGTTTACATAAAGAGAAATATCGAAGTTGTTGTTCTTTGCTAAAAAAGACAAAGCCAAAATTATTAGAAATACCTTTAAAACAAGAGTTCCTTCCTTTTGTCGCAAGCATCTTTTCTTTCCCTCTTCTTGTTGATGAAGTATCCTTGATTGCATTCGATATAGTAGAAGTTAGAAAGGTTGAACTTTTAAGGAAGATGAGAGAAGGGATTGAGTGGAAGTAGTTTAGAACCCTTGAAGAGAAGAAAATAATAGAGAAAAGGGGAGTGTGCGACGGGCACGATCGTGTAGCTCATACACCCCCATGCCCTAGCCCTTAAAGACTGGGTTGGGCCGTGCTCTTCCTTTCACATGGTCGTGTATGGATTTTCAGCACAGACGTGTGAATTTACACAGGCCTTGCATTCTCCTTCTTGGGGATGTTCACACGGACGTTCCAAATGGCACAGGCAGTGCAATCCCCTTCATGGCTTGATTCACACGGCCAGTTCCTTCTCCTTCTCGAGAATTTATACACGACCGTGTCAGTTGACATGGGTAGTGTAGTTCTCCTCTCTGGTAAATTCACACGACTGTGTCTGGTACATGGCCGAGCACATCTCCTCCTCGGGTAAATTCACATGGCCAGTGTGAGTCACACGACCGTGTACTCCTTCTCTTCTGTAGACTTTACATGGTCATGTCTGGTACATAGCCGAGCTACTTTTCTTCTCATCATTTATGATCTTCCTCCTTTCCGACTTCTCCAACGCTTCCATGCCCATGAAGAAATCATGGCCAGCTCATGGAAGCAAAACACAACCTTAAAACAAAAATTAACAATAAATTTAAAAGCACTAATTAGTGAAAAAGACAGTTACAAATTTGAAAAAGAACCCTTGGGTTGCCTCCCAAGAAATGCTTATTTAAGGTCATTAGCTTAATCGCTTAATCTGGGGGACGAGGTTCAGAAATGTATAATTTTTGTTTCTCTTCTAAATTCATACCATGTATATATCTTTTTAGACGTTGACCATTCACCTCAATAATTCCCAGCTCTTCATTCCAAATATCTACTGTTCCGAAAGGATAATCCTTTTTAACCTTGAATGGACCCATCCATCGTGACTTAAGTTTTCCTGGAAAAAGTTTTAACCTTTAATTAAATAATAAAACTAAGTCCCACTTCTTTAAAATCTCTGCGTAAAATATGTTTATCTTGTCATTTCTTTGTCCTTTCCTTATAAGATCGGGCATGTTCATAAACATCCATCCTTAATTCCTCAAGTTCATTTAACTAAAGTTTTCTTTTTCCTCCTGCTATCCTGAGATCCATGTTAAGTTTTGTAATTGTCTAATAAGCTTTATGTTCCAATTCAACTGGAAGATGACATGGCTTTCCATAGACTAACCAAAACGGAGTCATACCAATGGGAGTTTTGTAGGCAGTACGATATGCCCATAAAGCATCATCTAACTTCAATGACCCATCTTTGCATGAAGTTGAGACTGTTTTCTTTAGTATAGCCTTGATTTCACGATTAGAGATCTCAACTTTCCCATTAGTTTGTCGATGGTATGGTGTTGCCACATTGTGATTTACTCCATATTTCTTGAGTAAGTTTTCAAACTATTTTTCTATAAAATGTGACCCCCCCCCCCCAATCACTAATGACTGCCTTAGGTACACCAAATCATGGAAAGATTGTCTTTTTAAATAGTTTGATGACTGTTTTTGCATCACTTGTAGGAGAAGCTACTGCCTCCACCCATTTCGACACATAGTCCACCGCTACCAGAATAAACCTATTTCCATATGAAAAAGGAAATTATCCCATAAAATCTATCCCCCATACATCAAATAATTTAACTTCAAGAATGTAGTTTAGTGACATTTCATTTCTTCTAGTGATATTTCCAATCCTTTGACATTAATCACAGGATTGCACAAATTCTCGTGTATTTTTGAATAGAGTAGGCCAATAAAATCTTGCCTGTAGAATTTTTGCAGATGTCTTTGAACATCCCAAACGCCCTCCATATGATGAAGAATGACAATGGAACAATATATCCTTAACTTCTTCCTCTGGTACACATCTTCGATCGATCATATCGCTACATTTTTTGAAAATAAGCAGTTCATCCTAAATATAATTTTTATCATCCGAAAGAAATTTTTTCTTTTGTTGTCTAGAGAAATTTTGGGAAAGAACTCCACTTGCTAGATAATTAACAAAGTCTGCATACCAAGGTGTCTTTACACATGCCAATGCCAATAGATGTTCATCTGGAAAAATATCATCAATAGGTGGTACATCACACTCTACATCCTTTTCTCTATTTTGTCATACTAGAGATAAATGATCCACCACTACATTCTCTGCCCCTTTTTTATCTCTGATCTCTAAATTGAATTCTTGAAGAAGTAAGACTCATCTGATAAGTCATGGTTTAGCATCCTTCTTATCTAGTAAGTACTGAATGGCCACATGATCAGTATAAGCTATCACTTTTGAACCTACCAGATAAGATCTGAACTTATCAAATGCAAAAACTACTACTAGGAATTCCTTTTTTGTAGTGGAATAGTTTACTTGAGTTGCATCTAGTGTCTTGCTTGCATAATGAATTGCATGTAAAATCTTGTTCTTCCTTTGCCCTAAAATTGCTCCTACTGTAAAATCACTAGCATCACACATAATCTCAAATGGGAGCTCCCAATCTAGTGCTTGTATTACTAGAGCTGAGATAAGGGCACTTTTAATTTTTTTGAAAGTCTCCATACAATCATCATCAAAACAAAATTCAACATCTTTATTCAACAAATTTGTAAGTGGTTTAGAAATTTTTGAGAAATCCTTAATGAAGCGGCTATAGAATCTAGCATGCCCCAAGAAACTCCTTACTCCTTTCACATTAATAGGCGGGGGTAACTTCTCTATTACTTCCACCTTGGTCTGATCTACTTCAATCTCATGCTATGATATCTTATGTCCCAAAACAATCCCTTCTTTAACCATGAAGTGACATTTTTCTCAATGTAACACCAAGTTTACGTCTTCACATCGTTGAAGAACCATAAAAAGTGATGTATGCCCAAGGGCTGAAGATAGGAGAGATCAGTTATCACTTCCAGAAGGCCCAATTACAAGACTACGGGCAAAGCGTTTCAAGGAAGCACTAAATGGGCTAATCAAAAACATTGGGAGGACTATGAGCAAGGAGAAACCAAGATAATCGCAACTGCTAGTCGTGACCTAATCCACGTAATCAGGCATAACCATCCATGACTGGCCGCGCTTAACGAAAGAACGTTAATAAGCATGTGAAGCATGGGAACTCGTTCATGCATGAAGACTTAAGTATTTTAGATTGTTTAATGAAGCATGCGACTTGGGACTCTAATTGTGCATGCATTTATTTTGTTTTGGGTTTGTAGATAGCTTGCATGAGGCATGCAACATTGGGACTCTAATTGTGCATGTACTTATCTTGTATTTTTCCTTGTTCACTCCCATATATAAGGGAGGGACATCTTAGTATGAGGCAACTTAGTTTTTGGTGAGACTGTGTGCTCTCTTAGTTCTTGAAAGAACTTACTGAACTTATCGAGTCTACTCTTGTGGCGTTCAACCCATCGAAACTTATAACCCCTAGGTGTGGCGTTTCTTTCCTTCGTAGGCTTGGTTCGTGCCAATTCTTAGTTACGGGTCAAGGCTCACACTCTTGTCGTTTAGTTCTTGGGGTTCTATCCACCTTTGTTTCAGGTTCCATCACATTTATTGGTGGGGTTCGTATCATCCGGTGTCGAGCTTTGGTTCAAAGGCAAGTGCAAATCTATCTTTACTTGTTGTTTAGCAAAAAGCAAAAAAAAATCATGAAAAAAAAGAAAAAAAAAAGAGCGCAACGAAAAGACAAAAAAAAAGAAGAAGAAGAAGAAAGCGCAAAAAAAAAAAAAAACTCCTTGTTTTCATTCACTCTCACCTCTTTCTATTTCCTTAAAATTTATGATGCGGATAGTGCTTGGGGGCAGAGAAGGATTGAGAAAGAGGAAGAGCAGTTTGGTATTTTGGGCGTGAGTAGGTTTTGTTGTAAAAGGGTGCACTGTTCACCAGCACGGGGAGGATTTTTGGGGTGCGCTGGTTTAACCGCCGCCAGCCCCCTGACGCGGGGCTCCTTGGCTGCTTCGACACCGGTCGCCGGTCGCACCTCTTCTCTCCCTCCTTCCCTCCGACCTGCACCTCATCGCTGCCAACAGGAAGAGAGGGGCTTCGGGCTTGTTTCTGCCGCCAGCCAAGGGAGGGTTTTCTCCCTCTCACCTCCAACGGCCAGCGCCACCTCCAGCGGCCGTCTCCGCCGTCCCCAGCGGCCAGTGTTACCTCCAGTGGCCAGCGCCACCTCCGGCGGCCATCTCCGCCGTCCCCAGCGGCCAGCGCCACCTCCGGCTGCCATCTCCGCCGTCCCCAGCGGCCAGCGTTGCCTCCAGCGTCCAGCGCCACCTCCGGCGGCCATCTCAGCTTGTCTCTGCCGCCAGCCAAGGGAGGGTTTTCTCCCTCTCACCTCCAGCGTCCAGCGCCACCTCCGGCGGCCATCTCAGCCGTCCCCAGCGGGCAGCACTGCCCCCAGCGAGCGCCACCCCCCGATGACCACCACCGTCACCCTCTGGGCAGCCGTCGTCCGCATGCTCAGGTTTCACATTATTTGTCTACTTTAGCGAGCCGATGGAGTATTCGGCCTGCGCGCCGCTATTGCATTCCGACCTTCGTGCCCCCATTCCGACCTGCGAGTCGGCGTTATAGTTAGGCCGCACATTACCATATGGATCCATAGCGCGCCCGGCTTTGAGCCACAAGAGTCAGTTACTCATCTGGCAGACGTCTATCCAGTCTTCACGGCCGCGACAGCTCATCCATCCATCTGAGGGCGCCCCTCGGGGCCAAGGTACGTCATTGTACTCATCTCATACATATTTCATTGTGTCGTTATCATTCGACTGCTCATATATTTGTGGGGCTGCCTCGAGCACCGAGGTACCAGAGAGAGGGGCAACCTGGTCGATGGCTGCAGGGATTGTTGACCAGAGGACTTCAATCGACTAGGTCAATGCAGAAGACAGGTCGCCACCGGGTCATGGGGATGCGGTCAACCTTCCAGCCACGTCATTCCGGCAGGTTCGTCTACTCAGCTTCCCGACAAGATCAAATTGGCACCGTCTGTGGAAACGGACCTGGTCTGGAATGTAAAGACATACGACCCAGAAAGTTTCGCCATCCTCATGGCCTTGATGGGTTTCGACGAGTATATCATATCCTCCTCATTCCTCGGGTGTTCGGGAGTCGAGCAATTGAGTCAGATCCTCTGCTAGTCGGTAGGTCAGTTTTCCAGTTATATTCTCTTTCGGTCATAGAATTTATCATAATTTCTTGAGCGGGGACTCTCGTGCCGATCGTCCGGGTTTCCATCATATCCGAGCCAAGGGCTCGATGTCGAAGACCCCGTGCTGATCGGCCCGGCATATATTATCCGAGCCAATGGCTTGATGCCGAAGACCCCATGCTGATCGGCCGGGCGTACATTATCCGAGCCAATGGTTCGATGCCGAAGACCCCGTGCTGATCGGCCGGGCGTACATTATCCGAGCCAAGGGCTCGATGCCGAATACCCCGTGTCGATCGGCCGGGTGTACATTATCCGAGCTAAGGACTCGATGCCGAAGACCCCGTGTCGATCGACCTGGCGTATATTATCTGAGCCAAGGGCTCGATGCCGAAGACCCCGTGCCGATCGGCCGGGCACCTCTGCTGGTCGGCAGACCAATTTTCCAGTTCTATTCTCTTTCGGTCATAGAATTTATCATAGTTTCTCGAGCGGGGATCCCATGCCGATCGGCTGGGTTCCCATCATATCCGAGCCAAGGGCTCGATGCCGAAGACCCCGTGCCGATCGGCCGGGTGTATATTATCCGAGCCAAGGGCTTGATGCCGAAGACCCCGTGCCGATCGGGCGGGTGTGAGCTATGCTTGAAGACCGTCGAGCGGCGACGTTAAATCCCAGAGTCGAACCAGCGACTATAAAAACCCCGGTCTGAAGACCGTCGAGCGGCGACGTTAAATCCCAAAGTCGAACCGGCGACTATAAAAACCACAGCCTGAAGACCGTCGAGCGGCGACGTTAAATCCCAGAGTCAAACCGGCGACTATAAAAACCCCGGGCTGGAGACCGTCGAGTGGCGACGTTAAATCCCAGAGTCGAACCGGCGACTATAAAAACCCCGGCCTGAAGACCGTCGAGCGGCGACGTTAAATCCCTGAGTCGAACCGGCGACTATAAAAACCCCGGCCTGAAGGCCGTCGAGCGGCGATGTTAAATCCCAGAGTCGAACCAGCGAATATAAAAACCCCAGCTTGAAGACCGTCGAGCGGCGACGTTAAATCCCAGAGTCAAACTGGTGACTATAAAACCCATCCTGAAGACCGTCGAGCGGTGACGTTAAATCCCAGAGTCGAACCAGCGACTATAAAAACCTCGGCCTGAAGACCGTCGAGCGGCGACGTTATATCCCAGAGATGAACCGTCGACTTTAAAAACCCCGGCCTGAAGACCGTCGAGTGGCAACGTTAAATCCCAGAGTCGAACCGGCGACTATAAAAACCCCAGCTTGAAGACCGTCGAGCGGCAACGTTAAACTCCAGAGTCGAACCGGCGACTATAAAAACTCCGGCTTGAATACCACTTCATGGACTAGTTCATCGGATATTCAATCTTCCCCGTTCGGGGTCGAGCAATCTTCACGAGCATCTATCTCCCCTGTTCGGGGTTGTGTGGTCGTCACTGGTCGCGGACCAGCTTATAGGATATTCTATCTCCCTCATTCGGAGTCGAGCAGTTTTCACGAGCATCTATCTCCCCCATTCGGGGTTGAGTGGTTGTCACTGGTTGCGGACCAGCTTATCGGATATTCTTCCTCCCCCGTTCGGGGTCGAGCAGTCTTCACGAGCATCTATCTCCCCCGTTCGGGGTTGAGTGGTCGTCACTGGCCGCGGACCTGCTTATCGGATATTCTACCTCCCTCGTTTGGGGTCAAGCAGTCTTCACGAGCATCTATCTCCCCCATTTGGGGTTGAGTGGTCGTCACTGGTCGCGGACCAGCTTATCGGATATTCTATCTCCCCCGTTCGGGGTCGAGCAGTCTTCACGAGCATCTATCTCCCTCGTTCGGGGTTGAGTGATCTTCACTGGTCTCGGACGAACTTCGGATATTCTATCTCCCTCGTTCGGGGTCGAGTGACATCTATCTCCTCCGTTCGAGATCGAGCGTTCATCACGGGCCTCAAACTAGTTCATCGGGTATATTTCTCCTCCATTCAGGGTCGAGCTTATCAGATATTTTATATCACCCATTCGTGATCGAGCGATTATTACTGGTCTCGGGCCAGCTTCAGTTATTTCATCTCCCCCGTTCGGAGTCGAGCAGTCGTTACTGGCCTCGGACCAGCTTATCAAATATCTCATCTCCCCCATTCGAGGTCGAGCGCTTCACACTGGTCACAGACCAGCTTATAAGAGCATCTATTTCCCCCGTTCGAGATCGCGGAGCATATCAGAGCAGCTTATCTCCCCCGTTCGGGGTCTAACTATCTCCAATGGTCGCGAACGAGAGTATCTCCACTGGTTTCAGGCCATAATATCTCATAGGCTTTGTGTTCGTTCAGCTCACGACTTTCGCGTCCATGCGTCTTTGACTCACGGGCTACACTCCAGTTCAGTTCGCATGTGATGCGCCCATTCAGCATCAGCCACTCAGCTTTACTCGATTGTCGGGCCAACATTTTATGATCGCCCGTTGACTATCCTTGGTGCTGTTCGGTCAATACTCTCATAGCGGTCCGATCAATATCGCTCGGCCACCCATTCGACCACACGTTTGAACGAGGTCGCACGATCAACGCTCATAGAGACGCCCAGTCATCTTTTATAATAATTCAGCTGACATTTTGCAAGGCTCGATTTCCATCCTTCCGATCACCCGGTTGGCACCTTTGCGGTCGTGCGCTTAGCATCATTCATTCGGCATCAGTCCGGTGGCTGACTTGGTGTTATTTCTCGTAGTTCGCTCGGCCTTGCTACTGTCTCTCGGGTTGTCTGATCTGCATCTTCTCGATCGCACGCTCGATCGCCCGTCTTTCTACCTATGCTGCCTTATCTCCATTGCTCGGACCGCGCCATTTCTCGTCACTCGCATGATACTACTTGAGTCACTTGCTCGGTATCGTCACAGCTATTCATTCGGCGAGACAAGAGGAGCCCAGTGATCCGATTTCGCGTTTGGTAGCGATTCTGCTTTGGGCTTAGTCTAGTCAGTCGGACTCGCGCCTCCTTCGACTAGACTTGAAGGGGAGGTTTATGATACGGATAGTGCTTGGGGGTAGAGAAGGAATAAGGAGAAGAGAAAGGGTAGTTTGGTCTTTTGGGCGTGAGTAGGTTTTGTTGTAAAAGGGTGCACTGTTCACCAACACGGGGAGGATTTTTGGGGTGCGCTAGTTTCACCGCCGCCAGCCCCCTGACGCGGTGCTCCTTGGCTGCTTCGACGCCGGCCGCCGACCGCCGACCGCGCCTCTTCTCGCCCTCCTTCCCTTTGGCCTGCACCTCATCACTGCCAACAGGAAGAGAGGGGCTTCGGGCTTGTTTCTGCCGCCAGCCAAGGGAGGGTTTTCTCCCACTCACCTCCAGCGCCACCTTCGGCGGCCATCTCCGGTGTCCCCAGTGGTCAACGCTATCTCCAGTGGCCAGCGCCACCTCCGGCGGCCATCTCCGCCGTCCCCAGCGGCCAGCACTGCCTCCAGCGATCAGCGCCACCTCCGGCGGCCGTCTCCGCCGTCCCCGGCGGCTTTCTCCGCCGTCCCCAGCGGCCAGTGTTGCCTCAAGTAGTCAGCGCCATCTCCGGCGGCCATCTCCACCATCCCCAGCGGCCAGCGCTGCCTCCAGCGGCCAGCGCCACCTCCGGCGACCATCTCCGTCGTCCCCAGCGGCCAGCGTTGCCTCCAGCGGCCAGCGCCACCTCCGGCTACCATCTCAGCCGTCCCTAGCGGCCAGCACTGCCCCCAGCGGGCGCCGCCCCCCGGCGACCACCACCGTCACCCTCTGGGCAGCCGTCGTCCGCATGCTCAGGTTTCACATTATTTGTCTACTTTGGCGAGCCGATGGAGTATTCGGCCTGCGCCGCTATTGCATTCCGGCCTTCGTGCCCCCATTCCGACCTGCGAGTTGACGTTATACTTAGGCCGCGCATTACCATACGGATCCATAGCGCGCCCGGCTTTGAGGCACAAGAGCCAGTTACTCATCTGGTGGACGTCAATCCAGTCTTCACGGCCGCGACGACCTGATCAGCACCACAACTAGCTCATTCATCCATCCGAGGGCACCCCCCGGGTCCAGGGTACGTCATTGTACTCATCTCATACTTATTTCATTGTGCCGTTATCATTCGACTGCTCATATATTTGTGGGACTGCCTCGAGCACCGAGGTACCAGAGACCGAGGCAACCCGATCATGGCTGCAGGGATTGTTGACCAGAGGACTTCAGGCGACTTGGTCAACGCAGAAGACAGGTCACCACTGGGTCATGGGGATGCGGTTAACCTTCCAGCCACGTCATTCCGGTAGGTTTGTCTTCTCTGCTTCCCAACAGGATCACTGCCTTTATAAGTTTCGGTGGTATCTTTTGAATTGCTACGTGATATTCTGATTTGTTCTAGAGTTTGCTTAAAAACTAAGAGACATCATAAATTGCAGCCATGTCCAACAACCATGTGAGGTTTTTCTTTCATTTTTGCAGCCATGTCCAACAACCAGGAGGATGGAGTAAATGAGGGGGCTAGACCACTTTCGAACCTTCAATTGCAAGCATTTATGGGGGAGATGCAGCGGATGATGAGGGCGGAATTAGAATCTATCCATGAGAGTTTGGATCAGGTGGAGGATGGGACACCAAGAAGACATCAACAAGACCGTATTACTAGACCACAATGAAGACATGCCCAAGGGATTGATGTCGAAGAAGATGAAGAGGTTATTGTGGAAGACTTTGATGAGCAAAACTACAATCGGAGTAGGATTGGATATCGAGGAGATAGAAATGGAACTAGAATAAATAATGATTTAGGAGGGATTAAGATGAAGATTCCAACCTTCCAAGGGAGAAATGACCCAGAAGCTTACTTGGAATGGGAAACTAAGATGGAAATGATATTTGACTATCATGAATTCTCATAGTTTAAAAAGGTAAAGTTAGCTGCCATTGAATTCACTGATTACGCTATTGTTGGGTGGGATCAAGTGGTGATGACTCGGAGAAGTAATAGAGAGCAACATGTATCCACTTGGGAGGAGATGAAAGTACTCATGAGAAGGAGGTTTGTACCCAGCCATTATTATAGAAGCTTATATCAGTGGCTTCAAAGGTTATCTCAAGGCTCCAAAAGTGTGGATGAATATTTCAAGGACATGGAGTTGTCCATGATCCGAGCTAATGTCAATGAAGATCAGGAAGCCACTATGGCCAGGTTTTTACATGGTTTAAACCCAGAAATTGCTGATATTGTTGAATTACAGCATTATGTTGAGCTGTCGGACATTGTCCACCAAGCACAAAAAGTGGAAGAACAATTCAAGAGGAGAGGATTGGCTAGGAAGGGACAACCAATGACTACTCACGCCACATGGCGGACAACTCCAAGAAAGGAGGAACAACCTCAAAATAAGCTAAAGTTTGAACCCTTCAAGAAGCCCAAACCTACACCATCTACTACTCAAGGTAATCGCGAGCCCATTTCCTCCAAAACTCGTGATATCAAGTGTTTTAAATGTCAAGGGCATGGTCATATAGCTAGTCAATGTGTGAACAAAAGGGTGATGGTAATTAACGCCCAAGGTGAACTTGAGTCAGAAGATGAGGATGAAATAGTTGAAGAAGTGCCACAAAAAGTGGACAGTGATGATGAACAACATGCTGTTATCGGAGACTTATTGGTGGCCCGACAAATTCTCAATTTACAAGCAAAGGAGGAGGAAGGTAATCAAAGGGAAAACTTGTTTCATACCCATTGCTTTGTCAATAACAAGGTTTGCAGTGTTATTATTGATGGGGGGAGTTGCACCAATGTGGCAAGTACTAATTTGGTGGAGAAATTGACACTACCAACTCGGAAACATCCCCGACCTTATCGCCTCCAGTGGCTAAATGATTGTGGAGAAATCAAGGTAACAAAATAAGTATTGATAGCAATTTCCATCGGCAAATATGAAGATGAGCTGTTGTGTGACGTGGTTCCCATGCATGCATGCCATCTATTGTTGGGGAGACCTTGGAAATTCAATCGAAAGGTAACACATGATGGACTCACAAATAGGTATACTTTTACTATGAAGGGACAACGTATTATTCTTGTACCATTGACTCCAAGACAAGTTATGGAGGACCAGTTGAGATTGCAAAAAGTAAATGAAAAGAAGAGAGAAAAAGAAATTGAGAGAAAATAATTGAGAAAAAAGAAGTAGAGGAAATGAAAAATGAGAGGAAAGAAGATGAGAGGAAAGAGACAAAAGGAGTGGGCAAGGAAAAAAAAGGAGAGAGAAAGAAAAATAGTTTTTATGTAAAAAAAAAGTGAGATTAAACGAGCTTTGTTTTCAAATCAGCTGCCCCTTATCCTTTTGTATTAGGAGGCACTCCTGAGCACTAACGACCTTAACGATTCTTTGCCTAGTGTTATTTTTTCTCTCTTATAGGAATTCGAGGAGGTCTTCCCTAAAGAGGTTCCGCATGGTTTACCTCTCATTAGAGGAATTGAGCACCAAATTGACTTCATACCTGGTGCATCCATTCCGAATCGACCTGCCTATAGAAGCAATCCGGAGGAAGCAAAGGAACTTCAGAGGCAAGTTAATGAATTATTAGAAAAGGGGTATGTGTGTGGATTGTCGAGCCATCAACAACATCACGGTAAAGTATCGCCATCCAATTCCTAGGATTGATGATATACTTGATGAATTGTATGGTTCTTGTGTGTTCACAAAAATTGATCTTAGGAGTGGATATCATCAGATTAGGATGAAGGAAGGCGATGAATGGAAAACTGGTTTTAAAACTAAGCATGACTTATATGAATGGTTAGTAATGCCTTTTGGCTTAACTAATGCTCCTAGCACTTTTATGCGTTTGATGAACCATGTTTTGCGTGCTTTCTTAGGAAAATTTGTAGTTGTGTATTTTCATGATATTTTGATTTTTAGCAGAAGCTTAGAAGAGCATGTTACACATTTAAGGTTAGTTTTGAATGTGCTAAAAGAAGAAAAGCTTTTTGCTAACCTCGATAAATGCACCTTTTGTACGGAGAAAGTCGTGTTTCTTGGTTTTGTTGTTAGTACTAAAGGTGTTGAGATGGATGAGGAAAAGGTGAAAGCAATCCAAGAGTGGCTAACACCGACAACAATTAGCCAAGTGAGGAGTTTCCATGGTTTGGCAAGCTTCTATCGACGGTTTGTTTGTGATTTTAGCAATATTGCAGCTCCTCTTTCTAAAGTCATCAAGAAAAATGAGTCATTCAAGTGGGGAGAGGAGCAAGAGAGGGCCTTCAACACTTTGAAAGAAAAACTAAGTTCTGCTCCTTTACTAATCCTACCAGATTTTTCTAAAACCTTTGAAATCGTATGTGATGCTTCTGGTGTTGGTATAGGTATTGTGCTAATGCAGGAAATGAGACCCATTGCTTATTTCAGTGAGAAGTTGAGTGGAGCCACTCTCAACTATCCCACATATATGACAAGGAAATGTATGCATTGGTGAGAGCATTGGAGACATGGCAACATTACGTATGGCCAAAAGAATTTGTGATTCACACAGATCATCAATTTCTAAAGCATTTGAAGAGCCAACATAAGTTGAACCGACATCATGCTAAATGGGTAGAATTCATTGAGACATTTCCTTATGTGATCAAATACAAGCAAGGAAAGGAGAACGTAGTTGTTGATGCACTATCTCGAAGGTATGCTTTACTGTCCACTTTAGATACAAAGTTACTTGGATTTGAATATATCAAGGATTTATATATACTAACGATACTAATTTTTCTGATGTGTTCAAAGCATGCGATAAGGTTGCATTTGGTAAGTTCTATAGGCATGATGAGTTTTTATTTCGTGAAAATAGATTGTGTGTGCCTATGTGTTCGTTACGTGAATTATTCACTAGGGAAGCCCATGATGGTGGATTGATGGATCATTTTGGCGTTACTAAGACTTTAGGGGTTTTACAGGATCATATCTTTTGGCCTCATATGAAACGTGATGTGTAAAGAATTTGTAAGAAGTGCATCACTTGCAAACAAGCTAAATCTAAATTGAAACCCCATGGCTTGTATACTCCTTTGCCTATACCTTGTGAACCTTGGACTGATAATTCAATGGACTTTATTTTGGGATTACCCTAGACCAAGAGGGGGAGAGATTCAATTTTTGTTGTGGTAGACAGATTCTCTAAAATGACGCATTTCATTTCATGTTATAAAACCGATGATGCATCGCATATAGCTGAATTTTTCTTTAAAGAGGTTATTAGGTTGCATGGCATGCCTCGGACCATTGTCTCTGATAGGGATGCAAAATTTTTGAGTTATTTTTAGAAGACTTTGTGGGGGAAATTAGAAACTAAATTGTTGTTCTCTACTACTTGTCACCCCCAAACTGATGGGCAAACTGAAGTGGTCAATCGAACTTGTCCTTTTTACTTCGTGCGGTCATTAACAGGAATTTGAGAATATGGGAAGATTGTCTACCTCATGTTGAATTTACTTGCAATAGGAGCATACATTCTGCGACTAAATTTTCTCCATTTGAAATTGTTTATGGTTTCAATCCCTTGTCACCATTAGATTTGATTCCTTTAGCTATAAGTGAGCATATAAACTTAGATGGTAAGCAGAAGGTCGAATTCGTAAATAAGATTCATGAACAAGAACGACTGAATATTGAGAAAAGAACTCAGCAATACATGCAACAAGTTAACAAGGGGCGCAAGAAAATAATGTTTGAACTAGGAGAATGGGTTTGGTTGCACCTCCGAAAGGAGCGATTTCTGGACAAACGTCGTTCTAAACTTCTACCTCGAGGGGACGACCCATTTCAAGTTTTAGAGCGCATCAATGATAATGCCTACAAACTTGAACTACCAAGTGAGTATGGCGTACATTCCACTTTTAATGTTGCTGACTTATCCCCGTTTGATGCAAGTGATGATTTGATGACAAATCCGTTTCAAGAAGGGGAGAATGATGTATGCCCAAGGGCTGAAGATAGGAGAGATCAGTTATCACTTCCGCAAGGCCCAATTACAAGACTACGGGCAAAGCGTTTCAAGGAAGCACTAAATGGGCTAATCAAAAAATATTGGGAGGACTATGAGCAAGGAGAAACCAAGATAATCGCAACTGCTAGTCGTGGCCTAATCCACGTAATCGGGCATAACCATCCATGACTGGCCGCGCTTAATGGAAGAACGCTAATAAGCATGCGAAGCATGGGAACTCGTTCATGCATGAAGACTTAAGTATTTTAGATTGTTTAATGAAGCATGCGACTTGGGACTCTAATTGTGCATGCATTTATTTTGTTTTGGGTTTCTAGATAGCTTGCATAAGGCATGCAACATTGCGACTCTAATTGTGCATGTACTTATCTTGTATTTTTCCTTGTTCACTCCCATTATATAAGGGAGGGACATCTTAGTAAGAGGTAACTTAGTTTTTGGTGAGATTGTGTGCTCTCTTAGTTCTTGAAAGAACTTGCTGAACTTATCGAGTCTACTCTCGTGGCGTTCAACCCATCGAAACTTATCACCCCTAGGTGTGGCGTTTCTTTCCTTCGTAGGCTTGGTTCATGCCAATTCTTGGTTATGGGTCAAGGCTCACACTCTTGTCGTTTAGTTCTTGGGGTTCTATCCACCTTTGTTTCGGGTTCCATCACATTTATTGGTGGGGTTCGTATCAGAAAGATTAATTAAATAAGTATCGAAATCATTTCCATAAACTGGGAAATCATCCATAAATACTTCCATGATTCTCTCTATTAAATCTAAAAAACTATCGTCTTGCACCTTTGAAATGTAGCCGGAGCATTACAAAGTCCAAATGGCATGCAGTGATAAGCAAAAGTTCCGTAGGGACATGTAAAAGTAGTCTTCTCCTGATCTTGAAGGTGAATTGGAATTTGGAAGAATCCTGAATAACCATCCAAATAATAAAAATATGAATGTTTTGCCAATCTTTCAAGCATCTCATCAATAAATGGTAAAGGAAAATGATCCTTCCTAGTTTCTTTATTTAATTTCTTGTAGTCAATACACATTCACCACCCTGTGACTGTTCATGTTGGAATTAATTTATTATTCTCATTTCTGATTATAGTCATCCCTCCTTTCTTGGGAACTACATGCGCTGGACTCACCCATTCACTATCTAAAATAGGATAAATGATCCCAGCATCAAGAAGTTTAAGTACTTCTTTCTTCACTACCTCTTTTAAATTTGGGTTCAACCTCCTTTGATGTACAATTGAATTTTTATATCCTTCTTCAAGTAAGATTCTATGCATGCAAAGAGAAGGATTAATTCCATTAATATCATCAATAGTGTACCCAATTGCTTTTCTATGCAACCTTAACTCTTTAAGCAATATTTATGTCTCCAGCTCGGTTAAATTTGCAATGATTATAACTGGAAAAGTGGAATTAGGTCCAAGGAATGCATATTTGAGGTTAGGTGGCAATGGTTTTAACTCAAGCTGTGGAGGCAAAATTTCTGGCAAAGTCAAGTCTTGCTCTAGCAACTTTATTTCTTCTTTTGGATACTCTTCTTCAAGATTCTCCTCGGTTTCTAATTCCATCCCTTTATTTTACTCATAAATATTTTCATAAACATTTAGACATTCCACCTTTTCAAAAGGGTCATTTTAAGAAATCTCTATGCCAAACATTTTTGATAGAGATTCACAACACCAAGGGAATAAATCTTGGAAATCTTTTCGATTCAAAGTGATGCCTCGTTCAATCTTATTTACACATTCTTGCTTATTTTCCTATCCCACTTTCTTTATCTTTATCTTCATATACATTGAACGAGAGAGTCATTAGATTTTGTCCTGACCAATCATTAAGATTTGACACTATCCTGCATATTATCTCATATGCTTCATCCAAGATTCTCTTCATGAAAGATCCTTTAGATGCTAAATCTAATTGACTCTTACTTCTGAAAGAAAGCCCAATATAGAATAAATGTACAATTAACCATTTCTCGATACCATGATGTGGGTATGAATGCAGGAGAGATAAATATCTCTCCCAGGCTTGATGTAATTCCTCCCCATTAAGTTGATTAAAGTTCAAAATTTGATTTCTCAAATGTATGGTCTTTTGTGGTGAAAAATATTTTTTCAGAAATCTCTGCTCTAAACTCATCCCAAGTTCTGATACTCTGAGGTTACAAAGTATAAAACCACCTCTTCGTAGCATCCTTAACACTGAAAGGAAAAAATCAATAATCGTATAGCATCAGATGAAACTTCCTCATATTTCAATGTATTAGAATATCTGTGGAATTCCATGAGATGTGAATAAGGGTTCTCTAACTCTAATCCCCCAAACTGATCCTGCTAAATCTTTAAGATAAACGATGGTCTAAGCTTAAAATTCCTCGTTTGAATTTCCGAATGAACAATTGGCTCTAATTCTAAGACATACTTTGTGTTAGCTAGAGCCCTAGAGCCAATCATTTGATGATTGTATTTTGGACTTGTTGTATCATATTCTATATAAATAAAAGCATTTGGTTTTTGGTTATTATACTTACTTGTATTGGTGCCAAATAAACTAAGTATAATAACGTCCTTGAGTAGAAGGTTCTTACCTATATCAATCGATTGGTTGAATCGATAGTGAGATGATATAGGGAACACTACTCTTAATCATTCCTAGTCGAATATTAACATTCAGGGACAATGTTAATGCAATAAGACTAGCATGTAGGTCAACTCGATGACTTGATCTCACAAGTCATGGATATAGAGATATCAAGTTGACACATGGGTATACATTAGAGAATGTATACTGAATGACCCGCCATGAGAAAGTATCATGGATTGTTATATGAGTGTCATATACTTTCTCATGTGACTATTAGTATGACTACTAGTCCTTAGAGCTGAAGTCACCATGGATCCCTACATAAGGAGTTATGTACTTTAGTTTCGTCAAACGTCACCCGTAACTGGGTGGACTATAAAGGCGATTACTGGGTATGTAATGAATTATGCAGAGGGATGTGAGTGATGTAGATGGGATCTATCCCTCCTATATGACGGGAGTGACATCGATATTCTTGATAGAGTGACACCACGAAGTGCATGGCCATGCCCAAATGAGTCAATATAAGATACTGAGCTCATTTGATTTAGTGAGTCTACTTGGAGTTCAAGATTAAGATTGATCAGAGGATGACACGGTCTATGCCTCACATTGATTAATCTAGATGTCTAGGATAGAAGGACACTTGTCATATATTGTGAGGAGTCACAATTAGTAGTCACAAGGTGATGTTGGATCTCAACATTTCTTGTAACTTGGGTAGCAATGATGTATTGCTAGATGCCGCTCATTGCTTATGTTTCTAAAGGAGTTTAGAAACATTGCCAATGTTACAAGAACCTATTGGGTCACACACAAAGAACAAGTAGATGGAGATTAGGTTCATATGATGAACCAAGAGGATTAGATTCATTTGATGAATCAAATTGGATTAAGAGTAATCCTAATTGGGCTAATTGAGTTGGACTCAAGTTGATTCGTGTGTTCAATGAGTCTAATTTAGATTATGACTCATTGAATCAATTTAATTAAATGAATTAGATTCATTATATTAAATTGGCTTGAATTAAATGGTTGGATTAGATCAACCATGAGAGAGATTAAGTCAAGTTTGACTTGACTTGAGAGGAAGATGAAGAGTCAAGTTTGACTTGACTTTATGCCACCTCATTGGTGAGTTGGCATTAAGTGGACCAATGATGATGCTCCACATCATCATGGTTACTTAAGTGAAGTGCCACCTCATGGGAGTTACCAAGAGTTGTGACTCTTGCTATCCCTGGAGGTTATAAACCACTTAATTAGATGAAAAGAGTTTCATTTTGCAAGTGTAACTCTCATTCAAGTGATCTTCCTCCTCCTAAGCTCTCTTCTTGCTCCTTCTCTTCCCTTGGTCGTGGGTTTCAAGCAAGGGAGAAGAAAGGAGAGTGAATCTAATCCAAGAAGAAAGGTTAGTGAAAGTCACATAGAGATTTTAGAGGAGTGTGTTCTCTTCTTTTCCTTTCTTCTTCTTCCAATCCTACCCGAGAGCCCTAGAGAGTGCTAGCACACTTGTGGTGCTCTCTTCTCCATCCTTGAGTGTTAGAGAACACTTCTTGTTCGTGTGGATATCACTAGAGAGTTGTCTACGTTGACAACTTCGAGATCTGGCGTACCGTTGGACGAGCGGGATTTGCGAGGGCATGCTTCAAAGGTATAAAATGTTTTTCCTTTGTAGATCTACTGTAGATCATAGTTTGAAACTCGTACTCATATTTTCGAAAGTTTTCTTCGCACGGATCCGTTGGCTTTGGGACTTTCGGGGTTTCCGCGACGCGAAAACGCGGTTTTCGCGGCCTGAAAAACCCAACAATGGTATCAGAGCCACGTGCGAAGACAATTATGAGTTTATTTTGTGTTTTATGAAAACTTTTTATTTCTGTAATAATCTGTAAATTTATAATTTTTATAGTTTTTATGGGTATTTTTCTCGTAGAAGCGAAGCACAAGTGTTTCGACACTTGTAGGCTTCGACTACCGAGAAGAATTTCCAAAACGGCCAAGTTTCGCCCCAAAACTTTTTTGGACAACGGGCTAAGGCGCTGTTAGATCGCAATGGAACCCTCGCGATGGTTAGATCGTGGGAAGGGGCGCTGCCCCTGGCCCCGCAAGGGGATTCGTTCCGCGATTGCGCCCGAAAACCGCTAAACGGAACCGCCGGGAAATTGTACTCGTAAAAATTGTAAAAAATTATATAAAAATTACAGAAAATTATAGAAATATATAATTTTGAATTATATATTATTTTTATGATAGTCATGTCCCAAAAACCCAATTTGAGTGTACAATTTGTGTTGTAATTCATAATACGGCCTGCGCGTCGTGATGTGATGTGTGTGTTGTACTTTTTTTTTTTTTTTCGCGACCTGCGTGTCGTGCCTTTCTTTTATTCTTGTTGTAAATTAGATTTAGACTCCAATGTAACTCGAGTTTGAAAATGTAATGTAAATTTTGAAGCGGTGGAAGGTCCACTCGAGACGGAGTTACGAGGAGGGCGCGAGCAACACGAGGTGGTCAAAGGAAGGAGCTTGAGAAGCTGTTGACCTTAGGTTGACCATCCGATCTTCTCATTGGCTTGAGAAGATCATAGTAGGGCCATGACATAATCACAAAATTATTTAATTAATTGCTTTTGTGTGTATGTGATGCATGCTAGTTAATTAAGTAATTAATTAGTGCCTAACGATTAGATTAGATCTAAGTCGTGCACATGATGCACCCTTCGATTAGATTAGATCTATCGAGTATATGATACGCATCATCGTTTAGATTAGATCTAAATCTCGTCAACTCGTAATGCCTACCATGCCGTGATACCTACCACTACCTCGATCGCATGTTGTTGTTGAATCTGCCAAAGCAGAGCAACACATACTATCTTGGTAGGGTACGGAGGGACAATCTTGGTCCCGCCTATCAACGCATGGGTGAGTACAACTCAATTAGATTGAGTAACTAGTTAACTCAATTAGATCGAGTTTAACTATATGCATTATCCAATGGTTGGTAGATAGGTCAAAATCACGTTTATATTAACTCTTGGGCGTATTAGCCAAAGCTAACTCGAGTTTTAATATAAATGCGGATTTTGATCCTATAAACAAGAGTTGCATAGAGATGTAATTGGTAATCGTTACCTACCGATCATACTAAATCTTGGGCGTATTAGCCAAAGCTAACTCAAGGGTTAGTATGATGTGGATCTTGTCCCACATGAATTATAGAATTCAGTGGGAGCATCATTTAGTTAAAGGCCTAATTAAATGATTAAAAATATGATACTTATTTTTGCATTTATTTCTGTTGTAGAATTGCCATGACGTCGAACACGAACATCTTCTCTCTGCGTTCTGTCCTTACGAAGGACAAGCTCAACGGAGCAAATTTCCTGGACTGGTATAGGAATCTGAGAATAGTTCTCACTCAGGAACGTAAACTGTACGTTCTGGAGCAGCCCATTCCGGAGGCTCCTCCTGCCACTGCCACGCAAGCAGACCGTGATGCTTACAAGAAGCATCAAGATGACGCATTAGATGTGTCCTGTCTTATGCTCGCGACCATGAACTCTAAGCTTCAGAAGCAACATGAGTTGATGGGCGCATACGATATGGTTGAACATCTTTGTCACCTATATCAAGGACAAGCAAGGCACTGGAAGAGGAACTCCAAAGAATACCTGGAAGATCTTAAGAAGAAGATAAATACATTTTCTACTTCAGGTATACATGTTATAGAAGTCAACCTCTCTATTTCTTTATCGTGGGTATTAGATACCGGATGTGCTTCGCACATTTGTACTAATGTACAAGCACTGAGAAATAGCAGAGCATTGACGAAGGGTGAGGTAGACCTACGAGTACGCAATGGAGCACGGGTTGCTGCTATTACTGTATGAACTTACCATCTATCTCTGCCCTCTGGGTTTGTACTAGAATTAGATGATTGTTGTTATGTGCCTGCTTTAACTAAGAACATTATATCTGTTTCTTGTTTGGACAAGAAAGGTTTTTCGTTTATAATAAAGAACAAATGTTATTCCGTTTATTTAAACGAAATGTTCTATTATAGTGCACCTCTAATAAACAGACTCTATATTCTAGACCTTGAGAGCCCTATCTATAACATAAATACCAAGAGGTTCAAGTCAAATGACATGAACCAAACCTACCTCTGGCACTGTCGCTTAGGTCATATAAATGACAAGTGCTTATCCCAGCTCCATAAGGATGGTTTGTTGGACTCATTTAATTTTGAATCATATGAGATATGCGAGTCATGCCTACGAGGCAAGATGACCAAGACTCCCTTTAGTGGGCACAGTGAGAGAGCAACTGATTTATTAGGACTCATACATAGTGATGTATGTGGCCCTTTCAATGTTGCTGCTAGAGGCGGTTATAGATACTTCATCACATTTACTGATGACTTCAGTAGATATGGTTATGTGTACTTGATGACACATAAGTCTGAATCCTTTGAAAAGTTCAAAGAATTCAAGAATGAAGTACAAAACCAGCTTGGTAAGAGTATTAAGATACTTCGATCAGATCGAGGTGGTGAATACCTTAGCCATGAGTTTCGTGACTACCTAGCTGAGTGTGGGATTCTATCCCAACTCACTCCTCCTGGAACACCACAGTGGAATGGTGTATCTGAAAGGAGGAATCGTACCCTATTAGATATGGTACGATCGATGATGAGTCACATAAATCTTCCGACATACCTTTGGGGCTATGCTCTAGACACGGCAGCTTTTATACTCAACCGAGTTCCATCCAAGGCCGTGATAAAGACACCATATAGGATATGGACTGGGAGAGATGCCCAGGTGTCTTTCATGAGGATTTGGGGTTGTGAGGCTTACGTTAGACGTCAAGTCTCAGACAAATTAGGACCCAAATCCGACAAGTGCTACTTTATTGGATATCCCAAGGAAACTAAGGGATATTACTTCTACATTCCCAGTCAGCACAAGGTAGTTGTGGCAAAGACTGGGGTCTTTCTAGAAAGGGACTTTCTTTCTAGAAAGACTAGTGGGAGCGCGTTCGATCTTGAAGAAGTTCAAGATGCGAACAATAGCATTGATGCCTCGATGGAAATTGGACTGGAACCACAAAGTGTTGTGGATGATGTTGTTCCACAAGGAGTTGAGGAACAACAACCAGTTCAAGTATACATACCTCTTCGCAGGTCTGATAGGGTACGTCGTCAGCCTGAGAGATACTCATTTCTCTTGTCTGACCATGATGACGTTGTGCTCATAGAGGATGAGCTTACCACCTATCAGGAAGCTGTGATCAGACCAGATTCCGAGAAATGGCTAGAGGCCATGAGATCCGAAATGGAATCCATGTACACCAACCAAGTATGGACTTTGGTTGATCCACCTGAAGGGGTAAAACCCATTAGGTGTAAGTGGGTCTTTAAGAGAAAGACTGACATGGATGGACTTATCTATAAGGATCGCTTGGTAGCTAAAGGTTTCAAGCAGATTCATGGTATTGACTATGATGAAACCTTTTCTCCAGTAGCGATGTTTAAGTCCATTCGGATCATGCTTGCTATTGCAGCTTACCACGATTACGAGATATGGCAGATGGATGTCAAAATCGCGTTTCTGAATGGAAACCTACTCGAGGATGTGTACATGACACAACCTGAGGGTTTTGTAGATCCACAGCATACTAGCAGAGTATGCAAGCTGCATAGGTCTATTTATGGACTAAAGCAAGCTTCTCGGAGCTGGAATCTTCGATTCGATGATGCAATCAAACAGTTTGGTTTTATCAAGAACGAAGATGAACCTTGTGTCTACAAGAAGGTTGTAGGGGACATAGTTGTCTTCCTCATATTGTATGTGGATGACATACTACTCATTGGGAAGGACATCCCTTTGCTTCAGTCTGTCAAGACCTGGCTAGGGAGTTGCTTCTCAATAAAGGACTTAGGTGAGGCATCCCAGATTTTAGGGATACAGATCTATAGAGATAGATCTAAGAGATTGCTTGGCCTAAATTAGAGTACATACATTGACAAGGTACTCCTTCGGTTTTCCATGCAGAACTCCAAGAAGGGATTTCTGCCGATGTCACATGGCGTGAGTCTTTCGAAGACTCAAGGTCCCTCTTCTAGAGAGGAGAGAGACCGCATGGATCAGATCCCTTATGCCTCAGCCATAGGATCGATCATGTACGCCATGCTATGTACTCGACCTGATGTCTCGTATGCTTTGAGCATGACGAGCAGATACCAGTCAGATCCAGGTGAAAGTCACTGGATAGCGGTCAAGAATATTCTTAAGTACTTAAGAAGGACTAAAAAATATTTCTTGATATATGGAGGCAATGATGAGCTAGCTGTAAAGGGCTACAGTGATGCTAGCTTCCAGACCAACCAGGATGACTATAAATCGCAGTCGGGATTCGTGTTTTGCATTAATGGTGGTGTTGTGAGCTGGAAGAGTTCGAAGCAGACACGATGGTGATTCTGACGAGGTCGAGTATATTCGCATCGAGGCGCAAAGGAGGCGCTTGGATTCGCAAGTTCATCACGAACATGGGGTGGTTCCTAGCATTGACCCTATTGAGCTCTATTGTGACAACAATGGAGCTATAGCACTGGCGAAGGAACCTCGCTCACACCAGTGGACCAAACACATACTACGGCGCTTCCATCTCATTCGAGATCATCGAGAGGAGATGTGAAGATTTGCAGAGTACCTACAGAGGCTAACATCGCAGATCTCTTGACCAAAGCTTTGGCACAGAGGAAGCATGATGGTCACACTAGCTCATTGAGGCTTAGAGACTACACTGATTGACACTAGTGCTAGTGGGAGATTGTTAGCTAGAGCCCTAGAGCCAATCATTTGATGATTGAATTTTGGACTTGTTGTATCATATTCTATATAAATAAAGGCATTTGGTTTTTGGTTATTATACTTACTTGTATTGGTGCCAAATAAACTAAGTATAATAACGTCCTTGAGTAGAAGGTTTTTACCTATATCAATCGATTGGTTGAATCGATAGTGAGATGATATAGGGAACACTACTCTTAATCATTCCTAGTCGAGTATTAACATTCAGGGACAATGTTAATGCAATAAGACTAGCATGTAGGTCAACTCGATGACTTGATCTCACAAGTCATGGATATAGAGATATTAAGTTGACACAAGGGTATACATTAGAGAATGTATACTGAATGACCCGCCATGAAAAAGTATCATGGATCGTTATATGAGTGTCATATACTTTCTCATGTGACTATTAGTATGACTACAAGTTCTTAGACCTGAAGTCACCATGGATCCCTACATAAGGAGTTATGTACTTTGGTTTCGTCAAACGTCACCCGTAACTGGGTGGACTATAAAGCCGATTACTGGGTATGTAATGAATTATGCAGAGGGATGTGAGTGATGTAGATGGGATCTATCCCTCCTATATGACGGGAGTGACATCGATATTCTTGATAGAGTTAGACCACGAAGTGCATGGTCATGCCCAAATGAGTCAATATAAGATACTGAGCTCATTTGATTTAGTGAGTCTACTTGGAGTTCAAGATTTAGATTGATCAGAGGATGACACTGTCTATGCCTCACATTGATCAATCTAGATGTCTAGGATAGAAGGACACTTGTCATATATTGTGAGAAGTCACAATTAGTAGTCACAAGCTGATGTTGGATCTCAACATTTCTTGTAACTTGGGTAGCAATGATTTATTGCTAGATGCCGCTCATTGCTTATGTTTCCAAAGGAGTTTAGAAGCATTGCCAATGTTACAAGAACCTATTGGGTCACATACAAAGAACAAGTGGATGGAGATTAGGTTCATATGATGAACCAAGAGGATTAGATTCATTTGATGAATCAAATTGGATTAAGAGTAATCATAATTGGGCTAATTGAGTTGGACTCAAGTTGATTCGTGTGTTCAATGAGTCTAATTTAGATTATGACTCAATGAATCAATTTAATTAAATGAATTAGATTCATTATATTAAATTGGCTTGAATTAAATGGTTGGATTAGATCAACCATGAGAGAGATTAAGTCAAGTTTGACTTGACTTGAGAGGAAGATGAAGAGTCAAGTTTGACTAGACTTTATGTCACCTCATTGGTGAGTTGGCATTAAGTGGACCAATGATGATGCTCCACATCATCATGGTTACTTAAGTGAAGTTCCACCTCATGGGAGTTACCAAGAGTTGTGACTCTTGGTATCCCATGGAGGTTACAAACCACTTAATTAGATGAAAAGAGTTTCATTTTGCAAGTGTAACTCTCATTCAAGTGATCTTCCTCCTCCTAAGCTCTCTTCTTGCTCCTCTTCTCTTGGTCGTGGGTTTCAAGCAAGGGAGAAGAAAGGAGAGTGAATCTAATCCAAGAAGAAAGGTTAGTGAAAGTCACATAGAGATTTTAGAGGAGTGTGTTCTCTTCTTTTCCTTTCTTCTTCTTCCAATCCTACCCGAGAGCCCTAGAGAGTGCTAGCACACTTGTGGTGCTCTCTTCTCCATCCTTGAGTGTTAGAGAACACTTCTTGTTCGTGTGGATATCACTAGAGAGTTGTCTACGTTGACAACTTCGAGATCCAGCGTACCGTTGGACGAGCGGGATTTGCGAGGGCACGCTTCAAAGGTATAAAATGTTTTTCCTTTGTAGGTCTACTGTAGATCATAGTTTTAAACTCGTACCCATATTTTCGAAAGTTTTCTTCGCACGGATCCAATGGCTAGGGGGTTTCGGGGTTTCCACGACGCGAAAAAGCGGTTTTCGCGGCTCGAAAAACCCAACACTTTGGTGCTCCATAATCTTTCAATGGTCTAAAAACTAAATTTGAATGTACTTGTTCTTCTGAATGTCTTTGTGAGGTTCTCCTTTTATGAAAGGTTCTATCAATTTCGGGATCAAAAGGTAATTGATCACCTACAAAGTTAGAACTTCGCATAGAAGAACAAGATTACAGAATTTGATTCACAAACGGAAAGAATAAAAAATGCAAAGAAAATTTAAAGAACAGAATTACAAAACTAGTTACAAGTTGGATGTGAGAAAAACAAAGAAAAATTTAGTTTAACTCAAATGATAATTGATGTGAACCCAACGAGAAAGATATCTCAAGAACCCACAATGAATTGAAAACAGAAAGAAGGAAGGTCTTAAGATGATAAGATGGATGAAAGAAACCTCGACCCAATGCTTAGAAAAGAACGAACCTTGGTATACAAGATGGAAGACGCCACAATCTTGGGATTGAGGTTGATAAGTCTTTGAACGCCACAAGGAGATGCCTTGATAAGTTCAAGTTCAATGAAGAACCAACAAGCGAGAGCCTCACCGTGCTTTAGATTGAAAAATATGTCAAAGATACATGTGTGGCCATTACCTCCTTTATTTATAGCTATAAGGTGACCAAAAAAATCCTAAAAAGTCAAAAGAAAGCCCATTTAGTAAAGGCCTATGTAGACTACTTAGCCATTTTAAGCTTATGGCTTTATTACAACCCAAATAAAAGTAGAAATTGAGTCTAAATTAAGCCTACATATCCCTACTACATAGACATGAGACTTAAGTGCTAATTAAGCTCATCTAAGGCTTGATGCATAATGGATCAATTAGTACATTAAGTGTTTCCTTTATCTTTATAGTCTTAGCCCTTGTAATTGGGCCTCCATTGATGCATAATGGATCATCATTAATATCTAGAGTGGGTTGACCATGATCCATATCGTTAGCTTGTTGCTCTCTTTCTTTGACTCCATCATTCCCCCTTTCCCCAAAAGGATTCATCCTTGAATCTTGATCACCGGTGTCAACCATTTAGCATGCCACTTGGCACACAAATTTCATAAAGATAGAAACCCGTTTTAACTAAAGATAAAATGTGTAGTAAAGAGTCCCAAGCCGTGTTTTTCCAAGGGTAACTAATGAATGAGCTCGAATTAGATTATGAAAACTCTTATTGGGTATCCAAATTGTAAATGAAATTTATCACTTGAGCCTAAAATTCTGACTCATAATCAGAAGTACTAAAACTGAACTAAAAGGTCTAGCAATATTAGTTTATTTTTTCCCATTCAGGTGTCTCCACACCCTAATCCTGATCAAGAACAGGAATCAAACTAAAGTATCAATTTATTAAGTATTTAATACGAACTTATTTCAAAACTCTAGCCACTGAATCTGATTTGATAGAATTCAGTCAACAAACAAGGACTAAACACTAAAGCAATAATGTAGAATTCAACTATCAAACTATCTATTTAGTTACCAACTCAAATCCATTATTGAAAATTCAACTAAAACAATTAAACCCAGTTCTAAGTTGCACTAACAATTAGAAACAAAGCTAGATCCTGAAACTTATTCGAATCTGCAACCTAAATATAGAATTGTAAATCATGAAACAAAGTTAAACAAAATCTAACAATGCATCAAATCGAAACTGAAAACTAGCATGGGGTGTATTTGTGCAATCAGAAAACTAATAAAACAAGCAATCTGCAACAACTAATCTAGATCTAAGTTAAAATAAACGTTCACAAACTCCAAATCACAAACCCGTGCACTTTTCTCTCTGTTGCAAGCAAAGGAGCTGTTGGGAACACTCTTTGAGCTCTCCACCGGTTCTATTAGTTTTTCCCGTGTGTTACCAAGGTTCGTGAAGCTCCTGGGATCGCCCTTCAAGCTTGCGACCTGGATTCGTGAAGAACAGAGGCAGAGGCGAGCGGCGATGCTGAAATCGAGTGATCGGATCGATTCAACAGCAGCTCGAGAAATTGGCCATGGAATGGACGCAACAGCTTCAGAAAAACTCCTTCATGTCGCAGCGAATGAACGAAATCCATAGATCTGGGAAACACCCTCGATTTGTAGCTTCTCACGGATCACGGAAGGGGAAAAATTGCGACCTGTGAAACACCCTCGATCACAACTGTTTGTCGCGAGTTGAACGCTGGGAGACACGATTGTTGGTTGAAGATTAGCACGAGATTCTCAATCTGAGATGCGAACGGGACCTGCGCCGCTGCCAATCGCGATGTTGGAAGGATTGGTACGATGAACAGTAGCGCAAGCCACTGTTCATCATGCCGCGATCTGGTTTTTCAGCTTCATTTCAGACTGGGTTCAAGTCTTGATCCGGTTCAGGTGCAGCAGTAATCTGGTTCGATTCACCAGGTTCAACAGTGTATTGGCGCTGGTTAAATCCATGTTCAAGATGACTAACTTGAGTGCATCCACGTGTGATCAACGCATCCAACTCTTTACCTAAACCAAGATTAACAAAAATATGTAAGGTACAAATCATGCATAAAAAGTGTCTAATTGAATGGGCTCAAAACATATCTTGGATAATAAAATCTAACTCCAAAGTCAATTACTTGAACCAAATAAACCCTAATGTCCATCAATTCGAATAAAAATATAACACCAATTCAACCAATCATCAAAATCCCCCACACTTATTCTTGCTTGTCTCAAGCAAGTTAAGAAAGATAAAGACCTACTTAAATGGCAACCCCCTAAACAAAGCCCCATACATGATTAGAAAATAGAAAAGGAAAACCATCAAAGATTATCACATTCTAAAACCTCAAGCATTCATGGACTTAAAACTTTACTCTTGGTTAACTACATAAAAATTTTCATCCTTCATGAATGAATTAAAAATGATTTCACACTAAAATTCTCACAAGATTAACTTTGGGTGGCTCTCGTCCTATTTAATCTGAAATTGCAACGTGGAGAGCACTCATGCTACTTATGCTTCTTGCACTACCATATGCTTGCTTATCTTCTATTCTCCACTATGATCATGAATAACAATCATTATGATGGTTAATCATGATGAAAAAGAATAACAACAAAAGGAATCAACTGCAACTCAACCATTAGTTAAGTTTGAAAACAAAGAAGAAAGATTCTGAGACAAGTTTAGTGGAAGATATGGATACCTAAAGTGCTATCTAATGAATTCCAGCCACACTTCACTATCTCTCTTCTTTCTCAATTAATTTCATACGCATCACATGCTTTAGAAAATCTTGACATTGCTTGTTGACATTACTGGCACAACATTCATCTATTCAATTTCCTTATTCCAGTAATTCTGCATTTCCTAACCCATATTGATGTCGAATGCTCCGGAACATAGTAACTTGATAAGGAATGAAACTCAGCTTCGTGTAATTTAGAGAGCTCGTCACTAATTCTATTGGAATCATTCTCAATGAAACTCAACATGTGCCCCTCTCCCCCACACTTAAGACTTGTCTCTCCTGGACAAGAGATCCAATCCTTAATTCCAAAGTTCTCATTTGTTCATTTTTCCCAATTGTTTCTATTCATTGTTCTCAAAAACTGATGATAAGGGATTGGTATAAACTCGATGCAGCATTTCAAATTGAATTTTGTTTGCAGGTTATAAGAATTAGAATTCTACTTGGGAGTTTATACCAACTCAAGCTATAAATCAAAACATGCATCTCTGAACTGCAAAATGAAGGTATTCTTCAAAACTAATTTTTGATATTTTACTTTCTATTAAATATGGTTTTGTAGTATCCAAGGATGAGAATTGAGAAGACAAGGAAGAACACTAGTGGAATAAAAGATGGCAGGCTGAGTTCATGGCAAATAGTAATTAAGGCTAAGTTCAACCTTCTGAGCATGCTACCTCCTCAAAAAGTCAGCTGGATCAGTATTTATGACTCAGCCAAAGAACTATGGGAGAAATTCCTAGAGCTACATGGAGGTACCAGTGAAACAAAACTAACCAAGAGAGATCTTCATAGAAACCAACTCAGCAACCTTCGGCATGAAAAGGGAGAAACAGTTGCTCAGCTATACGCCAAGCTCAAGGAGCTAATCACTATACTCACCAATCTTAGAGAAATTGTAACAAATGAAGATTCATTAAGATATGTACTTAATGTCTCCCAAGGACCTCGAATTGCAAAATACCTTAGAAAGTATATTTTACACCTTAGAATTTACACAAAACTCAATGTAGAGGTATAAGAAAGGAAAAGAAGCCAAATCAAAATTTGACACTGCTAGCTAAGAAGTATGAACAGATTCGGAATCTTCCTTTGATGAAGATGAAGAAGCTTTATGGTAAGAAAATTTTCAAAGTTTTTTTCTAAAAAATTTGATAAAAAAATAGGAAACAAAGCTACTTCGAAGGAAAAGGAAGGCTCAATGTTACAACTGCCAACAAGAAGGGTATATCAAAGACAACTATCTAAAACTAAAAAACAAAGGAAATGAAAAAGACATAGGGCCAAGATGGTCAAAGCAGCACAAAAACCTAAAAGCAACGTCGGATGAGTCATCATTGGAAGAGTTAGACAGAGAATAATATGTCATACTAACACTAACAGCTAGTTACAAAGAAGAAAACAACAAAAGCTCATCTGAAATAAGCATCGAGAGCATCAATGAAAGGGGAGCATCAACTATGAGTCTGCCACGATAACTGAGGTACAACTCTTACCTCCCAATCAACTTTATATGCTAATGTACAATTAGAACCAAATATATAAATGAAAAGAAGTATGCATGCCTACAAGAAGAGTTTGATAAAATTAAAATTGAGAATGCAAAATTATAGGAAGAAATTGAAACATTGAAATTGAAAAATTTTGCATACTCTAATTCAAATATTTTTTAAAAATTTCAAAGTTTAGAAATTATGGTGGGTTTAATTATAATTTAAGAATATAGGGGTCAAATTGCAAAATTATCAAAAAATAATATTCCTAGAAAATACTAGATAAATCTAATAGATAGAAATTTATTTTCGATTCTAAAATCTATTCTGACTATTAGATTTTTTATGCTAGAAAGTTTTAATACTAGAAATTCACATTTATTTTTAGCATCACTTCTATTCAATTTAAATTTTTACCTAAAATAAAATTATGTTTTTTGTTGTTGAAAAAAGTTTGAAATTTTTTAACCATTATATAATTTTTATGAATTTTTACCTAAAACTAAAATTTTATTATTAAAAATTTTTGGTGATAAACTTTTAAAAATTTTGATTTTTCCAAAACTAACTACAAGATTTTGAATGTTTAGAAAAAGTTTTGCAGTCAAAATATACTTTTAAGAATTTAAATTCAAAAATAACTATTTATGTACAAACATATTTATTCTGGTTATAAAAAAATATTCCTTTCTTGGTAATTTTTATCATGGTCCAAATCCTTCTATTTGATGTTGACAAATATTTTTGTGATTTTTTTAAAATTTTGAATAATTCTATAATTATTTTTGGCAAAATTGAGGATTCATTGTTAAAAATTATTTCTTTATAAAATAATTGTGGGAAAAAGATACATTCTTGAATAATATGTTTCCTACCCATAGAAAAATTTTCAATTTTTTTGTGTTATTTTTTCAAATTTGTTTATGTTATTTTTCATATTTTTTGATGTGATCAAAGGGGCAGAATAATTAAATGTTAAGTTCAGAGGGGGGTTTTTCAATTTAAATAATTCTATTTAATACTTGTATTTAAATGACATATTGTAACGACCACCCTTCTTACTACTACTATTCTCTAAGGATGATCGTTACTTAACTACTAACTCTACTTAACCGGTATGATTAAATATCACATGGAAACCCTACCGAAAAATTTCGGCAGAGTCTCCCCTGTACCGGTGACCAAATCTATAATACAAACATAGTATACGCAGCCACAGACGGCTGGAACATATTTTCCACAACCACACAGTAATAAAAATCACAATAAAAATAAAGAAACTACTCTAGCAATAGCAATGACTACAGCACTCCACAAATAATAAAAGAGACTAGCTAGACATGCGGAAATAAACTCAACTACAATCCCAAATGTAATACAACATTAACAGAGGACTAAAAGAAAGTCTAGACAATTTTGCCAGCTACTTCTGGATCTCTCCACAGTCCAGACATCACACACCTTCATCACCACCACCATCCTGTCGCCTTCCTTTCCTATCTTAGCTTTTCCTTTATCTGCGGTAGGAGGAAAAAAACAAAAGATCTATAAGCGAAAACGCTTAGTAAGTACTAATCTATCTCACAAAAACATCGAAGTGCATAAAAAGAATGCAACAATACTAAAACTGAAATGCTAAAAGCAAAGCTGCATGTACTCATGGTATACAGAAATAAAACTGAATACTAAACATGCTCACTAACTGACAGGAAAGTAATGAAACAACTACTGTAAGCTTAGAATTAAAGAACTAAACTTTTATTGATTCTAAGCATAAAACTTGTTTCATTTTCTTATATCTTTATACCAGAAATTAATCTTTTAATTTCTCTTTTACTTTCTTCTTCTTTTCTTTTTTCTTTTCTTATGCTAGAAATTAATCTTTTAATTTCTCTTTCACTTTCTTCTTCTTGTTCTTCTTTTCTTCTTTGGGCCCAGGCTTAGTACCATCTTTGTTTTGCGCGCTCTCTAATAGTGACTGGGGTAGCGAGCCTCCAGCCCTATGAGTATAAAGACCTCGGTCTTACCAAGGCCAAGACCTCGGAATTGGTCACCTGGATTTGTTTAACGACAACCTCGGAAGTCGGGTACTAGCCTCTTACTTTAATTTACTTGTTATCTCTTTTTAACTAGACTTTAGTCTTTTTCTTTACTCATACTTCTCATACTCCTTTATTAGAGTTTATTAGAATCCTGTAGATATTTCTAACAAGTATAAGATTACAACTAACCAAGCATGCTATATGAAAATACACAAGGGAAAGCAAACTTGAACTCTCTAAGCATGATATAAAATAAAGCAAAGTAAAGCAAATCTGAACTTACTAATCATGCTATAAAATAGAGCAAAGGAAAGCTAATTCAAACTTGCTAATCATGCTATAAAATAGAGCAAAGGAAAGCTAATTCAAACTTGCTAGTCATGCTATAAAATAGAGTAAAAAAAAGCTAACTTGGACTTTCTGAACATGCTGTAAAATAGAGCAAAAGAAAGTTAACTTGGACTTTCTAAACATGCTGTAAAATAAAGCAAAAGAGAACATATTTGGACTTCCTAAACATGCTGTGATAAAAGCAAAAGGAAGCTAATCTAACCTTACATACTAGTATACTAAGTTGTGCATGTTCATTAAGTGGCAGTGAATGCTACTGCTGCTCCACTAATCTCAATAAAAAGCTGTACATGTCCAACTAATAGCAAATAAAAGCTACCTTTGTTCCACTAATAGCATTGAAGACTGTACTCGTGCACATGATAACAAATAGAAGTTACTGGTGTTCAAATAATGGCATTGTAGGACTGTACACACACAGAAATAGCAAAGAAAAGCTACTGATAAGGAACTAGATCATAGAAATTCAGCTACTATGACTACTGTAAGCTACCATCTAGTACACAGAATCATAGATCGTGAAATCGTTAAGGAACTAGATCATGAAATTGGTTATTCCAGCTGTCACTAAAATAGTTCAGTTAAGGAACTGGATCATTGAATTACTATATTCTTAGCAAAACCCGGATCATAAAAATTTGCACAGCAACAATAGTTTATCAAAAACTCGGTACAGCAAATCTTAACAGATTGGAGCATATGATTCTGTACAATGGCAAAATTCGAGAAAGGCATCTCAACAAACAAGGAGGAAACCGAACAAGCAAAACATGGCAGCAAACCCTAACTCCACTACCTTCTCTGAAAATTCGGAACCAAAACGAATAGGAAATTCCGAAACAATCCTACCGCAGGTAAGTAGTACTTACCCCTTGTTCTTGCACATACAACCGAGAAGGAGGTTCTAGGGTTCGGATAGCTTGGATTCCGGCTTTTCCTCGTGCCCACAATCTCTCCTCGACAAGAGGATCACCACAGCGTGAAGAATCCCTCGGAGAACACCCTTGCCGGCCACCGGAGATGATGCCCTACCCTCGTCTCTATTTTCCGCCCGAGCTGTGAAGTCACCGCCGCCATTCGCGAGAGAGGAGGAGAGGGATCGAGAGGTTAGGGTTCGGGAGAAGGAAATAACCCATCTTATAATACTTAGGGCATTTCTGTTATTAACTACAACTTATATACATCTCGCTTCGTACTTGGTTAACAAAACGAGTGCAGCTCAGTTGGTTGGCCGCGTCTAGTTAGGTCGGGTTCGGCCGGAGGTCTTGGGTTCGAGTCTCACCTTCAACGATTTTTGGTCAAAACTTCTTTCTTTTTGTAAATCTACTAAACGACCTCCAAAAATTACGTAAAAATACTCTAAAAATTCGTAAAAATCTCTAGAATATTTTAAAAGCATTTCCAAATATTTTTATTGACTTTTAGAACTTGAAAGGAGGAAAATTAGGTCGTTACACATATTTAAGTTATAATTGTTTTTATATACTTTCTTTGTTTGTTTGTGCCCTACTATAAACTCAAGTTGATTGACATCAAAAAAGGGACTTAAGTTGCCTCAGTTGATTGAGGCACCTCAGATGAATAGTACCCGAGGTGCCTCAGGTGTCTGATGGTGCCTAGGATGAATAGTAGTCGAGATGCCTCCAATTGATTAGTTCACCTCTAGTGAAGAGTATCATTAGGCTGCCATTTAGATTTGGAAAATGTTTTATCAACTTTGAGGCACCCTAGATGATTTTGGAGATGTCTCCAAACCAAGTTAGCAAACGGTAACTTTGTTTTTGAATGCTATAAATAGCACCCTGGAGCTAGGAGTTCAAAAATACACACTGTCTCCATTTTCTATACTTCTTTTCTAAACTCCAAATTGTTGTAAGGAGCTTTTTCGCCTCTAACTTAGTCGAAGAAGGTGCTTTCATTTAGTACACTATTTCTATCTTGGATTAACAATCACCTAAGTTATAACCAAGTAAAAATTTTGAGCCTCTAATTTTTTTATGTTTGATTATCTAATTGTGTATCCTTACTAAAGATAAAAGTAAGAGAATTATGACTTTTCATTAAAGGCTATTCACCCTCCTCTAGCCATCCCATGACGGTCAAACACTTGGTATCAAAGCTCAAATGCCTTAAAAGGACTAGCAGCTGACTAAAGCAAGAAGATGATGGTCGGATCTAGCATCTACCTGTCAAAGTTCGAGGAGGAGTTCACACTTTAGGAGAGAAAAATGGAGATATTTTTCTAAACTAATTTTGATATTTTACTTTCTATTAAATATGATTTTGTAGTACCCAAGGATGAGAATGGAAAAGACAAGGAAGAATACCAGTGGAATAAAAAATAGCAGATTGAGTTCATGGCAAACAGCAAGGTTGAGTTCAACCTTCTGAGCATGTTACCACCTCAAAAGTCAACTGGATTAGTGTCTACGACTCAGCTAAAGAACTTTAGGAGAAATTTCTAGAGCTACATGAAGGCAAACTAACCAAGAGAGATCTTCTCAGAAACAACTCAGCAACCTTTGGCTTGAAAAGGGAGAAATGGTTGCTCAGCTACACACCAAGCTCAAGGAGCTGATCACCGAACTCACCAATCTTGGAGAAATTGTAACAAATCAAGATTTTTTAAGATATGTACTTAATGTCTTCCTGAGGACCTCAAACTAGACATCAATAGTAGATTCATACTACATCTCTAAGGATCTCGAAGTAAGTACCTTAGTAAGTTTATTTTCCACCTTAGAATTACATGAAACTCAATGTATAGGACTAAATTAGAATTTGGCACTACAAGCCAAGTATGAACCAGATTCAAAATCTTCCATTGACGAAGATGATGAAGCTTTTATGGTAAGAAAATTTTCAAAGTTCTTTTCTAAAAACTTTGATAAAAAAAATAGCATCAAAGCTACTTCGAAGGAAAAGGACGATTCGGTGCTACAACTATCAACAAGAAGGGTATATCAATGACAACTACCTGAAACTGAAAACAAAGAAAGGGAAAAAGACAAATGGCCAAGATGGCCGAAGGACAAAAACCTAATAGCAATGTGAGATGAGTAATCATCAAAAGAGTCTAACACAGAACAATACGCTGAACTGCTAGTTACCAAGAAGAATACAACCAAGGCTCATCTGAGATGAGCATTGAGAGCATCAATGAAAGGGGAGCATCATACAACAAATGTGACACAGTAAGTGAGGTACGACTCTTAACTCCTGACCAACTTTATGATGCTATTAAGATGTTAAGTAGAACCTTATCTACAATTAGAACTAAATACATAAATGAAAAGAAGAAATATGCATGCCTAGAAGAAGAGTTTGATAAAATTAAAATTGAGAATGCAAAATTAAATGAAGAAATAGAAATATTGAAATCAAAAAAATTTGCATACTCTAATTCAAATATTTTTCAAATTTCAAAGTTTAGAAATTATAGTGGGCCTAATTGCTATTTGAGAAATCATAGAGATCAAATTGTAAAAGTTTCAAAAAATAATATTCCTAGAAAATAATAGATAAATCCAATAAATAGGAATTTATTATAGATTCTAAAATCTATTCTGATTTGTTAGATTTTTTATTTTGCTTAAAATTTTAATTTCTAGAAATTTACAATTATTTTGAAAAAATATTTTTAGCACTCCTTTCAATTTTATTTCAATTTAAATTTTTACCTGATAGAAAATTATGTTTCCTATTGTTGAAAAAAAATAATTAACCATTAAATAATTTTTTTTATGAATTTTTAACTGGAAAAAATTAATATTAAAAGTTTTTGGTGATACATTTTTAAAAATTTTGATTTTTCCAAAACTAATCACTATATTTTGAATATTTATAAAAATTAGCAAGAGTTTTAGAAGTCAAAATATATTTTTAATCATTTAAATTCCAAAATAACTATTTCTATTAAAAATATTTATACTAATTATAAAAAAAATATTCTTTTTTTGGATATTTTTATCATGATCCAAATACTTCTATTTGATGTTGACAAATATTTTCATGATTTTTTGAAAATTATGAATAATTCTAAAATTATTTTATGCCAAAATTGAGGATTCATTGTTAAAAATTATTTCTTTGTAAAATAACTTTGGTAAAAAGATATATTCTTGAATAATCTATTTCCTACACATAGAAAATTTTTAATTTTGTGTGTGTTATTTTCCTTTATTTTTTAATGTAATCGAAGGGGGAGAATTACTTAAATGTCATATTTAAGTTATAATTGATTTTACAAACTTAATTTGTTTGTGCCCTAATCTTAACTCGGTTTGATTCACTTTAAAAATGTGTAGAATATAAGTACCCCAGAATAGTTTTGATGTGATCAATCGAGGTAAGTTAAGTCCTGCTATTTTGATGCTTTGTCTCTAAGTGTGCAAGGACTTATAAGCACAAGAAGTTGAACAAAAGATGCAGCGAGCGAGAAGGATGACATGGGATGAGAGTTGATTGGTTCAGTGGATCTGAGGGACGAGGAGCCACGGAAGAGTATAATGGTGGAGCAAGAAGGATGCATGCAGTGCATTCGAGGGACAAGAAGGTAGGGAGGAAGCTTGCTGGAAGAGAAGGATTAGAGTTGGGTTTGGGTGGGCTCAACTACTGTCGACTTGAGCATCACGTAAGCGAGTGGGAGCCTGAAAATGTTCAACTTGAAGGTTGACCTTAAGACCTGAGGTGCCTCGGTTGATTGGAGGCTACTCGAATGCTCATCTGTTGAAGCTGTTGAAAAATAGGACTCGAGGCACCTCAGTTAAATTGAGGCACCTCAGTTAAATTGAGGCACCTCGGATGAGCAATACCTGAAGTGCCTCAACTATTTGAAGACATTATGGATAAACAGTACTCGAGGCACCTCTAGTTGATCTGAGTCACCTTCATGGAACAGTACCATTAGGATGCCATTAAGCTTTGGATAAAGTTTTATCCACTTGGAGGTGCCCTGGATGACTTGGAGGCACCTCCATACCATGTCAGCAAACGGTAACCTTTTCTAGAATGATATAAATAGTATCCTTGAGCGTGAAGCTTAAAAACTCACTGTATTCATTTTCTATACTTCCTTTTTGAACTCTAAACTATTGTAAGGGGCTTCTCTACCTCCAACTTAGTCAAAGATAAAGCTTTTGTTTAGTACGTTATTTCTACCTTGGATTAACAACCAACTAGGTTATAACTAAGTAAAAATTATAAGCCTCTTATTTTTTTATATTATTATTTTTTATTATCTAATTATGTGTCCTTGCTAAAGAAAAAAGCAAGAGAATTGTGACTTTGCTTTACATACTATTCACCCTTCTCTAACTGGCCCACTATGGTCCAACAAAATCCTCTACCACCTTGGGTGCTTTTTGTGAATTATCATCATCTTTGGCAAGACTTTTTGGTTGATCTATCATGTTTCCCTTTAATTATTGTAGCACCTTCCCACTCCGTAGGTTCACCACATTGCAATCTCAACCAGATTCACTTCCGGTTGTCCTGGAAATTTACCAGGGGTCCTTGACACTGAATTTTCCACTTAGGTAACTTTAGCCTCTAACATGATGAATGCCCAAGGGCCAAAGCTACGAGAGATCATTTGTCACTTCTAGAAGGCCCAATTACAATATTTCAAGCACAGCATTTCAAGGAAGTGCTAAATGGGCTAATCAAACAACATTAGGCTGATTATGAGCAAGGAGAGACCAAGGTATTCCTAACTACTAGACATGGCCTAATCCACATAATCGAGTGTATCCATCTATCAATCAGTCGTGCATAAGGGAGGCACAGGAACTCATTCATGCATGAAGACTTAAGTGTTTTGGGTTCCTAATTGCTTACATGAGGCATGCGATATTGGAACTCTACTTTTGCATGCATTTATTTTATTTTGGGTTCCTAGATAGCTTGCATGAGGCATATGATATTGGGGCTCTAATTGTGCATGTATTTATTTTGTACTCTTACGTGTTCACTCTCATTATATAAGGGAGGTAAATATTAATAAGTGTTAACTTGGTTTTGGTGAGATTTGTGTGCTCTCTTAGTTTTTGAAAGAACTTCTGAACTTATCAAGTGTCCTCTCATGGTGTTCAACCAATCGAAACTTATCACCCATGGTGTGGCATTTCCTTTTCCTTCGTAGTCTTGCTTCGTGTCAATTCTTGGTTACGAGTCAAGACTCATACTCTTGTCTTCTAGTACTTAGGGTTCTATCCATCATTATCTCGGGTTCCATCATATTTGTTGGTGGGGTTTGTATCATCTAGTATCAGAGCTTCGGTCAAAGGCAAGTGCTAAATTGATCTTTACTTGCTATTCTTGAAATAAAAAAGTCAGCAAAAACAAATTGCTTGTGCAAATCAAAGTGGTTATCTTTTGTTGGGTTTTTCGGGCCGCAAAAACCGCTTTTTTTTTGCGTTGCGAAAACCCCGAATCCCATGCCACCGGATCCGTGCGAAGTTTAAAATTTCATATACATGTTTTCTATTCCTAGATCTACACTAGATCTACAAGATCAGAAGGAATACCTTTGAAGCGAAGCCCTTCGTATATCCTGCTCGTCCAAGATTCGTCGGATCTCGAGAGTATCAAAGTAGATACTTCTCTATGTGTATCCACACAAGAAAGAGATGGAGAAGAAATCTTGAGTGTGCTAGCACTCCAAGAAGTCTCGGCCAAAGAGGAGGAGAGGGAGAGAAGAGAAAGCTTGAGGAAGAAGAAGGGGGTTTCAACACAAAATGAAAACTCCCAAGATGATTATGTGGCCGGCCACTTTCATGAAAGGCTTTTAAACCCCATGGAATATCAAGAGTCAAGGCTCTTGATCTCCCTCATGAGGTGGCACACACATGTGCTAGCCTTGATGATGTGGCACATCACCATTAGCCACTTGATGGCCAACTCACCAATGAGGTGGCAAATGGTCAAGTCAAACATGATCCTTCATCTTCCTCTCAAGGCAAGTCAAACTTGACCACTTCTCTCCCATGGTTGATCAAATCTAACCATTGGTTCAAGTCAATTTTAATTTAATGAATCTCTATTCATTGAATTAAATTGACTCAATGAGTCTAAGTCCAAATTAGACTCATCTAACACAAGAACCAAATTGAGTCCAACTCAATTAGCCTAATTTGGATTACTCTTAATCTAATTTGGTTCATCACATGGACCTAATCCTTTAGGTTCATCAAATGAACCTAATCTCCATCTAATTTCCCTTTGTGTGTGACCCTATAGGTTCTTGTAACGTTGGCAATGCTCCTAAACTCTTTTAAAAGCATAAGTAATGAGCGATATCGAGCAACACATCATTACTACCCAAGTTACAAGAATGTTGAGATCCAATATCACCTTGTGACTACTAATTGTGACTCTTCACAATATACGACAAGTGTCCTTCTATCCTTGACATCTAGATTGATCAATGTGAGGCATAAACCGTGTCATCCTCTAATCAATCTAAATATTGAATCCCAAGTAGACTCACTTAATCAAATGAGCTCAACATCTCATATTGACTCATTTGGGCATGGTCATGCACTTAGTGGTCTCACTCTATCAAGAATATCGATGTCTCTCCCGTCATATAGGAGAGATAGATCTCATCAACATCACTCACATCCCTCCGCATAATTTGTTACATACCCAGTAAATGCCTTTATAGTCCACCCAGTTACGGGAGACGTTTGACGAAGCCAAAGTATGCAACTCCTTATGTAGGGAACCATGGTGACTTCAAGTCCAAGGACTAATAGTCATACTAATAGTCACATGATAAAGTATATGACACTCATATAATGATCCATGATACTTTCTCATGGCGGGTCATTCAGTAAACATTCTCCAATGCATACTCATGTGTCAATTGATATCTCCATATCCATGACTTGTGAGATCAAGTCATCGAGTTGACCTACATGCTAGTCTCGTCACATTAACATTATCCCTGAATGTTAATACTTGACTAGAAATAATTAAGAGTAGTGTTCCCTATATCATCTCACTATCGATTCAACTAACCGATTGATATAGGTAAAAACCTTCTACTCAAGGACACTATTATACTTAGTTATTTTGCACAAATACAAGTAAGCATAATAACCATAAACAAATGCCTTTATATATATAAGAATATGATACAATGAATCCATACAACAATCATCAAATGATCTTCTCAAGCCACATACACACAATCTAATCGTTAGATCTAATCTAATCGTTAGGCACTAATTATCTACTAATCATGCATCACATACACACAAGTAATTAATTAAATTTATTTGTGATTAGTCATGGCCCTACTACGATCTTCTCAAGCCAATGAGAAGATCGGATGGTCAACCTACGGTCAACAGCTTCTGAAGCTTCTTTTAATTAGGCCTTTAACAAAATGATGCTCCCACTGAATTCTATAACTCATGTGGGACAAGATCCACATCATACTAACCCTTGAGTTAGCTTTGGCTAAATTGCCCAAGACTTAGTATGATCGGTAGGTAACGATTTACCAATTACATCTCTATGCAACTCTTGTTTATAGGATCATTATCCGCAGTTATATTAAAACTTGAGTTAGCTTTGGCTAATACGCCCAAAATTAAAATAAATGTGATTTATGTCCTATATTTCCAACCATTGGAAGAATGTCTATAGTTGTACTAGATCCAACCGAGTTAACTAGAAATAGTCAATCTAATTGAGTTTGTATTCGCCCATGTGTTGATAAGCGGGACCAAGATTGTCCCTCCATACCCTACCATGATAATATGTGTTCCTCTGCTTTGGCAGATTCAACAACACATGTGATCGAGGTAGTGATAGGCATCACGGCACGGTAGGCATTAGAGTTGACGTGATTTAGATCTAATCTAATCGTCGATGTATATCAAATACGCAATAGATCTAATCTAATCAAAAGGGTGCATCTTGTACACGATTTAGATCTAATCTAATCATTAGGCACTAATTAACTACTAATCATGCATCACATACACACAAGCAATTAATTAAATTTATTTGTGATTAGTCATCGCCCTACTACGATCTTCTCAAGCCAATGAGAAGATCGGATGGTCAACCTAAGGTCAACAGCTTCTCAAGCTTCTCCCTTTGACAACCTTGTGTTGCTCGCGCCCTCCTCGTAACTCCTTCTCGTGTGGACCTTCCACGGCTCCAATTTTGTACATTAAAATTTTGAAACTCGAGTTACATTCTAGTCTAAACTAATTTTACAACAAGAATAAATGGAGAAAGGCACGACGCGCAGGTCGCGTATAAAATATACAGCACACACAACACAAATGACGGCACGCAGGTCGTAATATGAATTACAACACAAATCCAATCAGATTGGATTTTTTTTGGGCCATGACTATCACAAATTATACATAATTCTAAATTGAATAATTTCCATAATTTTTTGTAATTTTAATACTAATTTTTACAATTTTTACGAGTAAAATTTCTCGGCGGTCCTGTTTAGCGGTTTTCGGGCGCAATCGCGGAACAAATCCCCTTGTGGGGCCAGTGGAAGCGCTCCTACCCGCGATCTAACCATCGCGATTGTCCCTAAGCGATCCTACAGCGCCTTAATCCGCTGTCCCAAAAATTTTTGGGGCAAAACCTTGCCGTTTCGGAAAAAGCTTCTTGGTAGTCGAAGCCTACAAGTGTCGAAACACTTATGCTTCGCTTCTACGAGAAAAATACCCATAAAAACCTTAAAAATCAGAAATTTATAGAAAAATACAGTACTGAATTTTTGTCATAAAAACAAAAACTAAACTCGTACAAGCTTCGCACGTGGCTCTGATACCACTGTTGGGTTTTTCAGGCCGCGAAAAAGCGGTTTTCGCGTCGCGGAAACCCCGAAACCCCCACCACCTGATCCGTGCGAAGGAAAAATAAAACAAAATACGAGTACGAGTTTCTAAAGTCTAGATCTACACTAGATAAGAGCGTTACCCTCGATGCGATGCCCTTCGCTATCCCGCTAGTCCAACGGTTTGCCGGATCTCAAGATTGTCAAAGTAGACAACCCTCTAGAAGTATCCACATGAACAAAATTAGGTGGAGGGGACCAAACAAAGGTGTGCTAGCACCTAGGGTGTTCGGCCAAGAGAAGAGGGAGAGCAAGAAGAGAGAGCTCTAGGAGGAAGAAGATGAGAGTTACTTCACTAATGAAAACTTACTATCACATTCATGTGGTCGGCCACATTAAGAGGAGTTGTAACCTCCATGGAATGCCAAGAGTCACAACTCTTGGTAACTCCCATGAGGTGGCATCCCACTTAAGTAACCATGATGATGTGGAGCATCATCATTGGCCCAATCAGTGCCAACTCACCAATGAGGTGGCATAAAGTCAAGTCAAACTTGACTCTTCATCTTCCTCTCAAGTCAAGTCAAACTTGACTTAATCTCTCTCATGGTTGATCTAATCCAATCATTTAATTCAAGCTAATTTAATATAATGAATCTAATTCATTTAATTAAATTGATTCAATGAGTCATAATCTAAATTAGACTCATTGAACACATGAATCAACTTGAGTCTAACTCAATTAGCCCAATTAGGATTACTCTTAATCCAATTTGATTCATCACATGAATCTAATCCTGTTGGTTCATCATATGAACCTAATCTCTATCTAATTGTCCTTAGTGTGTGACCCTATAGGTTCTTGTAACGTTGGCAATGCCCCTAAACCCATTTAGGAGTATAAGTAATGAGCGGTATCTAGCAATACATCATTACTACCCAAGTTACAAGAATGTTGAGATCCAACATCACCTTGTGACTACTAATTGTGACTCCTCACAATATATGACAAGTGTCCTTCTATCCTAGACATCTAGATTGATCAATGTGAGACATAGACCGTGTCATCATCTGACCAATCTAAATCTTGAACTCCAAGTAGACTCACTAAATCAAATGAGCTCAATATCTCATATTGACTCATTTGGGCATGGCCATGCACTTCGTGGTCTCACTCTATCAAGAATATCGATGTCGCTCCCGTCATATAGGAGGGATAGATCCCATCTATATCATTCACATCCCTCTGCATAATTCGTCACATCCCAGTTACGGGTAACGTTTAACGAAACCAAAGTACATAACTCCTTATGTAGGGAACCATGGTGACTTTAGGTCTAAGGACTAGTAGTCATACTAATAGCCACATGAGAAAATATATGACACTCATATAACAATCAATGATACTTTCTCATGGCGGGTCATTCAGTATACATTCTCCAATGCATACCCATGTGTCAACTTGATATCTCTATATCCATGACTTGTGAGATCAAGTCATCGAGTTGACCTACATGCTAGTCTTATTGCATTAACATTATCCCTGAATGTTAACACTTGACAAGGAATGATTAAGAGTAGTGTTCCCTATATCATCTCACTATCAGTTCAACTAACCGATTGATATAGGTGAGAACCTTCTACTCAAGGACGCTATTATACTTAGTTTACTTGGCACCAATACAAATAAGTATAATAACCAAAACAAATGCCTTTATTTATATAAGAATATGATACAACAAGTCCATAATACAATCATCAAATGATTGGCTCTAGGGCTCTAACTAACAATCTCCCACTAGCACTAGTGTCAATCAGTGTAGGCTCAAAGCCCCAATGACCTAGTGTGACCATCATGCTTCCTCTGTGCCAAAGCCTTGGTCAAGGGATCTGCGATGTTAGCCTCTGTAGGTACTCTGCATATCTTCACATCTCCTCTCTCGATAATCTCTCAATTGAGATGGAAGCGCCGTAGTATGTGTTTGGTCCAGTAGTATGAGCGAGGTTCCTTAGCCTGTGCAATTGCTCCATTGTTGTCACAATAGAGCTCAATAGGGTCAACAATACTAAGAACCACCCCAAGTTCAGTGATGAACTTGTGGATCCAAACTGCCTCCTTTGTTGCCTCTGATGCAGCAATGTACTCGGCATCTGTCGTAGAATCAGCTACTGTGTCCTGCTTCGAACTCTTCCAGCTCACAGCACCACCATTTATGCAAAATACGAACCCTGACTGTGATTGATAATCAACCTGATCGGTCTGGAAGCTGGCATCATTGTAACCCATTACAGCTAGCTCATCATTGCCTCCATATTTCAAGAAATATTTTTTAGTCCTTCTTAAGTACTTAAGAATATTCTTGACCGCTATCCAGTGACTTTCACCAGGATCTGACTGGTATCTGCTCGTCATGCTCAAAGCATACGACACATCAGGTAGAGTACATAGCATGGCGTACATGATAGATCCTATGGCTGAGGCATAAGGGATCTGATCCATGCGATCTCTCTCCTCTCTAGAAGAGGGACCTTGAGTCTTCGAAAGACTCACGCCATGTGACATCGGCAGAAATCCCTTCTTGGAGTTCTGCATAGCAAACCGAGGGAGTACCTTGTCAATATATGTACTCTGACTTAGGCCAAGCAATCTCTTAGATCTATCTTTATAGATCTGTATCCCTAGAATGCGGGATGCCTCACCTAAGTCTTTTATTGAGAAGCAACTCCCTAGCCAGGTCATGACAGACTGAAGCAAAGGGATGTCCTTCCCAATGAATAGTATGTCATCCACATACAATATGAGGAAGACAACTATATCCCCTACAACCTTCTTGTAGACACAAGACTCATCTTCGTTCTTGATGAAACCAAACTATTTGATTGCATCATTGAATCGAAGATTCCAGCTCCGAGAAGCTTGCTTTAGTCCATAAATGGACCTATGCAACTTGCATACTCTGCTAGTATGCTGTGGATCTACAAAACCCTCAGGTTGTGTCATGTACACTGTTGGGATCGTTCGTACTCGGCTAGAGAGGGGGGGGTGTGAATAGCCGCCCCAAATCGCTCGTTTTTCTTCCTACAATTCGTTAGCACAGCGGAAAAACATACAAGGAAACGAAAACAAGAAGATCAAACCTCAACGCGTCGATGTAACGAGGTTCGGAGATTAGGGCTCCTACTCCTCGGCGTGTCCGTAAGGTGGACGAGTCCAGTCAATCCGTCGGTGGATGAGTCCCCGGAGAACCGGCTAATACAATATACTCCTTGAGGGTGGAGAAACCTCGCCACAATATTCTTGCAACAGCAAGAAAGGAATACAACAAGAAATACAAGAAGACAAGAACAATGAATGAAAAAAAACACAGGTTTTCTTGCCTCCTCGCCGACTGGATTTCGTTGAAGCAGCAGCTCCTCAGAACACCTACAACAGCAGGATATCCCAGTCGAGAAGCTCACGCGAAGCTTGCGAAGAAGAGCTCAACAAAGCTCAAGCACCAGAACAGCAGCTCTGTAGCAGAAGAGAAGAGGAAGAAGTTGTCGCGCAGCAGCAGCCCTCGACCCCTTTATACCTGCGAAGAAGACAGCGAAGAAACTAGCCGTTGCGTCGCAACGGCTAGAACCCTGATCGGTCTACGGACCGATCAGGCCCTGTGCTGATCGGTCCCCAGACCGATCAGTTAGTGCACAAAACCTTCTGTGCGTACTCTGATCGGTCTGTGGACCGATCCCAACTCTGGCTGTGCTTCCGCGACATCGTCTCCTGATCGGTCTCCAGACCGATCAGGACATGGCCTGATCGGTCTGTGGACCGATCAGCCTGCCTTTCTTTTCGCCTCTGTTCGCTTGCTGATCGGTCACCAGACCGATCAGTAACCGAACAGAGAGTTTCTGTTCGGTATCTGATCGGTCACCAGACCGACCAGAGCTTGGTTTTTGCCCAAACCAAGTCCCAAGACTTCCAAACCAATATCCGGTCAACCTTGACCTATTGGTACTTCATCCCTAGCATCTGGTCACTCCCTTGACCTGCTAGAACTCCCTGCCAAGTGTCCGGTCAATCCCTTTGACCTACTTGGACTTTCCAACACCAGAAGTCCGATCATCCCTGATCCATCTGGATTTTCCCTTGCCCGGCTTCACTCACCAGGACTTTCACCTGGCTTCACTCACCAGGATTTCCACACTGCCTAACATCCCAGTTAGGACTTTCCCACTGCCTGGCTCACCAGGACTTTCCAACCGCCTAACATCCAGTTAGGACTTTCCCAGCCACCTTAGGACTTTCCGTGCCAAGTCTCCATACTTGGACTTTTCGATGCCAAGTCTCCATACTTGGACTTTTCCGCCAAGTCTCCATACTTGGACTTTTCGTCAAGCTCCTGCTTGGACTTTTCCGTGCCAAGTCTCCATACTTGGACTTTTCCAGTGCCAAGCTCCCTACTTGGACTTTTCCGTGCCAAGTCTCCATACTTGGACTTTTCCCGAATCAGGTCAACCAGGTCAACCCTGACCTACGGTTGCACCAATAATCTCCCAAACATCTATTCTTGTCCCACATCAAGAATAGAACTCTCTCACGAGTGTCAAACATTAACATGCAACACAACTAGGTCAACCTTGACCTAAGGTTGCACCGACAATCTTCCCAAGTCAAACATCAAAATACAACTCGAGTCTGGTCAACCAGGTCAACCTTGACCTAAGGTTGCACCAACAATCTCCCCCTTTTTGATGTTTGACAAAACCATAATCAAGTTAGGTTAACCCGATAACCTAACTTAGGTTTTCAATCATCTTCCAATGTCCAATGTTCTTTCCTTGAACATTCTCTGGATATTCTCCCCTTAAGTTAACCCAATAACCTAACTTGGGCTCTCCAATAATTCTCCCCCTTTTTGACACACATCAAAAAGAATTCTAATGTTCTTCCTTGAACATTACTTGACATTCTTTCCCTAGCTTAGGTTAACCCGATAACCTAACTTGGGTTCTCCAATAATTCTCCAATGAATACTCTCCCCTTTTTGACACACATCAAAAAGACAAAGGAGAGTATCAAGGTCAAGAGTTTCTTCCTAATGAAAGTCTCATACCTTTCATTGAAACTCTTAATTTCCCCCCTTGATACTAAACTCAACAATCAACTTAGTGATAATCCCATATCACTAATCCTCAAGAGTCTTAAGGAGTACAAACTCCCCCTAAAAGTCAACTCCTCTTGACAATTAGGTAAGACTCCCCCTAGAGGTCAACTCCCCCTTGACCATTGCACCAACAATGTCTTTGAGAGTTCCAAACCTTAGAAATCCACAAAACCCAACTTCCAGCTGAAATTTCAGACCAACAGCTGAAAAATCAGAAACTGGCACGCACTGATCGGTCCCCAGACCGATCAGAATCCCCCTGGATCGGTCCCCAGACCGATCCACGCTTCACTGATCGCACTGGATCGTCACTGATCGGTCACCAGACCGATCAGAACTTCCCTGGATCGGTCCGGTGACCGATCCACACTCTGAAATCAGAGATTTCTGATTTCCCTCCCCGAAAATTCAGAAACTCCTAAAAAATTCCAGAAAATTCGAAAAAATGTGAAATTTTGAGGATACATTCCTCATAACATATACTATCATGGAAAAATAGTTTTATATGAGAATAACTTCCATTTTCAAATCTTGATACAAAATTCAAAAACTTTGAAATAATTCAAAGTTAAGTCAACTTTGTATCACAATGTTCAATGATGAATGCTATCACTAGGAAAGCTTCATCAAGGTTTTTCAAAACAATTTTGAAATGATTTCAAACCCTTTAATTTGGGACCACAATCTTAGGGCTATATGTACATGACTTGTACACAAGCTTTCCCTATGATCCTCCTTTTCTTGAAGTAGGCTCATCTAGGTACAAAAACTATGCACCTTGATCCTAACTCATGATCCTAATATCTCACACACATCTAAGGTGTATCAAACCACATTCAAGTCAATTTGATGTGAGATATGGGTTAAGGTCAACTTAGGCTAAGTTCTCATGCATTTTCTAAACTACACTTTGATCTCAATACCAAAATGTGTTTTTATCCTTAAATCAATTTCATTGATTCTTAATGCAAGAGATGATGACATGGCATAAATTAATAACATAAATGAAAACATGTGCCAATGTCATGATGTCATGGCATAAAGTTTGAAACGAAACTAACACATGACATATAGATAACCTAAGCATTATCATGACATTTCAAATGATAATAAAATAAGTATGATGTCATGGCATGGCATATGGCAACCAATCATGGGAAGTTAGCACAAATAAAATGCCTAAATTCCCTATCTAAGTATCCTTAGCCTTAGCTAACTTAGAATCTAACCCTAGATTGCCCATATATCCCTTAGAGAAAACCAAAATCCCAATTATGGTATTTCTCTAGGTTTTCTTAAATTGTGCCAAATAAGATTGAAATCGATATTTTTCAAATATGGCACAATTTACTCTTTAAGGAGTAAATAATAATTCTTTTTCATTTTCAAAGGTTATCAAAACCTTGAAAATGCTCCTTGAGTGTCAATTTCCTCAAAGTTGGGTTAACTACCCTTCTTATTGGAGTTGACACTCTCTAACCCATCTATGGGGTAGAGAAAATGCTCCTAGGAACCCAATACCTACTTGAGCTCATTGGGTTCACTAAATATTCACTAGGGATAACTTCCCTAGCAACCCTCCTAATGACCCTCTTAGGCTTTAAAGCCTTGGCCATTTGGGACTCATCAAGATCAACTCTAGGGGTGACTCCCCTTGTGACCTTGGTGTTGGTCTTCCTAGCCCTAGGTTTTGTTCCATAATCGAATGGAACATCATGATATGTGGGCTTGACCATTTGAGACTTAGGTTTGTGACTCAAACCTTTCTTGTCCTTGGACTTTTGACCCTTAGGCCCTAGAGTTGACTTCTCTAAACTTTTAAGGGCCTTTTCTAGGGTATCAAGCCTTGACCTCAAGACTTGATTCTCCTTTTCTAATACCTCAATTTTTGATTTATCACTCTTCCTTGAGGTATTCCTAGGCATATGTCTAGTTGATTTAGGGTTTCTACCTAGGTTTTCTTAACCTTAGAAGTGTTAATCCTAGGGTTAGCATTCCTAGTAGTATCCCTATCTAGGCTAACATGTTTAGCTCCTAAGCACATGTATTGGTTCCTAAAGTTAACATGCTTATCATTATTAACAATTGCAACAAAACTACTAGCATGAGTTTTATTAGAATTGCAATAATGAACCTTAGAGGTTACCTTAGGGTTTGCCTTAGCTCCCCCTATCGATGTGCATCCCTTGTCCTTGTGAGGTTTCCTCCTCTTCGGACATTGGCTCCTATAGTGTCCCCGTTGCTTGCATTGAAAGCACACCATGTGCTTCTTGCCTTTGCGTGTTGGGACTCCGGCTTCCTTGACCTTTGGTGCCGGTGGAGTCTTCCTAACTCTCTTTGGACATTTGCTCTTGTAATGTCCACACTCCCTACACTCAAAGCATATTATATGTAACTTATTTGAAATTGAGATGCTTGAGTTACCTAGGTTTGGGGATGGGTGTGAGCTTTCTTCTTCAACCCTTCCGGAGGTGGAAACTTCTTCTTCTTGCTCCGAACTTGAACAAGAGGAACTCTCCTCCTCTTCTTCCTTGGATATTGAGTAGCCCTCAACTTCCAATTCGCTCCCTCCATGATGTGAGCTACTTGGCTCACTAGGCTCCTCTTCATGGCTTGAGGTGGAGCTCTCCTCATGGTACTTGGCCAAGTTGTTCCACAACTCCTTGGCATTGTTGTATCCTATCTTACACAAAATGTTAGTAGGCAATGAAAATTCAATTATTCTCGTTACCTCTTCGTTGATTTCGGATTTGTGAATTTGTTCTCTTGTCCACTCCTTCTTCTCAAGTGGTTTTCCTTCTTCATCCACCGGAGGAGTAAAACCTTCTTGTACACAAAACCAATTCATTATGTTAGTCATAAGAAAATACTTCATCCTTACCTTCCAATACGCGAAGTCGCCGCATTCGTAGAAAGGTGGAATGGTGACATCTTCTCCATAGAGATCCATTCTCTAGCTTTGCTCCCACGGGTGTTGATCCGTCGAAGAGCGGCCTCGCTCTGATACCACTTGTTGGGATCGTTCGTACTCGGCTAGAGAGGGGGGGTGTGAATAGCCGCCCCAAATCGCTCGTTTTTCTTCCTACAATTCGTTAGCGCAGCGGAAAAACAAACAAGGAAACGAAAACAAGAAGATCAAACCTCAACGCGTCGATGTAACGAGGTTCGGAGATTAGGGCTCCTACTCCTCGGCGTGTCCGTAAGGTGGACGAGTCCAGTCAATCCGTCGGTGGATGAGTCCCCGGAGAACCGGCTAATACAATATACTCCTTGAGGGTGGAGAAACCTCGCCACAATATTCTTGCAACAGCAAGAAAGGAATACAACAAGAAATACAAGAAGACAAGAACAATGAATGAAAAAAAACACAGGTTTTCTTGCCTCCTCGCCGACTGGATTTCGTTGAAGCAGCAGCTCCTCAGAACACCTACAACAGCAGGATATCCCAGTCGAGAAGCTCACGCGAAGCTTGCGAAGAAGAGCTCAACAAAGCTCAAGCACCAGAACAGGCAGCGAAGAGAAGAGGAAGAAGTTGTCGCGCAGCGGCCTCGACCCCTTTATACCGCGAAGAAGATGAAGAAACTAGCCGTGCGCAGCTAGAACCCCGATCGGTCTACGGACCGATCGGGCCGATCGGTCCCCGCATCGTTAGTGCACAAAACCTTCGCGTACTCGATCGGCGTGGACCGATCCCAACTCTGTGCTTCCGCGACATCGTCTCTGATCGGGCCGATCGGGACATAACTGATCAGAGGCACACTGATCGCTTTCTGCTCGGTCTCCAGACCGATCGGTGCCCACAGAACCAGATGTTCTGTTTGTTATCCGATCGGTCACCGGACCGATCGGAGCAAACAAGGTATCACTGGATCGGTCTGGTGACCGACCGAGCTTGGTTTTTGCCCAAACCAAGTCCCAAGACTTCCACACCAACATCCGGTCAACCTTGACCTGTTGGTACATCATCCCTAGCATCTGGTCACTCCTTTGACCTGCTAGCACTCCCTGCCAAGTGTCCGGTCAATCCCTTTGACCTACTTGGACTTTCCAACACCAGAAGTCCGATCATCCCTGATCCATCTGGATTTTCCCTTGCCCGGCTTTACTCACCAGGACTTTCCACCTGGCTTCACTCACCAGGATTTCCACACTGCCTAACATCCCAGTTAGGACTTTCTCACTGCCTGGCTTCACTTACCAGGACTTTCCAACTGCCTAACATCCCAGTTAGGACTTCACTCACCAGGACTTTCCCCGTGCCAAGTCTCCATACTTGGACTTTTCCAGTGCCAAGTCTCCATACTTGGACTTTTCCAGTGCCAAGTCTCCATACTTGGACTTTTCGCGTGCCAAGCTCCCTGCTTGGACTTTTCCGTGCCAAGTCTCCATACTTGGACTTTTCCAGTGCCAAGCTCCCTACTTGGACTTTTCCGTGCCAAGTCTCCATACTTGGACTTTTCCCGAATCAGGTCAACCAGGTCAACCCTGACCTACGGTTGCACCAATAATCTCCCAAACATCTATTCTTGTCCCACATCAAGAATAGAACTCTCTCACGAGTGTCAAACATCAACATGCAACACAACTAGGTCAACCTTGACCTAAGGTTGCACCGACAATCTTCCCAAGTCAAACATCAAAATACAACTCGAGTCAGGTCAACCAGGTCAACCTTGACCTAGGGTTGCACCAACATACACATCCTCGAGCAGGTTTCCATTAAGAAACGCGGTTTTGACATCCATCTACCATATCTCATAGTCATGGTATGCTGCAATAGCAAGCATGATCCTAATGGACTTAAACATCGCTACTGGAGAAAAGGTTTCATCATAGTCAATACCATGAATCTGCTTGAAACCTTTAGCTACCAAGCGACCCTTATAGATAAATCCCTCCATGTCAGTCTTTCTCTTAAAGACCCACTTACACCCAATGGGTTTTACCCCTTCAGGTGGATCAACCAAAGTCCATACTTTGTTGGTGTACATGGATTCCATCTCAGATCTCATGGCCTCTAGACATTTCTCGGAATCTGGTCTCATCACAGCTTCCTGATAGGTGGTAGGCTCATCCTCTATGAGCACAATGTCATCATGGTCAGACAAGAGAAATGAGTATCTCTCTGGCTGACGACATACCCTATCAGACCTGCGAAGAGGTATGTCTACTTGAACTGGTTGTTGTTCCTCAACTCCTTGTGGAACAACATCATCCACAACACTTTGTGGTTCCAGTTCAACTTCCATCGAGGCTTCAGTGCTATTGTTCGCATCTTGAACTTCTTCAAGATCGAACGTGCTCCCACTAGTCTTTCTAGAAACAAAGTCCCTTTCTAGAAAGACCCCAGTTTTTGCCACAACTACCTTGTGCTAACTGGGAATGTAGAAGTAATATCCCTTAGTTTCCTTGGAATATCCAATAAAGTAGCACTTGTCGGATTTGGGTTCTGATTTGTCTGAGACTTGACGTCTAACGTAAGCCTCACAACCCCAAATCCTCATAAAAGACACCAGGGCATCTCTCCCAGTCCATATCCTATATGGTGTCTTTATCACGGACTTGGATGGAACTCGGTTGAGTATAAAAGCTGTCGTGTCTAGAGCATAGCCCCAATGGTATGTCGGAAGATCTGTGTGACTCATCATAGATCGTACCATATCTAATAGGGTACGATTCCTCCTTTCAGATACACCATTCTACTGTGGTGTTTCAAGAGGAGTGAGTTGGGATAAAATCCCACACTCAGCTAGATAGTCATGAAACTCATGGCTAAGGTATTCTCCACCTCGATCTGATCGAAATATCTTAATACTCTTGCCAAGCTAGTTCTGTACTTCATTCTTGAATTCTTTGAACTTTTCAAAGGATTCTGACTTATGTGTCATCAAGTACACATAACCATATCAACTGAAGTCATCAGTAAATGTGATGAAGTACTATAACCGCCTCTAGCGGCGACATTGAATGGGTCACATACATCACATGTATAAGTCCTAACAAATCAGTCGCTCTTTCGCTATGCCCACCAAAGGGAGTCTTGGTCATCTTGCCTAGTAGGCATGACTCGCACGTCTCATAAGATTCAAAATCAAATGAGTCCAGCAAACCATCCTTATGGAGCTGGGATAAGCGCTTGTCATTTATCAGACCTAAGCGACAGTGCCAGAGATAGGTTTGGTTCAGGTCATTTGACTTGAACCTCTTGGTATTTATGTTATAGATAGGGCTTTCAAGGTCTAGAATGTAGAGTCTGTTCATCAGAGGTGCACTACAATAGAACATATCTTTTAAATAAACAGGACAACATTTATCCTTAATTATAAAAGAGAAACCCGTGGGGGCACATAACAACAATCATCCAACTCTAATACAAGCCCAGAGGGCAGAGATAGAAAATAAGTCCCTACAGCAACAGCAGCAACCCGTGCTCCATTGCCTACGCATAGATCCACCTCGCCCTTCACCAATGCCCTGCATTTCTCAGCGCTTGCACATTAGTACAAATGTGAGAAGCACATCCGGTATCTAATACCCATGATGAAGAAATAGATAGATTGACTTCTATAACATATATACCTGAAGTGGAAGTCTCACTTCGCTTCTTCTTAAGATCTTCCAGGTACACCTTATAGTTCCTCTTCCAGTGCCCGGTCTGACCGCAGTGGAAGCAGGTAGCATCCTTGGTGACCCCTCCTTTAGGCTTCAGTGCCTTGCCTTTGCCCTTAGCTTGGGACTTTCCCTTGCCTTTGGGTTTGCCCTTGCCCTTGTGTTTCTGAACCATCAGAACAGAGTGGGGCTTAGCTTTCTTAAGGTTCCGCTCAGCAGTTCTTAACATGCTAAGCAGCTTGGGCAGTGGCTTGTTAATTTCGTTCATATTGTAGTTCAGAACGAACTGACTATAGCTATCCGGCAAGGATTGTAAGATCAGGTCAGTGGCCAGCTCTTGGCCAAGCTGGAATCCCAACCTCTGTAGGTTTTCTATGTACCCAATCATTTTGAGTACATATGGGCCTACGGGAGCCCCATCTGACATCTTGCACTGAAATAGTGCCCTTGAGATATCAAATCTCTCATGCCGCGCTTGTCCTTGATACAGTTGACGAAGATGTTCAACCATATCGTAAGCGCCCATCAACTCATGTTGCTTCTGAAGCTCAGAGTTCATGGTCGCGAGCATTAGACAGGACACATCTAATGTGTCATCTTGATGCTTCTTATAAGCATCTTTGTCAGCTCGCGGGGCATTGGCAGAAGGAGCCTCCAGAATGGGCTGCTCCAGAACGTACATTTTACGTTCCTGGGTGAGAACTATTCTCAAGTTCCTGTACCAGTCCAGGAAATTTACTCTGTTGAGCTTGTCCTTCTCAAGGACTGAACGTAGGGAGAAGGAGTTCGTATTCGACGTCATGGTTATCTACAACAGAAAAATGCAAAAAATAAATATCATATTCTTTTAAATCATTTAATTAGGCCTTTACCTAAATGATTCTCCCACTGAATTCTATAACTCATGTGGGACAAGATCCACATCATACTAACCCTTGAGTTAGCTTTGGCTAAATCACCCAAGACTTAGTATGATCGGTAGGTAACGATTTACCAATTACATCTCTATGCAACTCTTATTTATAGGATCATTATCTGCAGTTATATTAAAACTTGAGTTAGCTTTGGCTAATACGATCAAAAATTAATATAAATGTGATTTATGTCCTATATTTCCAACCATTGGAAGAATGCCTATAGTTGTACTCGATCCAACCGAGTTAACTAGGAATACTCAATCTAATTGAGTTTGTATTGACCCATGCGGTGATAAGCGGGACCAAGATTGTCCCTCCGTACCCTACCAAGATAATATGTATTGCTCTGCTTTGGCAGATTCAACAACACATGTGATCGAGGTAGTGATAGGTATCACGACATGGTAGGCATTAGAGTTGATGCGATTTAGATCTAATCTAATCGTCGATGTATATCAAATACGTGATAGATCTAATCTAATCAAAAGGGTGCATCTTGTACATGATTTAGATCTAATCTAATCGTTAGGCACTAATTAACTACTAATCATGCATCACATACACACAAGCAATTAATTAAATTTATTTGTGATTAGTCATGGCCCTACTACAATCTTCTCAAGCCAATGAGAAGATCAGATGGTCAACCTAAGGTAAACAGCTTCTCAAGCTTCTCCCTTTGACCACCTTGTGTTGCTCGCGCCCTCCTCGTAACTCCGTCTCATGTGGACCTTCCACGGCTCCAATTTTGTACATTACAATTTTGAAAATCGAGTTACATTCGAGTCTAAACTAATTTTACAACAAGAATAAATGGAGAAAGGCACGACGCGCAGGTCGCGTATCAAATATACAGCACACACAACACAAATGACGGCGCGCAGGCCGTAATATGAATTACAACACAAATCCAATCAGATTGGGTCTTTTTGGGCCATGACTATCACAAATTATACATAATTTAAATTATGTAATTTCCATAATTTTATTTAATTTTAATACTAATTTTTACAATTTTTACGAGTAAAATTTTTCGGCAATCCCGTTTAGCCATTTTCGGGCGCAATCGCGGAACGAATTCCCTTGCCGGGCCAGGGGCAGCGCCCCTATCCACGATCTAACCATCGTGAGTGTCCCTAAGCAATCCTACAGTGCCTTAGTCCGCTGTCCCAAAAATTTTTGGGGCGAAACCTTGCCGTTTCGGAAAAAGCTTCTCGGTAGTCGAAGCCTACAAGTGTCGAAACATTTGTGCTTCGCTTCTACGAGAAAAATACCCATAAAAATCTTAAAAATTAGAAATTTATAGAAAAATACAGTATTGAATTTTTGTCATAAAAATAAAAAATAAACTCGTACAAGCTTCGCACGTGGCTCTGATACCACTGTTGGGTTTTTCAGGCCGCGAAAACTGCTTTTTCGCGTCGCAGAAACCCCGAAACCCCCGCCACCGGATCCGTGCGAAGGAAAAATAAAACAAAATACAAGTACGAGTTTCTAAAGTCTAGATCTACACTAGATAAGAGTGTTACCCTCGATGCGATGCCCTTTGCAATCCCGCTAGTCCAACGGTTTGCTGGATCTCAAGATTGTCAAAGTAGACAACCCTCTAGAAGTATCCACACGAACAAAATTAGGTGGAGGGGACCAAACAAAGGTGTGCTAGCACCTAGGGTGTTCGGCCAAGAGAAGAGGGAGAGCAAGAAGAGAGAGCTCTAGGAGGAAGAAGATGAGAGTTACTTCACAAATGAAAACTTACTATCACATTCATGTGGCCGGCCACATTAAGAGGAGTTGTAACCTCCATGGAATGCCAAGAGTCACAATTCTTGGTAACTCCCATGAGGTGACATCCCACTTAAGCAACCATGATGATGTGGAGCATCATCATTGGCCCAATCAATGCCAACTCACCAATGAGGTGGCATAAAGTCAAGTCAAACTTGACTCTTCATCTTCCTCTCAAGTCAAGTCAAACTTGACTTAATCTCTCTCATGGTTGATCTAATCAAACCATTTAATTCAAGCCAATTTAATATAATGAATTTAATTCATTTAATTAAATTGATTCAATGAGTCATAATCTAAATTAGACTCATTGAATACATGAATCAACTTGAGTCCAACTCAATTAGCCCAATTAGGATTACTCTTAATCCAATTTGATTCATCACATGAATCTAATCCTCTTGGTTCATCTTATGAACCTAATCTCCATCTAATTATCCTTAGTGTGTGACCCTATAGGTTCTTGTAACGTTGGCAATGCCCCTAAACCCATTTAGAAGCATAAGTAATGAGCGGTATCTAGCAATACATCATTACTACCCAAGTTATAAGAATGTTGAGATCCAACATTACCTTGTGACTACTAATTGTGACTCCTCACAATATATGACAAGTGTCCTTCTATCCTAGACATCTAGATTGATCAATGTGAGGCATAGACCATGTCATCCTCTGACCAATCTAAATCTTGAACTGCAAGTAGACTCACTAAATCAAATGAGCTCAATATCTCATATTGACTCATTTGGGCATGGACATGCACTTCGTGGTCTCACTCTATTAAGAATATCGATGTCGCTCCCGTCATATAGGAGGGATAGATCTCATCTACATCACTCACATCCCTCTGCATAATTCGTTACATACCCAGTAATCGCCTTTATAGTCCACCTAGTTACGGGTGACGTTTGACGAAACCAAAGTACATAACTCCTTATGTAGGGAACCATGGTGACTTCAGGTCTAAGGACTAGTAGTCATACTAATAGCCACATGAGAAAGTATATGACACACATATAACGATCAATGATACTTTCTCATGGCGAGTCATTCAGTATACATTCTCCAATGCATACCCATGTGTCAACTTGATATCTCTATATCCATGACTTGTGAGATCAAGTCATCGAGTTGACCTACATGCTAGTCTTATTGTATTAACATTGTCTCTGAATGTTAACACTCGACTAGGAATGATTAAGAGTAGTGCTCCCTATATCATCTCACTATCAGTTCAACTAACCAATTGATATAGGTGAGAACCTTCTACTCAAGGACGCTATTATACTTAGTTTATTTGGCACCAATACAAGTAAGTATAATAACCAAAACAAATGCCTTTATTTATATAATAATATGATATAATAAGTCCATAATACAATCATCAAATGATTGGTTCTAAGGTTCTAACTAACGCATTTACGCAAAACACGAACCCTGACTACGATCGATAATCATCCTGGTCGGTCTAGAAGCTGGCATCACTGTAACCCTTTACAGCTAGCTCGTTCATCGCCTCCATATATCAAGAAATATTCTTTAGTCCTTCTCAAGTACTTAAGAATATTCTTGACCGCTATCCAATGACTTTCACCTGGATCTGACTGGTATCTGCTCATCATGCTCAAAGCATACGAGACATCAGGACGAGTACATAGCATGGCGTACATGATAGATCCTATGGCTGAAGCATAAGGGATCTGATCCATGCGGTCTCTCTCCTCTCTAGAATAGGGGCTTTGTGTCTTCGAAAGACTCATACCATGTGACATCGGCAAAAATCCCTTCTTGGAGTTCTGCATAGTAAATCGAAGTAGTACCTTGTCAATGTATGTACTCTGACTTAGGCTAAGCAATATCTTAGATCTATCTCTATAGATCTGTATGCCTAGAATGCGGGATGCTTCACCTAAGTCCTTTATTGAGAAACAAGTCCCTAGCCATGTCTCGACAGACTGCAGCAAAGGGATATCTTTACCAATGAGTAGTATGTCATCCACATACAATATAAGGAAGACAGCTGTGTTCCCTATAACCTTTTTGTTGACACAAGGTTCATCTTCATTCTTGATGAAACCAAACTGTTTGATTGCATCATCGAATCGAAGATTCCAACTCCAAGAAGCTTGTTGTAGTCCATAAATGGACCTATGCAGCTTACATACTCTGCCAGTATGCTGTGGATCTACAAAACCCTCAGGTTGTGTCATGTACACATCCTCGAGCAGGTTTTCATTTAGAAACGCGGTTTTTACATCCATCTGCCAGATCTCATAATCGTGGTATGCTGCAATAGCAAGCATGATCCGAATGGATTTAAACATCGCTACTGGAGAAAAGGTTTTATCATAGTCAATACCATGAATTTGCTTGAAACCTTTAGCTACCATGTGACCCATATAAATAAGTCCATCCATGTCAATCTTTCTCGTAAAGACCCACTTACACCCAATGGGTTTGACCCCTTCAGGTGAATCAACCAAAGTCCATACTTGGTTAGTGTACATGGATTCCATCTCGGATCTCATGGCCTCTAGCTATTTCTCGGAATCTGGTCTCATCACAGCTTCCTGATAGGAGGTAGGCTCATCCTCAATGAGCACAACGTCATCATGGTCAGACAAGAGAAATGAGTATCTCTCAGGCTGACGACGTATCCTATCAGATCTGCGAAGAGGTAGGTCTACTTGAACTGGTTGTGGTTCCTAAACTCCTTGTGGAACAACATCATCCACAACACTTTGTGGTTCTAGTTCACCTTCCATCGAGGCTTCTGTGCTATGGTCCATATCTTGAACTTCTTCAAGATCGAACGTACTCCCACTAGTCTTTCTTGAAACAAAATCCCTTTCTAGAAATACCCAGTCTTAGCCACAACTACCTTGTGTTGACTGGGAATGTAAAAGTAATATCCCTTCGTTTCCTTGGGATATCCAATGAAATAACACTTGTCGGATTTGGGTCCCAGTTTGTCCGAGACTTGACGACGAACATAAGCCTCACAACCCCAAATCCTCATAAAAGACACCTGGCCATCTCTCACAGTCCATATCCTATATGGTGTCTTTATTACAGCCTTAAATGGAACTCGGTTGAGAATGAAGGTTGCTGTGTCTAGAGCATAGCCCCAAAGATACATAGGAAGATCTATGTGACTCATCATAGATCGTACCATATCTAATAGGGTACGATTCCTCCTTTCAGATACACCATTCCACTGTGGTGTTCCAGGAAGAGTGAGGTGGGATAGAATCCCACACTCAGCTAGATAGTCACGAAACTCATGGCTAAGGTATTCCCCACCTCGATCTGATCGAAGTATCTTAATACTCTTGCCAAGCTGGTTTTATACTTCATTCATGAATTCTTTGAACTTTTCAAAAGATTCTGACTTATGTGTCATCAAGTACACATAACCATATCTACTGAAGTCATCAGTAAATGTAATGAAATACCTATAACCACCTCTAGCAGTGACATTGAAAGGGCCACATACATCACTATGTATAAGACCTAACAAGTCAGTCGCTCTCTCACTGTGTCTACTAAAGGGAGTCTTGGTCATCTTGCCAAGAAGGCATGACTCGCATGTCTCATATGATTCAAAATCAAATTAGTCCAGTAAACCATCTTTATGGAGCTGGGATAAGCGTTTGTCATTTATATGACTTAAGCGACAGTGCCAGAGATAGGTTTGGTTCATGTCATTTGACTTGAACCTCTTGGTACTTATGTTATAGATAGGGTTCTCAAGGTCTAGAATATAGAGTCACTTCATCAGAGGTGTTCTACAATAGAACATATCATTTAAATAAACTGAACAACATTTGTTTGTTTATTATAAATGAAAAACCTTTCTTGTCCAAACAAGAAACTGAAATTATGTTCTTAGTCAAGGCAGACACATAACAACATTCATCTAATTCTAGTACAAGCCCAGAGGGTAGAGATAGATAGTAAGTTCCTACAGCAACAACAGCAACCCGTGCTCCTTTGCCTACTCGTAGGTCTATCTCGCCCTTCGTCAATGCTCTGCTATTTCTCAGCGCTTGTACATTAGTACAAATGTGATAAGCATATCCAGTATCTAATACCCACGATGAAGAAATAGAGAGGTTGACTTCTATAACATGTATACCTGAAGTAAAAATCTTATTTCTCTTCTTCTTAAGATCTTCCAGGAATCCTGTGCAGTTCCTCTTCCAGTGCCCTGCTTGTCCTTGATACAGTTGACGAAGATGTTCAACCATATCATAAGCACCCATCAACTCGTGTTGCTTCTGAAGCTCAAAGTTCATGGTTGCGAGCATGAGACAAGACACATCTAATCGTCATCTTGATGCTTCTTGTAAGCATCTCGATCAGCTCGCGTGGCGGTGGTAGGAGGTACCTCGGGAATGCTCCAGAACGTACAGTTTACGTTCTTGTGTGAGAACAATTCTCAGATTCCTGTACCAGTCCAGGAAATTAGCTCCATTAAGCTTGTCCTTCTTAAGGACAGAACGCAGGGAGAAAGAGTTCGTATTTAACGTCATGGCAATCTATAATAGAAATTGCAAAAAATAAATAAATATCATATTTTATTTGTAATACCCACTAAGCTTGTAAGATAAATATATGAATGTGGGATTTTGCCTTAGAAAATAATAGGAAGTTAGTTGAACCAAAAAGGAAATAAAAAGAAATAAAAATAGGAAGAGGTCAAGGATTGAAACTTGAACCTCTTATATTATATTTCATAGAATTAATTAGTAGAAACCAATTGGGATAGAGAGAAGATATTGATAGCAAAGGAGGGAAACTCATGATAAAGGTAAGAGTAAAAGCTAGCCAAAAGGAAACAAGTAAAGAGCAAGAGAAAGGCAACTTGCCTTCCTCCCTTCCTCTCCCTCTTCCTCTTTGATTTTGCCGAAAACTTAAAGAGGAATTAAGGGGATTCATTCCCCCTTATTTCACCATGAATGATGAGGATAAATAAATAAATAAAAATAAAAATAAAATAGAAAAAAAGGCTAAGGGAGAAGGAAAGCAAAAACTAAGTTTGCTACCTCTTCCCCCTTAACATAAAAGAGAATATGTAAAGGGAAAATTCTATTTTCTCTCATTTTTCTCATTCTCTCCTCTCCCTCACCGAAACCTCAGTTCCTCCTCTCCTCCATTTTCGGCCCCAAGCCAAGGTTTTCTCCTAAGAAAACCTAAGATACAAGGAGGACTTAGCAAGGGAATCAAGGGAAAGGAACTAGAAGAAGAGGCTACTTCTTCTTCACCATACCTTAGATCCACAAGCGAAAAGGATGTAAGCTTCCCCTCACCTGTGGTACAAGGCTTTTATGTGCTTTTCGGATTTTATGAAGATTTTAAAACCTAGAAACAAGTTTGAGAAAATTCGGCCAAGAAGAGCTTTCAAAATCTAATGGTGTTTAAACTAGTTTTCACTACATGATAGATTTTTATATGCTATGTAAAGGGGCTCTTCTTCATGCTTTTATACCTATATGATGCTTGATCAGAGGAGTACTGAACCCTAGAATTTCGGCCAAAAATATTCTTAAGAGGCTAGGGAAATTTATTGTTTTACCCAACTAGTACAAGGTTCTCCCTATGAAATATTAAGGATCATGTATTAGTTTTTCTTCCTTAGAAGATATTTGAAACTAAGAGAAAACCCACTCATATGATTCGGTCAAGAAAGGGTTTAGGGTTAGGAAGACCTTGAAATTTAAATAACCATGCTCATGTGATAGATTACAAAGATCTTAAAGGATTGGTATGCTTGAATATTGCTAGAATTTCATGAACTCCTTCTTAGGGTTTTTCGGCCATGATGAGATGGATAGCTTAGAAAAGCTTAAAAAAAATTTTAATATGCTCAAGACCTCTGTGCTATTTAGATATGAAAGTTGTTTAATGCCCTCATGCTTAATTAGGGTGTAGAAAAATTAGTTGCATGACATATAACATGTATGACCACAAGGGGTCCTAGCTTATTCATGAACCAATTTGTATATATGTTTCTTAGTAACTTTTGCCATGAAACTTACTTAGGTTTTTCATGCTTTAGGCCACTTAAAAACCTAGCTAAGGAATGGTAGGTTTCGGCCATGAGAAAAAAATAAAAGAAAAAGAGAAAAAGAAACCTAGAAAGCCTAAGACACAATTCATATGTATACTCATTATGCTTGTCCTTATACATGCTATGAAACTTGTATAAATTCTCATGCTTTTAGGCTATTTGAAGCAAGTTTATATTCTGTGAGTTTCGGCCAAGTAGGGTTTAAAAGACCTAGGGGCCTTAGAAATGAAACCAAATGTGTTAAAAGTACTTCTTATGAAAATAGGATAATGTGTTGATTGTTTCACATGCTTGTATAATTTTTTCCATGACCTAAATGAACCCTTGAATGTTTCGGTCATGAAGGAATAGATGCCCTAGAAACCCTAGGACTTAAATTAAATATGCTCATATCACTCTACATGAAATATGATAAGTAGAAAGCCAAGGTTCAATTGCTATATGTTGTTTTATGACCTAAAATAATGCTAGGGTATGTTTCGGCCATAACTATTGTATGATGCCTTGTATGAATTTATACATAATGTTAGTCCAAGTTCACATACTTGTATGCTTGTTTGTAGCCCTAATGAGAACTTGTTAAATTTCGGCCATGACATATGTTAAGGGCTTAAAGAACTTAGGAACTAATTCAAATCTGTCAAATGTGTTTACCTTGTTCCTTGGTAAAAATGTTATAAATATGATTTAAAGTTTTCCATGCTTTTATGTCATATGGAACCTTGTTTCACACCTTAAGGTTTCGGCCATATGAAATTAGGGACTTGAGGAACTTAGAAACTAAGTTAATCATGTTTATAATGCTTCCTATGAAAATGTTATGATGATAATTTAGGTGCCTCATGCTTGGATATTGTGTTTAACCTAAATTGAGCTCTAAAGGGTTTCGGCCACAAGGGTTTAGGAAGCTTAAAACCAAGATAAATATGATACCATGTTTCCTATGATAGGATAATCACAAGATACACCCTTATGCTCAATATGTATGCTTGTGATTTATGACTTATGATATGATATGCATGCTTTTATGATATGATATGCTTTGTGCTAAAAATATGCATGCTTATGTTATGATATGTGGTTAAATTATGCATGCTTTAATGCTATGTTTAGTGCTTAAAATATGCATGCTTTCATGATATGCTATGTGGTTAAATCATGCATGCTTGATGATATGCTTTATGCTTAAGATATGCATGTTTTTATGATCTATGCCTAAGTGATGCATATTGTTATGATATGATGTATGCCTAAGTGATGCATGCCTTTATGATGTGATGTATGCCTAAGTGATGCATACCTTTATGACATGATGGATGCCTAAGTGATGCATACCTTATGATATGATGTATGCCTAAGTGATGCATACTTTTATGACATGATGTATGCCTAAGAGATGCATACTTTTATTACATGATGTATGCCTAAGTGATGCATACCTTTATGATATGATGTGTGCCTAAGTGATGCATGCTTTTATGATACATGATATGTATGACATGTACTTTACTTTATGTGTGAGTGGCTTGTACCAAGGGTGGGCTCCATAAGCGCCCCGGGGACTAAGGACCTCGTTAGGGATGGGCTCCTAAGTGCCCCTAGGACTAAGGGCCTAGTATGTTTGCCTCGTAGGGTTCAAGACTTGCTACCTTGGACCAACAAGGTTGCGCGCAATATGTAAGTGGTACATAGCCGGGATCCCCCTTATGTTTAGATTACTTTCAAATATATATGTAAAAGAAAATGGTTTTAAAGATCATGAGACATACACATGTTTTTCGGATACATGTTTTCCAAAATCATATTGCATACACCTTATGATTATGCTATGTTTCATGTTATGCTCTTGATTATGATATGCCATGATAAGGTATGATTATGTTATGTTCATGCTATACCTTATAGACATGTTTCGGCCATGGATTTGTTGATGCCTGATATATAGATTTTGGCCATAGATATGATGATGCCTTGATGTACATGTTTCGGCCATAGTATGATGCTTTGATATACATGTTTCAGCCATGCTTTGATATACCATGATACTTGTTTGTTATGCCATGTCTAGCTATGTTTTATGCAATGCACTATGTATATGTTTCGGCCATGGTGATGCTTGATATGCTATGACTAGTTGTGATTATATTATGATGCATGATATGCTTGAATAGAATGCTATGTTATGCCATGATTAGTTGAGATTATGACTTGTTGATGCATTCTTGATTATGTGCTGATTTTTGGCTTTAGTGAGTAGGAAAGGAACTTACTGAGCCATGAGTGCTCACAGCTTACTTTCCTTGTACCACAGATAAAGGGAAAAGCTGGATGAGCTAAAGGAGCAGCAGGAGGGGCAACGAAGATGTGTGTGGCGGTGGCTAGGCAACTAATTAAGAACCTGCTTAAAGTTTCTTTAAAGAACTATGCATTGGTATTTTATGACTTGTGATACCTAAACATGTGTGGCTTGACATTATGGTTCCACTGGATTTGATGTTATGATTTTGATGCCATTTGATAGTATAGTTCAAAAGAAATTTAAAAGAAAAGTTTTTATTAAAACTATGAAAATTATTTTAAGTCTTCCGCTGTTTTAAAAAGAAAAATTTATACGTAGAGTATCGTAGCCCCGTCCCTTAGGGTAGCAGGGAGGGCGGGCGTTACATTATTAATCATCTAATTAGGCCTTTAATTAAATGATGCTCCCACTGAATTCTATAATTCATGTGGGACAAGATCCACATCATACTATGCCCTGAGTTAGCTTTGGCTAAATCGTCCAAGACTTAGTATGATCGGTAGGTAACTCATTACCAATTACATCTCTATGCAACTCTTGTTTATAGGATCAAGATCCGCATTTATATTAAAACTCAAGTTAGCTTTGGCTAATACGCCCAAGAGTTAATATAAACGTGATTTTGACCTATCTACCAACCATTGAAAAATACCTATAGTTAAACTCGATCCAATTGAGTTAACTAGTTACTCAATCTAATTGAGTTGTACTCACCCATGCGTTGATAGGCGGGACCAAGATTGCCCCTCTGTATCCTACCAAGATAATATGTGTTGCTCTTCTTTGGCAGATTCAACAACAACATGTGATCGAGGTAGTGATAGGTATCACGGCATGGTAGGCATTTTGAGTTGATGCGATTGAGATCTAATCTAATCGACGATGCGTATCATATACTCGATTTAGATCTAATCTAATCGTGGAGGTACATCATGTGCGCGACTTAGATCTAATCTAATCGTTAAGGCGCTAATTAATTACTAATCTAGCATGCATCACATATACACACACAAGCAATTAATTAAACTTTTTGTGATTAGTCATGGTCCTACTACGATCTTCTCAAGCCAATGAGAAGATCGGATGGTCAACCAAAGGTCAATAGCTTCTCAAGCTCCTTCCTTTGACCACCTCGTGTTGCTCGCACCCTCCTCGTAACTCCGTCTCGAGTGAACCTTCCACCGCTTCATTTTTGTACATTACAAAAGGTGAAACTCGAGTTACATTCGAGTCTAAACTATTTACAACAAGAATAAATAAATAGAAGGGCACGACGAGCAGGTCGCGAATCAAGTACAATACACACAATCACATGACGGCACGCAGACCGTATTATGAATTACAGCACACAATATCCAATCAAATTGGGTCTTTTGGGCCATGACCATCACAAAATAATACATAATTCTAAATTATGTAATTTCTATAAATTTCTGTAATTTTTCTTATAATTTTTACAATTTTTATGAGTAAAAATTCCCGGCAATCCCATTTAGCGTTTTTCGGGCGCAATCGCGGAACGAAGCCCCTTGTGGGGTTAGGGGCAGCACCCCTACCCGTGATTTAACCATCACGAGTGTTCCTAAGCGATCCTACAATGCCTTGCCCACTGTCCCAAGATGATTTGGGGCGAAACCTTACCGTTTCGGAAATATTTTCTCGGTAGTCAAAGCCTACAAGAGTCTAAACACTTGTGCTTCGCTTCTACGAGAAAATTACCTATAAAATCTATAAAAATCATAAAAACACAAAAACTTACAGATATTTAGAATTTCATAAAATTCAAAATAAAACTCGTCGCGCTTCGCACGTGGCTCTGATACCACTGTTGGGTTTTTTGGGCCGCAAAAACCGCTTTTTTTGCGTTGCGGAAACCCCGAATCCTATGCCACCGGATCCGTGCGAAGTTTAAAATTTCTTATACATGTTTTCTACTCCTAGATATACACTAGATCTACAAGATCAGAAGGTATACCTTTGAAGCGAAGCCCTTCGCGTATCCTGCTCGTCCAAGGTTCGCCGGATCTCGAGAGTATCAAAGTAGATACTCCTCTATGTGTATCAACACAAGCAAGAGATGGAGAAGAAATCTTGAGTGTGCTAGCACTCCAAGAAGTCTCGGCCAAAGAGGAGGAGAGGGAGAGAAGAGAAAGCTTGAGGAAGAAGAAGGAGGTTTCAACAAAAAAAATTTAAACTCCCAAGATGATTAAGTGGCCGGCCACTTTCATGAAAGGCTTTTAAACACCATGGAATATCAAGAGTCAAGGCTCTTGATCTCCCTCATGAGGTGGCACACACATGTGCTAGCCTTCATGATATGGCACATCACCATTAGCCACTTGATGGCCAACGCACCAATGAGGTGGCAAATGGTCAAGTCAAACTTGACCCTTCATCTTCCTCTCAAGTCAAGTCAAACTTGACCACTTTTCTCCCATGGTTGATCAAATCTAACCATTGGTTCAAGTCAATTTTAATTTAATGAATCTCTATTCATTGAATTAAATTGACTCAATGAGTCTAAGTCCAAATTAGACTCATCTAACACATAAACCAAATTGAGTCCCACTCAATTAGCCTAATTTGGATTACTCTTAATCCAATTTGGTTTATCACATGGACCTAATCCTTTAGGTTCATCACATGGACCTAATTCTTTTGGTTAATCAAATGAACCTAATCTCCATCTAATTGCCCTTTGTGTGTGACCCTATAGGTTCTTGTAACGTTGGCAATGCTCCTAAACTCTTTTAGAATCATAAGTAATGAGCGGTATCTAGCAACACATCATTACTACCCAAGTTACAAGAATGTTGAGATCCAACATCACCTTGTGACTACTAATTGTGACTCTTCACAATATATGACAAGTGTCCTTCTATCCTTGACAACTAGATTGATCAATGTAAGGCATAGACCATGTCATCCTCTAATCAATCTAAATCTTGAATCTCAACTAGACTCACTTAATCAAATGAGCTCAACATCTCATATTGACTCATTTGGGCATGGTCATGCACTTAGTGGTCTCACTCTATCAAAAATATCGATGTCTCTCCCGTCATATAGGATGGATAGATCCCATCTACATCAGTCACATCCCTCCGCATAATTTGTTACATACCCAGTAATCGCCTTTATAGTCCACCCAGTTACGGGTGACGTTTGACGAAGCCAAAGTATGCAACTCCTTATGTAGGGAACTATGGTGACTTTAGGTCCAAGGACTAATAGTCATACTAATATCGACATGAGAAAGTATATAACACTCATATAACGATCCATGATACTTTCTCATGGTGGGTCATTCAGTATACATTCTCCAATTCATACCCATGTGTCAACTTGATATCTCCATATCTATGACTTGTGAGATCAAGTCATCGAGTTGACCTACATGCTAGTCTCGTCGCATTAACATTGTCCCTGAATGTTAATACTTGACTAGGAATAATTAAGAGTAGTGTTCCCTATATCATCTCTCTATCGATTAAACTAACCGATTGATATAGGTAAGAACCTTCTACTCAAGGACGCTATTATACTTAGTTATTTGGCACAAATACAAGTAAGGATAATAACCATAAACAAATTCCTTTATATATATAAGAATATGATACAACGAGTCCATACAACAATCATCAAATGATTGGCTCTAGGGCTCTAACTAACATCTTTAACAATTCATTTCTTTTTTCCCTTACTCTTAAACTTCTACTCTTTCATTTTCTCTTAAAAAATTATCATCATAAGTTTCGATGGTATATGTTGAATGGTTACGTTATATTCTAATTTATTCTAAAGTTTGATTAAGAACTAAGAGATATCATTAATTGAGAGCCTGCCACCTAAACATGAGTGAGTGCTTATGAGGTTTTCTTTCATATTTATAGGCATGTCCAACAACTAGGATGATGGAGCTAATGAGGGGCATTGGCAACTTTTGAATCTGCAATTGCATGCATTGATGGGGAAAATGCAATGGATGATGAAGGCCAGATTAGAATCTATCCATGAGAGGTTGGATCAAGTGGAGGATTGGACACCAAGAAGACATTAGTAAAACCATACTATCGTGATACAATAACAAAAGAATTAAGTACCGAATCTATCTACACTAGTATAGCAAAGGGTCAACTCGAGTCGTCTCCCACGAATGCAACGATGGAATGATAACTATAGGATTATATGTTATTCATATTTTGGTATTTTTAATATGGAAATGAGGGTTTGGATTTTAATTCTAAAACAAAAAAATTAAAAGCAGAATAAGTAGGAAACTAATGTTGGTGTTGAAAGCATCCGACGATTGAACCTGAGTTTTGATAATGGAAAAGGATTCATAGTTAAGATTATTTGTTATCTAATATGGTTGAATGAGTTTACAGAAAAAGTCCTAAGGTATCTTAGGCAAAAGTCCTAGCTGCGGTTAGGCAGGCAGAAAAACCCTAGCGGGTGGTAACCCTAGGCGGAAAGACTTGGCAAGTCGAGGTCTTCGGGCAAGAGTCCTAGAGTCAGGGACTCAAGGTGAAAAGTCCTGGTTTCGCGAACTAAGTGAAGTCTGGTTGGGTCCGGGAGCGGATGTCTAGCAGAAAGACCTAAAGACTCAGGCACTAAGCAAAAGTATAGTCGGTCTGGAGGACCGGACTGGCAATAGGTATACTCTCCTGAGTGGAGTAGGTGAGGGTGTGTTCCCCGCTGACGGAACAGTTGGCGTCGGTTCGACCTAGGGTTTTCGGTCGAAAATTCAGAGTCTGGTGAATGTCAAACATCTTTTTATATTCATTATTATGTGCTAACTTTGTGTTGCACGGTATTTTTGAGACTAACATATCTTGCAGGGACAAAGGAGCAAACTTTGCATCGGATGAACAGTACCCGAGGCACTCTCCATGGAGCTTGGAGGCGCATCGGGTACAAGGCAGAAGGAGTGCATGCAACGAAGCTGGAGGCGCCCTCAAGGAGTGCTGAGATGCCTCGGACGGCATTGGAGGCGCCCTTAAGGGAGATGGAGGCGCCTTCAAGAGGATAGGTTGTGAAGGAGTCAAAGCTCATCCTCGCTGCGAATTTGTCGTTGATGGAGGCGCCCTCAAGGGTGTTGAAGGTGCCCTTAACGACCTTTATCAGGAGGTCTCGACCAGTAGCTGGATCAATCAAGTTCTAAGCGATCATACAACTGTTTGCTGCTAACGAGACATTCTGGCTGAGCCATAACACGACCCCGATGACTTGGAGCTGCGAATTTCAAATTCCCGTTGTCGGTATAATTTTTTGTTCATTTAATTTGTAATACCTGATTGTACTATTTTCTGAAATTATAGTTGTTGCCCAAAGTAAACGCTCAACGAGCATGGACCTTGGAGTAGGAGTCGTCCTAGGCTCTTAACCAAGTAAATCTTGGCGTCTTCTCTATGTGTGTTTTATTTAAGTTTCCGATGCATTTACTCAATTGTTTCAAATATGAAAAGTGAAAGCCACGAGCGCGCTATACACCCCCCCTAGCGCATCTCGATCCAACAATTGGTATCAGAGCGGGGTCGCTTCGATTTGGTACAACCACTAGTCAAGCACATTTTTCGTGGTGATTTTTAGTTTTTCGGAGTCGATCGGAATCGGTATTCTTGCCGCCTTCTGATCTAGTTTTTCGTAATCAAAGTTGCCCTCGAAGTTGGTGCAACACCACTCGAGATTGTAGTTTATTTTTCTTTTAAACCGCACTAATAATCTAGGATCAAGTCCTGGGACAAGTTTCTCTGGTTTTTCTTTGTGCGCAAGATTTTATGGCTCTTTAAGAAGGCTACAATACAACCCGACCTCTGCTCTTCACCGGATAGGACTTCGGCTACTGGAAGGGCCGAATGGAGTCGTACCTTCAAATGCATTTTTGTAGGTTCGAAAAAAATTTAGATATCTCCACAATTGCATGATATTATCCACTTTGGGCCTAAGCCCTCATGGTTTTGTTCTTGGGCTCTCCCCAAAAGGCCTCATGCCAATGGAGATATCTTTTCTCTTATAAACCCATGATCTTTCCCATGTGTTTCCAATATGGGACTATGTTTGCAACCTTGCAACCCCAACAATCCCCCCTCAAACAAAGGACCATAGGTTTCCCACGTCCGATCCTCGACCCACCAGGTCTTCCAGCCCCTCGGTCCACCCGACCTACTAGGACTTCCTTGCCTAGTCGCAACTAGGACTTACTGCCTGGTGTATGGTCCTCTTGATCCGTACATAGGAGCCCCCACTTTCTTTGTTCGAGGTCAACATTGTACCCACATAGCTCAATCAGACCATAGCTCTTGTGCACAGTCGGCGGTTAAACCTTCTGACAGTCCGGGCTCTGATACCAATTGTAGGATCGAAAAGAATTTAGATATCTCCCCAATGACATGATATTGTCCACTTTGGGCCTAAGCCCTCATGGTTTTGTTCTTGGGCTCTCCCAAAAAGGCCTCATGCCAATGGAGATATCTTTTCTCTTATAAACCCATGATCTTTCCCATGTGTTTCTAATATGGGACTATGTTTGCAACCTTGCAACCCCAACAATTTTGAGGTAAGGATGATAGTCAAAACCGGCCTGGAACTCCCAACTGATGGCACCAGCAAGCCAATATCATATGAGAACTGGGACGCAACTCTGATAAAGAAAGTAGAAGCCAACGCAAAGGCGACCTGCACCCTACAATGTGGACTGACGAAAGAGGAGTTGAACCACGTTGACCCGTTCTCGAGTGCCAAAGAACTATGGGAGAAGCTAATTGAATTACATGAAGGAACATTCGACACCAAGGTAAGTAAGAGGGATCTCATTCTTAATAAATTATATAACATAAAGTTGCAGGAAGGTGAAACGGTGAGCCAACTGCATGCACGCATCCAAGACCTCCTCAACAGTCTCCACGAAATCGGACAAAAGGTAGAAAATAGAGACATAATCTGGTATTCCCTAAATGCTTTTCCGAGGAATACCTTGTGGGCATCAATGGTAGATGCGTACAAGGTATCCAAGGATCTCTCTTCAATTAAATTGGATGAGTTGTTTGCTGAATTTGAATTACATGAACAATTTAACGCTTGATCGACCGAGAAGGGTATAGCTTTGATTGTAGGTAGAAGAAAAGCACACGAACCAAAAGCAAGACGCAGACCGAACCGGAGTCAGAAGAAGAACCGGATTCAGAAGATGACGACGACGAGCTCACGGCTGAACTCGTTAACTTGGTGAGAAAACTCTACAAAAAGAAGGGCTTCAACAAGAAGGACATCAAGAAGGTGATCCAATTCAAAGAGGCCCAACCAAGCTCAAAGATGAAGTTCGAAGTAATTTTCTATGGTTTCAATCAAAAGGGGCATATCAAAGCAAATTGTCCGAACCAGAAGGATGTGAAGAAGCGGAGAAAGAAGAAAGCTCTGAAGGTGACTTGGGGCGAGTCTTCTTCAGAAGAGTCCGACGACGAAGAACATGAATAGACGAGTTTCCTTGTAATGACGACCCGGGACTAAGTCAACGAATCTAGAAGCGAGGACGAATCGGAAGCTGAGTCCGAGAGAAACCATGGATCCGTATCCGTTTCTGAAGTGCCTAACCCCTCTGTAAGTACTTTCCGATTATATAGCTTAGTTAATTATCTTATGCATAAATTAGCAAAATTTAACATTCGGATCAAATCACTTCTGTTGGTGCGGGAAGCATCCGACGATCGAACCCAAGTTTTGATAATGGCAAAGGGTTCAAAGTTAAGTCTTGTTGTTATCTAACATGTTGAATTAGTGTTTCAGGAAAGTCCTAACTACGGTTAGGCAAGTGAAAACCCTAGGGGATGGTAACCCTAGGTCCTAGGGGGTGGTAACCCTAGTTGGAGAAAAGTCCTAGCTGCGGTTAGGCAAAGGGAAAACCCTAGGGTGTGGTAACCCTAGGTCATAGGGGGCGGTAACCCTATGCGGAAAGTCTTGGCAGGTCGATGGCTTCAGGCAAAAGTCCTAGGGGGTGGTAACCCTAGGTGGAAAGTCCTGGTGTCGCGAACCAGGTGAAAGACTGGACTAGCCGGGAAGCGGATGTCCAGCAGAAAGTCCAGAAGTGTCGAGTGCTGAGCAAAAGTCCAGTCGATCTGGAGGATCGCACTGGCAACAGGTAAATCTCCTGAGTGGAGTAGGTGAGGACGTGTTCCCCGTAGAGGGAACAGTAGGCGTCGGGTCGACCTAGGGTTTCCGGACGGAAACCCAAAGTCAGGCTCTTATAGTTCGGAGACTATATTTATCACTTCTATTATGCTTTATGTGCTAACTTTGTGCTGCAAGGTATATTTGGGATTAATGTATCTTGCAGGGACCAAAGTGCAAAGATTAACCTCAGATAAATAGTGTCCGAGGCGCCTCCATGGAGCTTGGAGGCGCGTTAGGTGCAAAAGCTGACCTGGCCGCGAAGCAGGGCTGAAGGCGCCTCGGTTGGCTATGGAGGCGCCTTGGAAGGCGCCTTGAAGACCTATGAAGGCGCCTTCAAGGTGATAAGCGCAGAATGGTCAGCGCTCATCTGCACGGTGGACTCGGAGCTATGGAGGCGCCTTCGGACGCTTTCAAGGCGCCTTGGATGCCCTTTATAAGGGGTCTTCGAGCAGCAGTGAAGATCAACAATTGACAAGCTTTCCTTCTGCTGTGTGCTGCTCAAGAAATGACTCTAAAGTGCTGTTGCAGTCGCCGACGACCCGAAACTTCAATTATTATTTTGTTGTCGGTATTATTTCAAATCCAGTTGTACTTATTTCCTTGTACTTATTCACGATATTTTAGTTGTTGCCCACGGAAAGCGTTCAAGGATCGCGGGCCTTCGAGTAGGAGTCGATCTAGGCTCCGAACGAAGTAAACAACTGTCTCTGTGTTTGTGTTTATTTACATTTCCGCTGCGTATTTTACTCCGATAGTTTTCCGATAATCGAACGATTTAGCCACGAGTGCTATTCACCCCCCCCCCCCTCTAGCGCTTCTCGATCCAACAATTGGTATCAGAGCGGGGTCGCTTTGAACTGGTGCAACCACCATTCAACCACCTTTCGTTTTTTCCCTCCAAAACTGTTTTTGAAAAATTAATTTTCATCTTTTCACCATTGGTTGGAATTAGTGAAATATTGCGTTTTCAAAAATTTGTGGTAATATTTTTTAATATTATTTTAATAATATTTTAATAATATTTTATTATTTTTTCATGAAATTCCTGAATTACTATCTTTATTTCTCTCCCGCACTACTAATCCAAGACTAAGTCTTGGAACAAGTTTTATTGTGTTTATTTTACGAGATTGTCTTTCTAAAATGGCCCATCAAGAAGGCTACAACACTGCTCGCCCACCGCTCTTCTCCGGAGATGATTTCGGAGATTGGAAGGGTCAGATGGAGGCGTATCTCCAGACTCACTTTGAAGTCTGGATGATCATCAAAACCGGGCTTAAACTACCAACTGACGGCGCCGGCAAGCCACTACCGTACGAGAACTGGGACGCGAACCTTATCAAAAAAGTAGAAGCAAACGCAAAAGCAACGTATACACTTCAGTGTGGCTTAACGAATAAGGAGCTGAATCGCGCCGGCCCATTCTCAAGCACTAAGGAGCTGTGGGAGAATCTGATTGAGCTACACGAAGGTATTTTTGATACGAAAATAGGTAAGCATGTTTTAATAAATAAATTAGTTGAGCAGACTAATACTATTCCGGCCGAGGAAGGTGTTGCGTTATTTGCAGGAACAAGCAAGACGAAGAAAGCACTGAAGGCAACTTGGTCCGAGTCATCAGATAAATCTGAATCGAACGAAGAAGAGCAAGCGAGCCTTCTTGCTCTAGCAGTATTAGCACATGTTGTTGAAACCGAGTCCGAGTTTGATCCCGATTCAGAAACCGAGAGCGAATCAGACACCGAGTCCGAGCGAAGCCACGAATCCATATCCATTTCTGAAGGACCCAAAACCACTGTAAGTTCTCTAATTTCTAGTATTAGCTTAGATGATTCAGAAAATTTAATTCCTTACTTAATAAAGAAGTTGGCTAAATCCAACGTCCGGGTTAAGTTGCTCCAGAAGGAGGTAACAGCCCTTAAGGAAGCGACTGACTTGAGTGCTTTAACTGAGCCAGTTCAAATTGGAAGTTCGACTCAAGTCCAACAACTTGAGGAAGAAAATTCTAATTTGAAAACTCAGATTAAAGAACTCAAAGACACGTTGGAACGGTTCACCTTGGGTTCCAAGAATTTGGATCTAATTCTTGGAAAACAGCGAGCCATTTACAACAAATCCGGACTTGGATTTAAGACCAAAACAAAATATAAATCATATCTATCTCTAGTTAATAGAAACAATAGAAACATAATTCAAGCATGGGTCCCCAAGTCCAAATTGATTAATCAAGTTGGACTTGGTCAATATTGGATCCTGAAGGATGAAATATACTACCTCGATAGGCCATATCGAGGCTATGATCCAGGGGGAGTTAACAGAAAAACCATTAAAATCAAATTAAAAATTAAAAATTAAATTATAAATTCAAAATTTAAAATTCAAAATTCAAAATCAAATTAAATATTCAAAATTAAATTATAAATTTAAAATTCAAAATTCAAAATCAAATTAAAATTTTGAAATTAAATTATAAATTCAAAATAATTCGAATTCAAATATAGATGGAGGATCCAGAATAGCTGGCACCCCCAAACTGAACTACCCGACTGGGTAACTGAACTTAATCTACCCGAAATGGGTAAAAGAAGAGTAGATTACCCGGCAGGGTAATTAAGGTTAGATTAAAACGGGCTAGGTTTAACTTGATCCACAGTACTGGTCCCCAAGTCCAAAATCTTTTAACTTCATTTCAAAATTACTTGAAAAATATTTTCAAAATTAATTTCAAAATTATTTTAAAAAAAAATCTTTTCAAAATTAATTTCAAAATTATTTAAAAATCTTTTCAAAATTAATTTCAAAATTATTTAAAAATCTTTTCAAAATAAATTTTAAAATTATTTAAAAATCTTTTCAAAAATTATTTCAAAATCATTTCAAAATCTTTTAACTTCATTTCAAAATTATTTTAAAAACCTTTTTAAAATCAATTTCAAAATTATTTTAAAAAAATCTTTTCAAAATTAATTTCAAAATTATTTTTAAAAAAATCTTTTCAAAATTAATTTCAAAATTATTTTTTAAAAAATCTTTTCAAAATTATTTTAAAAAAAATCTTTTTAAAATTATTTAAAAATATTTTCAAAATTAATTAAAAAATTATTTAAAAATCTTTTCAAAACTTATTGTCAAAATCATTTCAAAATCTTTTAACTTCATTTTAAAATTATTTGAAAAATATTTTCAAAATCATTTTAAAATCTTTCAAATTTAATTTCAAAATTATTTGAAAAATCATTTTAAAATATTTTCAAAACTTAATGTCAAAATCATTTTAAAATCTTTTCAAAACTTAATTTCAAAAACATTTTAAAAATCTTTAAAAAAAATTATTTGAAATTCAAAACTTATGTTTATATCAACTGCAAAGACAACTCCATCTCACACTCACTCATATGCTAAACATGCTTGTTAATCTAGAATGAGTGAGATGGAAAGATAGGAAAATAATTTTTTCCTCATGCTTGGACTCCTGAACTCAAAAAATTTATTAAGACATTAATTAAGGGGGAGTGATGTTGAGTTGGTTTTAAAAAATTCAGGTTATTTTTAACTTAACTTTAAAATTAAAATTATTTATGACCTGGCTTTTAAATTACAACTCTTCTAGAATGTTTTCAAAGCTAAGCCTTTATGTAAAATCTCATTAAGCTAAGTACTTAATCAAGTCTTCTCTAACTAAACTTAGTTAAATTAATTTCTAAACTTAGCTACTTGGCAAGATATTTTCTCAACACAATGATTTTTAAGTTGAAAACATAGCTAAGTATTTTTCAAATTTAGCCAAATATTTTTTTTCTTTTTCAAAAAAAAAACATTTAGCTAAGTACTTTTTAAAGTGTTTTAAAAAAAAAGGGAATTTAGCTAAGTGTCTCTCAAAGCAATTGTTTTCAAATGCTAAGTTCTGCTGAAAATGCTAAGTATTTTCCAAAGCATTCTCAAAATTTCATCAAAATAATTTTTTTTAAAAAAAAAAACTAAGTCTTTTTAAGATTAAATACTTAACAAAACTATTATCTTCATAAGTATTTTAAAAGTAAAAATCTTAGCTAAACTCCCTCTTTAAAAACTAAGAATCTAAAGTGTTGTGATATCACTTAGTTACTTGTTAAAGACAAAAATAACCTTATCTTAGCTAAAAGTATCTCTCAAACTAAAGGAAATGGAAATATTAAGATTACTTATACTTTAGGGCTCTGATACCTGATCAACACCAATTAGACATGCTTGGACTTAAGGACCAAAATAAATAACCTAAATTAAAATATTAGCTACTCTCTCTCTTCAACCTAAAAATTAACAAGTTCTTTTTCAAAAATAAGTATTATTTTATTCAAAATTAAGCTAAGTCCCTTTTCACTTAAGCTATATTTTCAAAATTCAATGTTTGGAAAAGGCTTAGCTAAGTGATTCATAGAGCAACTTTCTCAAATTTAGCCACCTTTATAAATTTTGGCTAAAATACTTTTCTAAGTTACCTCTTAGATTCATTCTATACTTAGCTAAAAGTATTAAAAGCATATTTCTTTACTTGCAAAATTTAACTCATGGCTTTCAAAAGATTTTTGCTAAGTATAATGAGACTTCAAATTTCTTTAAACATAATTTGGCTTCAAAAATCCTTTAAAATCTAGCTAAGTTTTTTTTCTAAATTTAATTAAGTATTTTTTTTCATAAAACAACTAAGTTTAAAAAGAGGCTAAAGTCATCCTTCAAAGTCATCCATACATTAGCCTTTTTAACTTAGGAGAAAAATATTCCTTGTTAAGTCCTCTTTTTCCCTTAACTAACAACTTTTCAGTAAAATTTTATTATAAGTGTTACACAAGCATTTTTTTTTCTTCAAAGACTAAATCTGTTTTTTCTAAAAAAAAACTTAAAACTTGCCTTCAACTGGCTTATTTTTTGATATATGGCAAAGGGGGAGAGTAGGAAATTCAAAAGTAAAAATGTTGCTTTTATTAAGGAGGAGAGTAGAAAATTCAAAAGTAAAAAAATTCCAAAAAAAAAGCCCGATATTAAGGGGGAGCGTCACAAAGTTTAAGTGTTAGCTTAAGTTATGCTTTTATTTGAATTTATATACTTAAGCTTGATCACTTAAAATCTTTTAATATATCTTATACATTTGTTTTACTTAACTTTGAATTTGGGTTGCCATAATCAAAAAGGGGGAGATTGTTGGTGCGGGAAGCATCCGACGATCGAATCCAAGTTTTGATAATGGCAAAGGGTTCAAAGTTAAGTCTTGTTGTTATCTAACATGTTGAATGAGTGTTTCAGGAAAGTCCTAACTGTGGTTAGGTAGGTGAAAACCCTAGGGGATGGTAACCCTAGGTCCTAGGGGGTCGTAACCCTAGGTGGAGAAAAGTCCTAGCTGCGGTTAGGCAAAAGGAAAACCCTAAGGGGTGGTAACCCTAGGTCATAGGGGGCGGTAACCCTATGCGGAAAGTCTTGGCAAGTCGATGGCTTCAGGCAAAAGTCCTAGGGGGTGGTAACCCTAGGTGGAAAGTTCTGGTGTCGCGAACCAGGTGAAAGACTGGACTAGCCGGGAAGCGGATGTCCAACAGAAAGTCCAGAAGCGTCGAGTGCTGAGCAAAAGTCCAGTCGATCTGGAGGATCGCACTGGCAACAGGTAAATCTCCTGAGTGGAGTAGGTGAGGACGCGTTCCCCGTAGAGGGAACAGTAGGCGTCGGGTCAACCTAGGGTTTCCGGACGGAAACTCGAAGTCAGGCTCGGATAGTCCGGAGACTATCATTATCACTTCTATTATGCTTTATGTGCTAACTTTGTGCTGCAAGGTATATTTGGGATTAATGTATCTTGCAGGGACCAAAGTGCAAAGATTAACCTCGGATGAACAGTGTCCGAGGCGCCTTCATGAAGCTTGGAGGCGCCTCGGGTGCAAAAGCTGACCTGGCCGCGAAGCAGGGCTGAAGGTGCCTCGGTTGGCTATGGAGGCGCCTTGGAAGGCGCCTTGGAAGGCGCCTTGAAGACCTATGAAGGCGCCTTCAAGGTGATAAGCGCAGAATGGTCAGCGCTCATCTGCACGGTGGACTCGGAGCTATGGAGGCGCCTTCGGAGGCTTTCAAGGCGCCTTGGATGCCCTTTATAAGGGGTCTTCGAGCAGCAGTGAAGATCAACAATTGACAAGCTTTCCTTCTGCTGTGTGCTGCTCAAGAAACGACTCTAAAGTGTTGTTGCAGTCGCCGACGACCCGAAACTTCAGTTATTATTTTGTTATCGGTATTATTTCAATTCTAGTTGTACTTATTTCCTTGTACTTATTCACGATATTTTAGTTGTTGCCCATGGAAAGCGATAAAGGATCGCGGGCCTTCGAGTAAGAGTCGATCTAGGCTCCGAACGAAGTAAACAACTGTGTCTCTGTGTTTGTGTTTATTTACATTTCCGCTGCGTATTTTACTCCGATAGTTTTCCGATAATCGAACGATTTAGCCACGAGCGCTATTCACCCCCCCCCCCCTCTAGCGCTTCTCGATCCAACAACTTCTAAAGGAGGTAACAACCCTTAAAGAAGTGACTATCTGCGAATCCTTGACTGACCCGATTCAGACTGGAACCTCAACTCAAGTGCAAAAGCTTGAGGAAGAGAATTTCAAGCTGAAAACTCAAGTCAAGGATTTGAAGACTGCATTGGAACGGTTTACACTGGGTACCAATCTTAACTTGATTCTTGGAAAACAAAAGGTGTTATGTCTCCGCAAGTGCACGAATTCGTCGTCAGTAATAAAGATTATCGATCCCACGAGGACTGGTTGTAAGCACTAGCATAGGCTTACTTAGGATTAGCTAAACTACCGATGGTTGTAAGTTATCTAAAGAAAAGAGATTGGGAAGCAGAAATGAGAACTAGCAAAGAAGAAGTAATTAACTTGGTTTATGAAGAGTTCTAGGAGTTCGGTTTCATTGTGGTGGTATTGATGTATCACATTCTATCCTTTACTCATTGTCCATCAACATGCATTCGTCGGAAACTAAAGTAGTTATCCTTAAGTACTGAATAAAGAAGATCCCTATGAAATCCTGTTACAGTTAACCCCTATCACTAGGGCGCCTCGGTAGATCACAAGAACGCAACTCTAATTGGTGTCGTTAAGGATAGAAATAAGGAGCTTAGTTTGGTCTTTTACTTCCTTGTGGAGAAGTTGCCTCTCCTTCAAGGAAGTATCCTAGATGTCCGTGAACGGGTTACCCCTGTCACTAGGGCCCCTCGGGTGTACGATCTAAGATACTCTCTCTACGAGGTTAGCAATTCCTATACAATCAATTAATACGCAACAAGCATGCATAATAGTTGAAACAAAGCAAGCGAAATCATCCAATGAATAAAGGCATAAATGTACATCTTACATCAAAACCAATCCACAACTACTCCCTAATCCTAGAACAAGAAATTTACTCCATAGACGCCAGAGAAAACCCCGAAGACATAATGTAATTAAGCATACAATTCTCAAAAAAGAAGAGAGAAAGAGAAAGTATGCTTATCCAACGACGACGAGTGATCTTTCGATCCAATCCTTTGCTTCTGGAGTTGATGTGGTGATGAAGGGTCGCTAGACAGAGGTCCTGGACGGCGTGGAATGGCACCAAGACGATTCTTCCTTTGACAGCTCGCTTCTTGGCTCTCCCCCCTTGAGGAGAAGGGTTAAAACCCTATTTATAGGCTAGGGCATGGTGCCGCGGCACGGTCGTGTGAATGTGGCATGATCATGCCTTCTTCTACATCTGGCCGTGCTACACGGCCGTGTGGATCTGGGGCTTGGCTCCTGGCCACGACCGTGCAGGATTGCACGGTCGTTCCTTGCTTGGTTGATGGTCGTAGGGGGCATGGCCATGCAAGTTTGCACAGCCATGCTCTGCTCCTTCTTTGTTTGGTCGCACGATCATGCATGAGTTGCATGGTCGTGCACTATCCTTCTTCTGTTTGGCCATACAGTCATGCAAGGTTTCACGACCGCGTTCTCTGCCTCGTTCCAGTGCTTCGACAATCGCTATTTTTGCTCCGAAAGTTGCCCCTGTCAGAACAAAACTAAACAAAGAGCAGATATTCGAACAAAAGAGTATTTATGATGAGTACATGATAAAAGAGTTGATCATGCAAAGAATACATACGTATAAAGCAAGTGAATGTGCGTTAAAACATATATAAACGATCATAATATTTACTCACATCACACCCCCAGACTTGAACCTTTTCTTGTCCTCAAACAAAATGCTGCAAACTATGTTCATGGTTTCCTGCAGTGTTTCATAATCCCTAGTGCATTCGCCTAACTCTATCAACTAGTTTTATTGATAAGCACGATTGTGGAGTAACCTAAGTATGACCTAATCATAAGTTCTTTGTGCTCGGTGCAATAAGTAACTCAAACTATTCAAGTTTCAATTCTCTGTCTTAGTTAAGTCGTCATACAATTGAGTTCCTAATGTTCCCAGTGATAGACACTTACTTGCCACACACTTTGTTTATTTTTCTTAAATTACACAAGGTCTCAAAGGATGCTACTCGGAATCAAGAGAAACATAACATTTATTTTCCCAGTAACCTAACTCGATCTCAAAGGGGTGAATTGTTAGTTTCCACTCACGACAACTATTTTTTTATCCCTTATTCATTTTTTTTCTTTTGGTGCTAAAGAGGCGTAGCACTAATCACAAATCCGAGATGTATATGTTGGGATTTAGATTTTTCCAAATGAGCTTCCATGATCCGAGGTCATCCAGTAACCAAAATGTAAATAAGAAATCACCATTGGAACAAAAGTACTAAACAATTTGGATGAATCATAACTATTTCAAAAATATTTCTACTATCCAAGCTTAAGTACTTAAATGTAGTGAAAATAAGATCCTTAAGGTTAGGCCAAGACTTATACCAAATTCCATACAATACTTAACTTATTTCATGCTACTAAAGATAAAGAAAGGAGATACACCAAACATACTAGCACTATCTTGACAACACATGAATTAAGAAAATGCTAGTCATTTTGCTATCGGACAAGTTAGCAGAAAAAGTAGAAGGTTTGATGTTCTCAAATATGCCTCAAACTATTTTTTTCATAAGTAAGAAAGTGAAAATGAGATGCAAATAGAAATATGAAACTAATAAAATGTGAATAAACAAAGCAGACTAATAAAATATGCAAAATAGAAAAGAAAAACTTTACTCGACTCAGGTTGTGCAGACACAACACCCCCAAGACATAGACTTTTCATCGCTCCGATGAAATCAATATGGTCGATGAGGCTGAAGGTCACGGAGATCTGGAAGCTCAGGATAAGTCTCAACTACCCATCTCAGGTCCCTTACCTGTTTGTGATATGCGAATAACTCATCAATATTACTCTGAAAGTTCCTCATATACCATCTAAAATCTTCGTTCCAAACCATTCTCTTTCTATGAGCCTCTATAAATTTAAGCATTCGTGTGCATAACTCTCTCTCACTCTTAAAACACTCTTACAAACACTTAAATCACTCATCCTTCATGCAAATGTTTCTAGTGAACAATTCATTATTTTGTTCTAAGTCATGATGAAGAGAGTTAATGATAGGGCGAAATTCTTGGAAATCGAATCACAAAATATCTCGACTAACCAAAGGCATATTTCTAGGAAGGGAGGATGGAGGTAGGTTAGTCTATTGCTTTGCTAAAGTCAAACACCAATTCTCCTTAACATGGATCATGGTCAAAGCCGGGTTGGGCAATCTAAGAGGAAAACTATCTTTAATCACAAGACTATACCCATATACCTCTCGGCGAATAAAACAAGTGGTTAAAAAAAAATTTAAATCCATTCGATAAACATCTTCAATCATTTCAAGACCACTCATATCATAATCTAATACTACTGCAATATGAGTAAACAATCCACCTAAAACAATGGGGGCAGAGGAAGAAGCCTTCCCTAATGTTATCAAGTGCCTTAAAAAGAAATATCCAGAATTAATAGACACATTTTCTATCATTGCCCAAAAACAATACAAGTCTGAAAGTCTTACAATTTCTTCTTTACTGCCCCTTCTAAATATCATGTTCCGCATCATCATATGGACATATCGAAAAATTGGGTTAATGATAGTACTACCATTAGAAACATGTGGATTAAAGCAAGATTGTCCACCAATTTCTTCCCATAAATTTGAATTATCAAAAGTAGGTAGAATTATGTAAGCTCCATCCCTAGGCAAATCATAGCATATATTAAAATCCTCAAGACTCCATTCATAGTCATCATTAAATAAATGAAATTTTAATTTTCCTCCTCCTTGAACATTATCAACAGTGATGGAACTTAAAATTTTTAAGAGGATGCGAGGATAAGTTGGGTATTTCAGGGCCATTATGCTAGTCCAACCTATTCTATCAAGCAACCAATCAATATCATTCTCAAACCCCAATACTTCTAAGGTTTCTCAGTCCATAAACCTAGTGCTCAAAATGGAACGTTTAGATAAAGAACGATAACGATGCAATTGTTCGTCATTAGAGAAAGTAATGCTGAAGTTGTTTGATATACCTTTGAAGCATGCACTCTCCTCGTTTGAGACAACCAACAATTCTTTTCCTTTCCTTTGACAAGAGCTCCCTCCGACGAAGTTCAACATCACGAATGATGAGAAAGGCAGATTTGAGTGAGATGAACATGGGAAAGGGGTGGTAGCACCTTGGGAAGTTGGAGGAAGGAAAAGAAAGGAGGTATGAGGAAGAGGGTGAAGGTGGCGGCACGGGCGTGCATGCCTCCGCACACCTGTGACCTAATAACGAGGAATTGACACGGCCTGTGTCTCTTTCTCCTCTGGCCTTCTTGCACGACCGTGCCAATTGGCACGACCCGTGTCTTCTTTCTCCCTGCATAGGCCACACGACCGTGCAAGGTTGCACGACCAATGGCCTTTGTCCCTCTGTCGGCTTCACACGGCCGTGTGGGGTCACACGACTGACTCCCTTAAGCGTATGGTGACTTGCCTTTTGTCATTTTGGTTCCTCTAATGCCTCCATGCCCATGAAACGCTCATGGCCAGCTCGTGGAGCCTATGCACATCCTGAAAACGAATATCTTGGGTTGCCTCCCAAGAAGCACTTGTTTTAGGTCTTTAGCTCGAACCCGTTTTAACTCATTGAGGTGGGTGCGGATCCGAGGAGTATATCAACATATCTTCCTCTGTCGGCACATCATGGAGGTATTTTTTTTAAACGCTGCCCGTTTACTTTAAATTCTCCAAGCTCCTCGCTCCAAATGTCAATAGCTCCGAATGGGTAAACCTTTTTTTACTTGGAATGGTCCTATCCATCTTGATTTTAACTTTCCAGGAAAAAGCTTCAATCTTGAATTAAACAACAACACTGAGTCCCCTTCCTTGAATTTTCTCCGCATGATATGTTGATCATGTCATCTCTTTGTTCTCTCTTTGTAGGATTTGGTATGTTCGTAGGCATCCATCCTCAACTCATCAAGCTCATTTAATTGGAGTTTCCTTTTATCTCCTGCTGATTTCAGGTCCATGTTAAGCTATTTTATTGCCCAGTAAGTCTTGTGTTCTAATTCTACTAGAAGATGACACGGCTTCTCGTACACAAATCAGAATGGGGTCATACCGATTGGAGTCTTAAAAGCAGTACGGTATGCCCATAAAGCATCATCCAACTTTAATGACCAGTCTTTGCAGGAATTGGACATTGTCTTTTCTGATATTGCTTTGATCTCCCGGTTGGAAATCTCAGCTTGTCCATTGGTCCGGGGATGGTAGGGTGTCGTTACTTTGTGGCTCACTCAGTATTTTTTAAGTAAATTTTCAAACTATCTTTCAATGAAGTGCGACCCCCTATCGCTAATAACTGCTCTAGGCACACTGAATCATGGAAAAATCACCTTTTTAAATAGTTTAATTACTGTTTTAGCGTCACTGGCAGGAGAAGCTATGGCTTCTACCCATTTCGATACATAGTCCACTGCCACTAAAATAAAATTATTTCCACATGATGAAGGAAAGGGCCCCATAAAGTCTACTCCCAATACATCGAACAGTTCCACTTCGAGGATGCAATTCAGTGGCATCTCATTTCTCCTAGTGATGTTCCCAGTCTTTTGGCATTGGTCTTAGGATTGCACAAAATTTTTCATATCTTTAAATATACTTGGCCAAAAAAATCCTGTTTGTAAAATCTTTGCAGTTGTTTTTGACACTCCTAAATGTCCGTTGTAAGATGATGAGTGACAGTGAAATAAAATATCCTTGATCTCGTCTTCCAGCACACACCTTCGGTAGATGGTATCTCCGTATTTCTTAAAAACAGTGGTTTGTCCCATATATAGTGTTTGACATCTGAGAAAAACTTCTTCTTCTGCTGCCAGGTGAATTTTGGGGGAAGTACTCCACTTGCAAAATAGTTAATAAAATCCGCATACCAAGGAACTCTCTCAGAATTTACTGCTAACAGGTGCTCATTAGGGAAAACATCATTTATGGGTGGATCAAAATCCACATCTTTCTGCCCATTCGGCCATACTCGGGATAGATGATCTACCACAACATTTTCAGCCCCTTTCTTGTCTCTAATTTCCAGATTAAATTCCTGAAGAAGCAAGATCCATCTAATCAAACGAGGTTTGGCATCTTTCTTATTAAGCAAATATCTTATGGCAGCATGATCAGAATGCACTATCACTCTTGAGCCCACTAGATAGGACATGAACCTGTCGATTGCAAATACTATGACCAATAATTCCTTTTCAGTGGTAGAATAATTCATTTAGGCTGCATCCAATGTCTTGCTCGTATAATGGATTGCATGCACTTTGTCCTTTCTTTGTCCTAAAACTGCACCTACTGCAAAGTCACTAGCGTCTCACATGATTCCGAATGGGAGATCCCAGTCTGGAGCTTAAATTACAAGAGCTGAGATGAGAGCACTCTTGATTTTCTTAAATGCCTCATTGCAGTTATCATCAAAACAGAATTCAGTATCTTTGATCAATAGGTTAGTTAGTGGCTTGGAAAATTTTGAGAAAACCTTAATGAAACGTCTGTAAAATCCAGCATTCCCTAAAAAACTCCTAACCCCTTTTACGTTAAGAGGTGGAGGTAGTTTCTCAATTGTCTCTATTTTGGCTTTATCTACCTCAATTCCTCGTTCTGAAATCTTATGTCCTAAAATAATTCCCTCTTTAACTATGAAGTGGCATTTTTCCCAGTTCAGAACTAAGTTTACATCTTCACATCTCTGGAGACCTTTACAAAGATTCTAAAGACAGGAGTCGAAGTCATTCCCATAGACTGAGAAATCGTCCATGAATACCTCCATAATCTTTTCTATAAAATCTGAAAATATTGCCATCATACATCGCTAAAATGTAGTTGGTCCGTTGCAGAGTCCAAACTGTTAGTTAGAGTCCTAGAGCCAATCATATGATGATTATTGTATGGACTTATTGTATCATATTCTTAAGTATATAAAGGCATTTGTTTTGGTTATTATACTTACTTGTATTGGTGCCAAATATAGTATAATAGCGTCATTGAGTAGAAGGTTCTTATTTATATCAATCGATTGGCTGAATCGATAGTGAGATGGTATAGAGAACACTACTCTTAATTATTCCTAGTCAAGTATTAATATTCAGGGACAATGTTAATGCGACGAGACTAGCATGTAGGTCAACTCGATGACTTGATCTCACAAGTCATGGATATGGAGATATTAAGTTGACACATGGGTATGCATTGGAGAATGTATACTGAATGACCTGCTATGAGAAAGTATCATGGATCGTTATATGAGTGTCATATACTTTCTCATGTGGCTATTAGTATGACTATTAGTCCTTGGACCTGAAGTCACCATGGTTCCCTACATAAGGAGTTACATACTTTGGCTTCGTCAAACGTCACCCGTAACTGGGTGGACTATAAAGGCGATTACTGGGTATGTAAAAAATTATACGGAGGGATGTGAGTGATGTAGATGGGATCTATCCCTCCTATATAATGGGAGTGACATCGTTATTCTTGATAGAGTGAGACCACTAAGTACATGGCCATGCCCAAATGAGTCAATATGAGATATTGAGCTCATTTGATTAGAGTGAGTCTACTTGGAGTTCAAGATTTAGATTGATTAGAGGATGACATGGTCTATGCCTCGCATTGATCAATCTAGGTGTCAAGGATAGAAGGACATTGTCATATATTATGAAGGGTCACAATTAGTAGTCACAAGGTGATGTTGGATCTCAATAGTCTTGTAACTTGGGTAGTAATGATGTGTTGCTAGATACCGCTCATTACTTATGCTTCTAAATGGGTTTAGGAGCATTGTCAACGTTACAAGAACCTATAGGGTCACACACAAAGGGCAATTAGATGGAGATTCGGTTCATATGATGAACCAAGTGGATTAGGTTCATGTGATGAACTGAATTGGATTAAGAGTAATCCAAATTAGTATAATTGAGTAAGACTTGATTGAGTTAGACTTGAGTTAGACTCAAGTGAGGCTTAATGATGATATTCATTGAATTTTGAATTCAATGATAAATGGAATTCAATTTGAATTTTAAATTCAAATTTCGAATGAGTTTCAAAATGGCCATTTAATGAAGAATGAATATTCATTAAATATTCATTAAGACTTATTAATGAGGCTCATTAATGGTGTTAATGAGAATTAAGTATTTTCATTAGATGAAAAATACTTAAGCCATTTTTTACTCTTATTTTCATAATCGATCATTATTATTACTCCTTGCTTCTTCTTCTCTCCTCCTCCTCCTCCTTGGCCGAACACCTTTAGAGTGCTAGCACACACTAAGTGTTTTCTCCATCTCTATTGTTCATGTGGATACGTATAGAGGTGTGTCCACTTGAACACACTCGAGATCTGACAACTTTTGGACGAGCGGGATTCGCGAAGGGCTTCGCTATAAGGGTAATCTCTTAACCATGTAGATCTAATGTAGATCTAGGATAGAAAAACATGTACACAAAATTTTTATTCTTTGAATCTTCGCACGGATCCGGTGGCATGGGATTTTGAGGTTTCTGCAACGCAAAAACGGTTTTTACGGCTCGAAAATCCCAACACAAACGACATTCGTCGATAAGCATAGGTACCAAAAGGGCACATGAAAGTGGTCTTTTCTTGATCTAGGGGATGTATTAGAATTTGAAAGAAACTAGAGTACCCATCCAGATAGCAAAAATAGAAATATTTTGCCAATCTTTCTAGCATCTCATCAATGAATGGTAAGGGAAAATGATCTTTCCTAGTCTCCTTATTTAGCTTCCTATAATCAATACACATCCGTCATCCTGTGATTGTTCTCGTTGGAATCAATTCATTGTTTTCATTTCTAACCACCGTCATTCCCCCTTTCTTGGGGACCACATGGACCAGACTTACCCACTCACTATCTGATATAGGATAAATGATTCCGGCGTCAAGAAATTTCAATACTTCTTTCTTCACAACTTCTTTCAAATTTGGATTTAATCTTCTTTGATGCTCAATCGAATTTTTATATCCTTTTTCGAGCAAAATTCTGTGCATGCAGATCGAAGGGCTGATCCCTTTTATGTCATCAATGGTGTATCCGATTACTTTTCTGTGTGCTCTCAGCTCCTTGATCAATTTCTGTGTCTCCATCTCAATCAAATTTGCATTAATTATTACTGGGAAAGTGGAACCTAGACCAAGGAATACATATTTAAGATTAGGCAGCAAAAGTTTTAACTCCACTTGAGGTGGTACAATCTCAAGCAAGGTTGGTTCCTGTTCTAATAACCGTATTTCCTCGTTTACCATGACTTCTTCTAGCGCTTCCTCAATTTCTTTAGTCATTCTTTCAATATTATCATCATCATCCAAGTCCTCCTCCATTAATGATGTTGAGATAGATATCAAACCTCCCGGCAATTTTAAAAAGACCTCTCCACACCAAGGAAACATTTTTTGTACTTCCTTGCACCGTACACTAATGGATTCCTCTAATTCCTCTTGAACTTCATTTCCTGCGTGTCTTAACTTATTTTCATCCATCAGCACTCCCATATCCTCTCCTGCTTCGATCGGATGTAGAGATAAGTTTATCACATCTTGTCCTGACCACTCGTTGAGATTTGATACCCCATATGGATTATTTCTTGTGCTTCTTCCAAACTTGTTTTCATGAGGACCCCCCCCCCCCCCCCCAGCCGCTGTGTCCAGAAGGATCTTGTTCTGGAACGAAAGTCCAATGCAAAATATGTGAAGAATCAACCAACTCACAATACCGTGATGCGGGCACTGATATAGAATTGATAAGTACCTATCCCAAGCTTGATGCAATGCTTCTTCGTCATGTTGCTTGAAGTGCATAATCTGATCCCTCAACTTAGCGGTCCTTTTTGGAGGAAAGTATTTATTTAAAAAATTTCTCTCTAATTTATCCCATGTCCTGATGCTTCTCGATTGCAGAGTGAAGCAAACCTTCGCATTACTTCTGAGGCTGAATGGAAAAGGTATAAGTTGTATTGAATCAGCCGGAACTCCCTCAACTCTCAATGTATTGCAATAACTATGGAAATCTAGGAGATGCAAATAAGGATTCTCTTAATTTAATCCCCCAAACTGATTTTCTTGAACTTTAGAGATGAACGAAGGTCTGAGCATAAAATTCTTTCTTGGGATTTCAGGAAACATAATGGGCCCTAGCTCTTTAGCAGACTTTGGGGCTCCATAATCCTTTAATGGTCTTAACATCATATCCTATCCAAGCAAACTAGGAGTGCGAAATAGACAAACATGTGGGGTAGTTGAATCTCCTGCAAGGTTAGCTCTTCGCATGCGAGAACAAGATACGGAATATACTAAAGAAGAGAAATGAAATAAAACTAATTTTTTAGACGTTTTAATAAAAAAATACAGGAAATAAAGAAGAACAAAAAATAAAATTATTTAACTCTAAAATGCAAAATATTAGAAAAAGCAAAGTCTAGTGTAATCTTATATGATTTTTGCTATTGTTATAGACGCAGTCCCCGGCAACAGCGCCAAAAACTTATTACGTCTCTACAACTACATGGATTCGTCATCAGTAATAAAGATTATCGATCCCACGAGGACTGGTTATAAGCACAAGCAATGGTTCACTTAGGATTAGCTAAACTACCGATGGTTGTAAGTTATCTAAAGAAAAGATATTGGGAAGCAGAAACGAGAAATAGCAAAGAAGAAGTAATTAACTTGGTTTATGAAGAGTTCTAGGAGTTCGGTTTCATTGTGGTGGTATTGATGTATCACATTCTATCCTTCACTCATTGTCCATCAACATGCATTCGTCGGAAGCTAAAGCAGCTATCCTTAAGTACCGAATAAAGAAGATCCCTATGAAATCCTCCTACGGTTAACCCCTATCACTAAGGTGCCTCGGTAGATCACAAGAACGCAACTCTAATTGGTGTCATTAAGGATAGACATAAGAAGCTTAGTTTAGTCTCTTACTTCCTTGTGGAGAAGTTGCCTCTCCTTTCAAGGAAGTACCCTAGATGTCCGCGAACGGGTTACCCCTGTCACTAGGGCCCCTCGGGTGTACGATCTAAGATACTCTCTCTACGAGGTTAGCAATTCCCATACAATCAATTAATACGCAACAAGTATGCATAATAGTTGAAACAAAGCAAGTGAAATCATCCAATGAATAAAGGTATAAATTTGTGTCTTACATCAAAACCAATCCACAACTACTCCCTAATCCTAGAACAAGGAAACTACTCCATAGACGCCGGAGAAAAACCCGAAGACATAATATAATTAAGCATACAATTCTCAAACAAGAAGAGAGAAAGAGAAAGTATGCTTATCCAACGATGAGGAGTGATCTTCGGATCCAATCCTTTGCTTCTGGATTTGGTGTGGTGATGAAGGATCGCTGGACAGAGATCCTGGACGGCGTGGAACGGCACCAAGACGATTCTTCCTTTGACGGCTCGCTACCCGGCTCTCCCTCCTTGAGGAGAAGGGTTAAATCCCTATTTATAGGCTAGGGCACGATGCTGCGGCATGACCGTGCGGATGTGGCATGGTCATGCCTTCTTCTGCCTCTAGTCGTGCGGATGTGGCTCGCAGGGAGGCCCGAAGTAGGTCAAGATGACAAAATGCTTGCTGTCACGCCCCAGAGGAGTCTCTGTCCGAAGAAATTTCGGCAGCATCTCCCCTGTACGGCGGACAATATGAAACTTTCTACATATCACATATACTTCAGCCACAGGCGGCTGGAATGATAACAAAAATAAAAACAAACACCACGCAGTTTATAAAGATATTCAGCCTCTGGCTGTCACAACCACGCAGTTAATAATAGTAATCAATAATAGTAGGACTCTGACTCAAAATCCACCCTACTCCACTACACTCGTAAAGCTCAAATCCAACGAACTCACCTCTTCTGCCGTCCAGGCAGGCATATAGTAGAATAAAAACCAAACCATCCAAAAGTCCATCAAACGGTAACAATCCGTACAATATCCATAAATAAAATCCAAAACAAAACTAAAACATAGTCTGATGGAAGAAAAACCAAAATAAAGCAAATAACAACCTAGTAGAGAACTAGCTCTACATGCAGATGGGGGGCCAGCGACTGGAACTGCTCCGGACAACCTCAACCTGAAAATATATCAACAATGGAGGCGGGGGTGAGTCCAACACTCAGCAGGTACAACTGATATGCATAATAAAACAAATAACAGACAACACTAATCATGCGTACAGTCTCCTGAATATGAGGAGGATAAATGCAACTGAATGAAATCAGAAGATAACTGTACTGACCGGATCAAAGTATAAAGGTAACAGGTCGTCAGACCGAGTGAGTCATAATCCTGTATGCATGTCAATCAATGCATCCAAACAAATGCAGCATATAAGTGCAGCAATCACAAGCAAATAAAAATGCAATAAATGCATATGTCAACCCCATACTCTGAAATCAATGCTCCTGTGCAATGACAGAGTAAACGGGATGCTGTCGGAGTACTCCTGTCCTGTGACCCCAAATCATAAATGGGGGAGCTCAATGCTCTCATCTCCCGGTACACGATGACGGGGAGGATATCTCTGCCCGCTACCACGCTGAGTCTCCTGACCAACGGAGCCAAACAAAGTCCACCATCTGCCGGCTACCACGTTGCTACCCTAAATGCCAACGGAGCCAAACAGAGCGGGCCGGCTACCACGCTGAGTCGCCTGACCAACGGAGCCAAACAGCAGAACCGCCACACACCAGCCAGATATACAAATCCATGGGTGATGTGTGCAGTACATGTAACTGGCGATGAGCTCAACCAAAGTAGAGCCGACAATCGCACAGCATGCAATCATGATGCATGATACTGAACATGGCAATCTCATGAATAACATGGCATGATCCATATAAATAGATACAAAGTGTGTACCACAAGAAGACGTATCAAATAGAAGGTACACAAATCGAAGAGGGTATCAAATAAACCCTAGATCCAGAATATAACAGAGCATGTGGTTAGGTCACTACCTAAGACATATGTGATCAGGTAGATAATATGCAGTGCAGCATAAATAAACAAACAAACATGTAACTAATCATGTAGCGACCAACCGAAACAAACAGATAACACAATTATTGTTATATGTTAAACATATTATCATGCATATCAAAAGACATAAGTCAAAGTACCCGCCTCCAATAAAGTGGTCCAAATCCGACTCCGAGATACTCGTCTCGCGCCAAGATCCTGTGTTAAACAAACAAATATATATTTTTTATTTAGCTAAATCCTACTGAATAGCTAAATAAACAAATCTCTAAAATTGAATTAGGGCAAAACCCTAATCAATAACTAATAATCCATGCATACAACCTTACACTAATCTTGTATCAACATGTTTCAATTAATGACATTCTAATCACACTCAACATTCAACTACAACCTTTAAACTAAAAACATGTCTTACTACATGTTCCAAACTAAACTCATCTACAGCATACTCAAGTATCAAATTACACTAATCAATCACTCTATACGTACCTCAATTCACACACTGCTCTAGATCCGCAACCAACAAGTAGCTGTTGGAAAGAAGGCTGCCGGAACCAAGAACAAGCAAGCCTCACAGCACACAACCTCACTGCTGCAATCAAAACGGATCAATAGCAGATCAATCAATCCAATGACACACCAATGGAACAAGAACCTCACCTTGTTGGCTATGACCTAGGGCACGGCACAGAGAAGGGAGGAAGTGAAATCTGTGGCCACCGACGGCTGTGTACCCTAACTAGGGCACGGCTTGGAGCAAAGAGGAGAGAATCGGGCTGGGGGCTTGATCGGCCGTAGTCCTGTGCTCGATCTCTCCGCGGCCAGGGCAACAGGGAGTCGACTGTGGCCCTAGTCACCGGCGGCAGAGGAGTAGAAGGAAAAACCGCTCGGGATCAGGGAAGGAAGTTAGGACACGCACGGAAGACCGGCAGCACTTCCGTCCGGCGTCGACACTGTGCAGAGTAGAGGAGAGGCGGCTCTCGTCGCCGGCGGCAGAGGGGAGAGTGTGCGCACGCGAGAGAGATGAGGAGAAGATCGGGTTTGGGAGAGGAAACCGGCGCGAGGAGTGGGCTCGGATGCGCGAGGGAGAAGAACAGAAACGGCGATTAATGAGGGATTTTCGGCGACAATGTAAATAAAAAGGAATAAGAAATAAAAAGGAAAAAGATTTATAAATATAATCTTCTCCTCTCTTAAATAGGGTAGCCTAAACAGGCTTTTCCGAGCCCCGTTCTGGTCCCCGTTAACTCGTCCATATGAGCTCCGAAAAATTTCCGAAAAATGTCCAAAAATTCCGGAAAATTTCCTTATTCATAATCGCCTATTTTCGGTATTTTACATTCTCCCCCACTAATAAAAAATTTGGTCCCCAAATTTCGTTATCTACCATCAGCAAGTACTAACAACAGATATAGAGTATAATTGCTGAACGGTAAACTAAATCACATACCTCATGTGAAAAGGTGGGGATATCGAGCTCGGATCGTATCTTCGAGCTCCCAAGTAGCCTCCTCGTCTGAATGATGCTGCCATCCGACTTTAAACAGCCGGATAGTCTTGTTCCGCAACTGACGCTCCTTCCGGTCGAGAATCCGTACCGGAACCTCCTCATAAGAATTGTCCGGCTGAACTGGAACTGGAATATCAGCCAACACATGTGTCGGGTCAGGTACGTATCTCCTCAGCATAGATACGTGGAATACATCGTGAACGCCTACCAAAGACGGCGATAGTGCCAACCGATAAGCTACCGCTCTAATCCTTTCCAAGATCTGGAAAAGTCCAATATATCGCGGAGCTAGCTTACCTCTGAGGTCAATCTCTTCACCCCTTTCTTGGGTGAAACTCGCAAAAATACCTGGTCGCAAATGGAGAACTCTAAGGGTCTCCGACTCCGGTCAGCATAACACTTCTGGCAGTCTTATGCCTCTGACATCTTCTGTCTGATAATATGGACCACTTTGCCTCACGTTGAGCTCTATGAGGTCTCAACAACTGGGTCTCTCGGATTCTCGTCCTGATCGACGACTGAGCAACTATGGTAACAAGAATACCCTGCTCTGTCTGTCCCTGCTCCTCAATGTCTAACTCAGAGAAATCCTGAATCAAATCTGTGACCACAACTCGGTGGCAAGCTAAAATCCCTCTGGACCTCTAGCTAAGTGCATCGGTAACCACATTAGCTTTTCCCAGGTGATAGCTAATGGTACAATCATAATCCTTCAGTAACTCCATCTATCTCCTCAGTCGAAGATTAAGTTCCTTCTGAATAAACAGATATTTGAGATTCTGATTATCAGTGAGAATCTCAATGTAATATCATACAGCCAATGCCGCCAAATCTTCAGGTCAAAAATAATAGCGGCCAACTCCAGATCATGAACTGAGTTCTCATACTCCTTCCACTACCGAGAAGCATATGAGAATACTCTACCGTGCTGCATTAGAACAACACCCATACCCTGTAGAGACGCATCGGTGTAGAGGACAAATTCGTCCTCTCCAGAAGGTAAAAGCCAAAAATCAAAGCCGACACTAGTCTCCGCTTCAGCTCCTAGAAGCTGGTCTTGCAATCCTCAGTCCAAGTAAACTTCACGTCTTTCATGGTCATGCGTGAAAGTAGCATAGCTATGCGGAAGATACCCTCGATGAAAGGTCTGTAATATCCTGCGAGTCACAAAAGACTGCGGATCTCCTACACTGATTTCGGTTGCTTCCAACGGTAACAACCTCTATCTCCTGCGGAACCACGGTACACTCCTACTGGTGACCGTGTGTCCCAAACATCATAACAAAAGACAATCCATACCAGCACTACTGATAATCACATATAGATGTTCTCGTCGAATCATCTCTAGATCTATCCAAAGGTAGTGTACGTGACTCACCTCGGATCCGTAATAGATCACAACATCGTCCACAACGATAATGGACACCTATCCAAACATCCTCGACATACCAGGATCATCGAGTCCCTGAAAACATCTAAGGCACTGTAAGCCTACATGGCAAAAACCAATACACATAATGTCCGTATCACAGACATTCCTATCCATAAGATCTCCAATAATAAATCAAAAATCTAATCATCAATAACATAAATCACCAAAGAATAAATCCTCCAGGGTGAGAGCAATGCTCCATCACAGGAAACACCACATATGTGGAAGCAACGCTCTACCACAAGAAATCCTCAATATGTGGGAGCAACACTCCACCACAAATAATCTGAAATATGTATCTGTAATAAATATAGGAGCAATGCTCCACTACCAGCAATCCATGATATGTGGGAGCAACGCTCACCACAAAATAATACATAAGTACCCCAAGGCACCTAACTATCCAACTAGAGATTGTACAAGATCTCTCTACCACAAATCACTGTGGTTAGCCTAGGCTATAACTACCTAGTAACTAATCAAATCCATCATCAACTCTATCAGCATCCTAGTGGGTCATCCACTGATAGGAAAATTAATTGATGGGTTAATCCAACAAATGACATAATGCAGTCACTCCACATTCTGCATTCAGTATAAGTAGAATCATCATACTGCTACCAATAATACTCCTAGCACACATGCTCACACAACATATGTATGATCAACAAAATCCTCCAATTATTATACACCAAACTTACTCACATCTCAGGTATATTCAGTATGATACATCCAACAATACATACCGAACACGTGTGCAAAATCAACATCGGTAAAATCAACAATACACCTCAAACAGCACTCACATAACATATCATATAACCAACATATGCTTCCAATAAAACATACTAAACCCAGGTGCACTCACATATCAAACATAATCCAAAAAGATACCTCAGATACCACATCAAACACATATGTACATATCACAACTCAGATTAAGTCGACAAAATGCCTCCATCAAAACACCACCGATGTACTTATACTACATCTCGGATTTAATCAACAAGCTATCTTTAATAATACCTCCGGATACATACTCCGAACTACATATCTATAATCCACAAGGAGCCTTCAAACCACATCCGAACATGGATATATATACTACTGGCAAATGGACAGTCTACCATAGGACTCCTACAACACATAACAATCATAATATACATGCAACATAGACATGCAAAATCAGTATACCAGCTCAACCAAAGAGACCAACCTTATGCTACCAACACTCATGGGTTACCGGTATATCTAAACAAAATTCATGCATATGTATCAAGCATGAATACATCAATCAGAGGCAACCCAAAAATAAAGCAGCCTAATCATCCAGTAACAACCCTGCCCTAGGTTCAAAGGAACTGGTATCGGACAAGAAAAATATACACACCGTGGTATAACATTGCCAGTCAATGTCATACACTACCAAGACTATATCTAATAGGGAAAATTTATCATCATAAATCCAAATGTACTCTCCCAGTATACACTAGTAACTATTGTATCCCATAAGTGTTAAGCAATTAGCTCTACACTTCCTTACATCAGCGGGGTCACATATCCCAAAGCACCCTCTAAGTTATCCCACCAGGTATATACAATCCACGGTCAAAATCTTCATGGAATAGGATACATCGATCCTTTATAACCTATCCAAGCCGATAATGATATATGGCTAAATCAGTCATTTTTTTTCACGTCAGTACAAAACATGTACTCAAATGTGCTCTAGATACATAACTAAGCACAAATAACCTAAAGGTTTAAACCTCTAAAAATAGAGTATGACAATCCTCTACTGATTAACCAACAAAACTAAACCATTCATCTACTAACTAATCAAGAATACCTTAATCCTCCACAAGCAACTAAGGTATATCAAACCACGATCAAATGGTATACTACATTATCAAATAACTAAATCAGTTCATGGGTCAATTCAACACTAATACCTCATCTCAAACTAGAGAATGTCAATCCACATAATATCATATGAATAAATGTGTACGACCCAAAAGAAAAAGCTAGAATTCAATATCATCAAGACACCCTCATTTTTTTCTTTTTTTTTTTCCTCAAAAATATCAGCCCACTAATATCAGATGAATAAGTCTCTACTCTCCATGAGGGTAAGTTAGCATTCAAAACATCAAATCATTATTTATCCACATAGTTCAATATCAGATGAAACAAATATCAATTTTATCATCCTGTTAACTATCCATAACCAACCAGATTTATTAAAATCTCATAGGCACATTTAACCCTAAACTCTCCAGAACTCAATTTTTAATCTGATCACCAACCATTAACATCAACCTGTGAACACCATACAGGATACTCACCATATCACCATCAATGACAACCCAAATAAAAGATCATCAAAATAGTTATCCACTAAAAGATCATCAACAACCACATAACATTTACTCTCTTAAATCATTAGAAATCAACACATCAAAATATCTGATCTCACAATATCCCTCAACCTCAAACCATTCTCAACAATGATCAAACATGGTAACTCCCCAATAAACAATTTCATCGTATCGGGTACCCTAATATCCAAAAGATATGAGTATAAAAACTCAACTGACTAAGTCAACAGGAATAGGTAAGTGTCATCCACTACCCAACTAACAATAGCAGAGACTGGTATGTGCCTCCATCTCCTACTAGTAGTAACAGAAGATAAAACTACTGATGTTATGATAAGAAAATCACTAGAGATAATAATCCTTGATATCTTTAAGGTCAATCATGCTCAATGGATAACTCATCACATATAATATGTGCTACAGCAACCAGACAGGTACTAAATAAAGAATGTTAATACCTGTCATAAACTATAAAATTAAACATCATACCTATATGCCGTCTGGAGATGTTCCGTCGCTGTCCAGTCCCCAAATTGACCTCAAAATTTCCGATCGAGAACAACAACGGAAATCCATATAAATCCGAAACGGAAATCCAAACCCAATCGTAATGGAAAAATCCATGTCACTCAAACAACTACCCAGTTTGACTCGCAAACTTGGGCTAATCCAAAAATCCAGAATACCCAAAAACAGGTATCCGATAAATCACCAGAACACCGAAAGCAGGTATCATAACCCGCTCTGATACCAAATAAATTGGTATCAGATAAATCTCAAAAATCCAACACACGAAAATCCAACAAGTATCGCCAAACTTTGGCGCTCTGATACCATATCAATTGGTATCAGGTTATACCAACTATGCAAAATACGAAAACAAAGATCGTAAAAATCCAAAACACACAGCAAGTATCGTATACCTGCTCTGATACCACTAAATTGTCACGCCCCAGAGGAGTCTCTGTCCGAAGAAATTTCGGCAGCATCTCCCCTGTACGGCGGACAATATGAAACTTTCTACATATCACATATACTTCAGCCACAGGCGGCTGGAATGATAACAAAAATAAAAAACAAACACCACGCAGTTTATAAAGATATTCAGCCTCTGGCTGTCACAACCACGCAGTTAATAATAGTAATCAATAATAGTAGGACTCTGACTCAAAATCCACCCTACTCCACTACACTCGTAAAGCTCAAATCCAACGAACTCACCTCTTCTGCCGTCCAGGCAGGCATATAGTAGAATAAAAACCAAACCATCCAAAAGTCCATCAAACGGTAACAATCCGTACAATATCCATAAATAAAATCCAAAACAAAACTAAAACATAGTCTGATGGAAGAAAAACCAAAATAAAGCAAATAACAACCTAGTAGAGAACTAGCTCTACATGCAGATGGGGGGCCAGCGACTGGAACTGCTCCGGACAGCCTCAACCTGAAAAGATATCAACAATGGAGGCGGGGTGAGTCCAACACTCAGCAGGTACAACTGATATGCATAATAAAACAAATAACAGACAACACTAATCATGCGTACAGTCTCCTGAATATGAGGAGGATAAATGCAACTGAAATGAAATCAGAAGATAACTTTACTGACCGGATCAAAGTATAAAGGTAACAGGTCGTCAGACCGAGTGAGTCATAATCCTGTATGCATGTCAATCAATGCATCCAAACAAATGCAGCATATAAGTGCAGCAATCACAAGCAAATAAAAATGCAATAAATGCATATGTCAACCCCATACTCTGAAATCAATGCTCCTGTGCAATGACAGAGTAAACGGGATGCTGTCGGAGTACTCCTGTCCTGTGACCCCAAATCATAAATGGGGGAGCTCAATGCTCTCATCTCCCGGTACACGATGACGGGGAGGATATCTCTGCCGGCTACCACGCTGAGTCTCCTGACCAACGGAGCCAAACAAAGTCCACCATCTGCCGGCTACCACGCTGCTACCCTAAATGCCAACGGAGCCAAGCAGAGCAGAACTGTCGACGGCTACCACGCTGAGTCACCTGACCAACGGAGCCAAACAGCAGAACCGCCACACACCAGCCAGATATACAAATCCATGGGTGATGTGTGCAGTACATGTAACTGGCGATGAGCTCAACCAAAGTAGAGCCGACAATCGCACAGCATGCAATCATGATGCATGATACTGAACATGGCAATCTCATGAATAACATGGCATGATCCATATAAATAGATACAAAGTGTGTACCACAAGAAGACGTATCAAATAGAAGGTACACAAATCGAAGAGGGTATCAAATAAACCCTAGATCCAGAATATAACAGAGCATGTGGTTAGGTCACTACCTAAGACATATGTGATCAGGTAGATAATATGCAGTGCAGCATAAATAAACAAACAAACATGTAACTAATCATGTAGCGACCAACCGAAACAAACAGATAACACAATTATTGTTATATGTTAAACATATTATCATGCATATCAAAAGACATAAGTCAAAGTACCCGCCTCCAATAAAGTGGTCCAAATCCGACTCCGAGATACTCGTCTCGCGCCAAGATCCTGTGTTAAACAAACAAATATATATTTTTTATTTAGCTAAATCCTACTGAATAGCTAAATAAACAAATCTCTAAAATTGAATTAGGGCAAAACCCTAATCAATAACTAATAATCCATGCATACAACCTTACACTAATCTTGTATCAACATGTTTCAATTAATGACATTCTAATCACACTCAACATTCAACTACAACCTTTAAACTAAAAACATGTCTTACTACATGTTCCAAACTAAACTCATCTACAGCATACTCAAGTATCAAATTACACTAATCAATCACTCTATACGTACCTCAATTCACACACTGCTCTAGATCCGCAACCAACAAGTAGCTGTTGGAAAGAAGGCTGCCGGAACCAAGAACAAGCAAGCCTCACAGCACACAACCTCACTGCTGCAATCAAAACGGATCAATAGCAGATCAATCAATCCAATGACACACCAATGGAACAAGAACCTCACCTTGTTGGCTATGACCTAGGGCACGACACAGAGAAGGGAGGAAGTGAAATCTGTGGCCACCGACGGCTGTGTACCCTAACTAGGGCACGGCTTGGAGCAAAGAGGAGAGAATCGGGCTGGGGGCTTGATCGGCCGTAGTCCTGTGCTCGATCTCTCCGCGGCCAGGGCAACAGGGAGTCGACTGTGGCCCTAGTCACCGGCGGCAGAGGAGTAGAAGGAAAAACCGCTCGGGATCAGGGAAGGAAGTTAGGACACGCACGGAAGACCGGCAGCACTTCCGTCCGGCGTCGACACTGTGCAGAGTAGAGGAGAGGCGGCTCTCGTCGCCGGTGGCAGAGGGGAGAGTGTGCGCACGCGAGAGAGATGAGGAGAAGATCGGGTTTGGGAGAGGAAACCGGCGCGAGGAGTGGGCTCGGATGCGCGAGGGAGAAGAACAGAAACGGCGATTAATGAGGGATTTTCGGCGACAATGTAAATAAAAAGGAATAAGAAATAAAAAGGAAAAATATTTATAAATATAATCTTCTCCTCTCTTAAATAGGGTAGCCTAAACAGGCTTTTCCGAGCCCCGTTCTGGTCCCCGTTAACTCGTCCATACGAGCTCCGAAAAATTTCCGAAAAATGTCCAAAAATTCCGGAAAATTTCCTTATTCATAATCGCCTATTTTCGGTATTTTACACTTGCGGGGAGGTCCAGAGTAGGTCAAGGTGACTTGGTGAGGATGCTTGCAGGGAGGCCTATAACAGGTCAGGGTGACTAGATTAGGTCAGGGTGATCAGATGCTCGCGGGGAGTCCGGAGTAGGTTAAGGTGACCAGATGCTCGCGGGAAGGCTAGGAGCAGATAAGAGTGACCAGATTCTCACAGGGAGGCCCGAAGCAGGTTAGGGTGACCGGATCCAGCTACTTACGGGGAGGCCCGGAACAGGTCAAGATGACCCGATGGTTATGGGAAAGGCCCCGAAGCAGGTTAGGTTGACTGGATACTCGCGAGGAGGCCCGGAGCAGGTCAGGATGACCGGATATTCGCAAAGAGGCCCAGAGCATGTCAGGATGACTGGATGCTTACTAGGAGGCCTGGAGTAGGTCAGGGTGACTGAATGCTCGCAGGGAGGCCCGAAGCAAGTCAAGATGACCAAATGCTCGCAGGGAGGCTTGGAGTAGGTCAAGGTTGTTAGGATGTATACTAAAAGTCTAGCTTTTGGTATAAACATTTATCTAGAAATAAGAATCACATTGGTCAAATGTCTACATTTATGATAAATGTAGTTGTTCAATTAATTTATATTGTAGATAACATGGTGTGTGGTGTCACACACAAAAGATCATGTTATCGGTTCCTTATAAATTATAAACAGTAGCTCACGACTAAGATGGAAAGGAACAAACCATTGGAAGGTCGTAGTGTAATTAGGTAGTAGTTTATCTTAACTATATAATTACACTAGTACACTTAGAGTGTATTGAGTAGGACCATTAGAGGTCATTTCTTTTATACTGACTTTATAAAGGAACAAAGACCTCAGTTATTATGGAAGTGTGTGCTCTTAATCCTAATATAATAACAAGCACATATATTTGATATTTATTTCTTTAATTTATCAATGGGTGAGATTTAGTTCGATAAATCAATAAGCCCGATAAGTTGGGAAATGATATCACTTATAGTGTTTGTTGTTGATTATAGAAGGAAACTGTGTCCTAGTAATCTAGGTTGAGAATGTCCCCAAGAGGAGCTCATAAGGATTGTCATGTTAAACCCTGCAGGTGGACTTAGTCCGACATGACGATGAAGTTGAGTGGTACTACTCTTGGAGCTAGATATTAATTAAGTGAGTTGTCAGTAACTTACTTAATTAGTGGACATTTGTTATCTTAAACATAGGGAGACTAACACACTCATAATAAGAAGGAGCCCAAAATGTAATTTGGGATTGGTGCGGTAGTTCAATAATAGTTCTCTAGTGGAATGAATTATTATTGATAAAATTAAGTTGTGTGTTCGGGGCGAACACGGGATGCTTAATTTTATCGGGAGACCAAAACCAATTCCTCCTCTCGGTCCCTATCGTAGCCTCTTAATTATAGAGTACTATACCCACCTATACCCACCTTCTTACCCATCCTGTAGGGGCCGGCCAAGCTAGCTTAGAGATCAAGCTAGGGTCGGCCATGGCTAGGTTCATGGGTGAATTCATGTGGTCGGCCCTAGCTTGAACTCAAGCTTAGGTGGCCGGCCCTATTAAAATAAAAAGGAATTTTAATTTTAAAAAATTTTCTTATGTGGATAACATGATTTAAAAGAGAGTTTAAAAATTTAAATCTTTCCTTTTATAAGATTCTACAAAAGATTAAGAGAAGAGCTAAATCTCTTTCCTTATTTGTAGATTAAAAGGTTGACTTTAATTTTGGTAAAAACTTTCCTTTTAATCATGTTCATGATTTAAAAGAAAGTTTAAAATTAAAAATTCTCTTTTATTAGTTTCTACAAAAGATTAAGAAAAGATTTAATATCTTTCCTTATTTGTAGATTGAAAGGAGATTTTAATTTTTAGAGATAACTTTCCTTTTTAGAAATTATCCACATGTTTAAAAGAAAGTTTTTAATTTATAAAAGTTCCTTCTTATTAACCAATCATGAAGGGATAAAAATTATTGGAGAAATTTTTATAAATTTCCGGAAGCAAATAAGGAAGTTTTAATTTGTGTTTAAAATTTTATTTGCTTGGAGATATTAATGTGGTCGGCCATTGAAATTGAGAAAAGAATTTTGATTTTAATTAATTTAAATTTTTCCTTTTCATGGCAAAAGAATTAAGGAAGTTTTTATTTAAATTTCCTTATTTACCAAGACCAAGGATTATAAAAGAGGGGGTAGAGGTGCCTTCAAAGCTAATAACTCTAATATTTTCTCCTCTCTTTTTCTCCTTGGGTGTGGCCGGCCCCTTCTCTTTCTTTCTTCTCCATCTTGTGGCCGAACCTCTTCATGCTCTTGGAGTTTTAATTGGTGGCCGGATTCTAGCTTGGAGAAGAAGGAGAGAAAGCTTGCATCCCTTGGAGCTTGGTTGGTGGAAAAAGTTCTTCATCCTTTGGAAGTTTTTGCTTGGCCGAAACTTGAAGGAAGAAGAAGAAGATGCTAGGTGGTTCTCGTCTCGGAAGATCATTGCCCACACAATGTCCGAGGTTAGAAGAGGAATACGGTAGAAGATCAAGAGGTCTTTCTAAAAGGTATAACTAGTATTTTCCCTTTCCGCATCATACTAGTTATTTTTGGAAATAATACCAAATACAAGAGGCATGCGATTCTAGTATTTCGAATTTGTTTTCGATGTTGTGTTCTTTTGTTTTTTTTTTCTTGTGATTTGATTGTTCTTTTCGGTTGACCTAAAGTTATTTAAGGAAATTAAATATTAACTTTCCTTAAAAGGCTTTGTCTAGTCGGTGGTGGTTGTTCCCATATCCAAGAAGGACATGTGCCTCGCCACGTCAGTACTGGAAGCCAATTTTGGAAATTAATATTTAATGAAATTAATAACCTAGGTGATTTGGATCGAACATGTTAAGTTCCGCAGGAGATCCGAGTTTAAACCTAAAAGAACAAATAGATTAAACTTTGGATCAAATGTGTTAAGTTCCGCAGGCGATCCAAGTTTAATTTAAAAGAACACATGGTAGCTAGGAAAAGGTTCAGACCTTTGTACAAAAATTTTTGTACAGTGGAACCATTAGGTTTTCCGAGTAGCAACCAACAATTGGTATCAGAGCTAGGGTTTTGCCTCTGTGTATTTGGTATTAGTTTAATTATGCACATGTCATACATAATTTAGGCAGGTTAATAATATGATGTGCTAACTTTGTGGATGCAGGAGCCAACTATTATGGCTTATAGTTATTATGTGTGTGATTGGACCCTTGGACATGTCAAGGGCATTTTATTGTGTGTGTATGATTGTATTATAAAATACAGCAGGAGTTGTATTTAGTTTTATTAGGATTTTATTTTTTAATCTAGTTACATGTACATTCTTTTTATGGAATATAGGATCGATGGATGTAAATTTATTTTATGTTCGATCTAGTTTACATGTACATTCCTTCGAGGAATATAGGATCGAAAAATGTAAAATTATATTTATGTCGCGGATCGAATCTTGCAAGGCGTGGAACCTTTTGAGGATCAGAGGCGCAGCGGAACAAGGAGCAAGATGGATGCGACAACTAGACCCAATGGCGGTGGCCAAAGATGGCAGCAGCTAGGGTTGGCGACACACGGAGGACAACAATAGATAAAAGCCATAATAGTTGAAAATTAGTTTTTCTATTTATTGCTTTTTATGCTGTGTTGTGTGTGTTTGTTAGTATGCATGCTAAGTAGGCTAGCATAGTCAAAATTCCTCACTTTAAATAACTAAGTGGGAGAGGGATTTATTTTTAAATAAATTTCACGGTCTCCATTACTGGTTTATAAGTGATGCAACAAGCTTGCGCGTTGGCTCTGAGTGCCTTCCTCCATATCGGATGAGCTTGTTTGCGGATCACTAGCTTAAACTTCCATTTTGGATGACTATAGGAAGTTAATTAAGAGCGTGTGATCTTCCCCATCGGAAGGGACACAATCTTATTAACGGACTTAGTGTCAAGTAATGGTATACACTTAGGCACGTCTAATAGTATCCTCCCCATCGGAGTCACTGCTATTATTTGTGTGACCGAAGAAAACCAAATATTGATTTGTCAAATAAATAAGTTGACAAGATAATAAAATTAAAAACCCCTCTTACAAATGTTTGATTTTGTATACGTCCACACTATCGTGGCATACGAAATTCACGGTGTTTGAGGTAATTTTATTTGTCATAAAGATTTATTGACAAGATAATTAATGGGTAAACCCCTCCTCTTACAAATGTTTAATTTTGTATACGTCCACACTATCGTGGCATGCAAAATTCACGGTGTTTGGGGTGTTGGAGAATTTAAATAATATTATTTGAGGAATTAATGTTATTTTAAAATTTTTACCAAATATTTGATCAAAGAAAGATCAACTATTAATTTTATTCGTCATAAAGTAAAGTTGACGAGATAATAAAATTAATGGATAAAATCTCTTCTTTGATTTTGTATACGTCCACACTATCGTGGCATACAAAATTTATGGAGATTTTAAGGAATTGATCTTGACCAAATATTTTTGTGATTCTTAGGATTTAAAATGTTTGTCAATTCCCTAGCTGTTATACTATAGAAAAGACTTAGTAGTCCCGATTGTAAAAATTGGAAATAGGACTTGGACATTAAGGTAGTCTGTCTTTTTAGAACTAAAGAACAATATAGGTGTATTCATTAGTTGAAACATATTTAGTGGTGTTATCTACCAGAACCTGGAGTGTAGATACAGATGTCATTAATCATGTTCGCAATGCATTGCAGGGTTCCAGGAAACCCGACAACTAAATGAAAATAAAAACATCGTCCACATGGGCACTGCTGTATAAGTAGCAGCTGTTGCAGTGGGAGAGGTTTATTCTCTAATAGGAATAAAATATGGATTATTAGAAATTATCTTTACATACTAAGTTTAGAAAGAATCTGATTTCAGTTTCTAAACTATTATAGAATAGATATTGTGTCTATTTTGATAACAAAGTTGCTATCAAGAAAAATAGGGAAGTTATCTATTCTGGTATGTTGGTTGACAATTTATAATCCAATAACTCCCACGATGCAACAAATGGAAATTAGTAACACATCTTCTAACTTTAAGAGAAAGCAACCTTCGGAAATGAACCAATTATATCTTTGGCATCTAAAGCTAGGTTATATTAACTTAAGTAAGATTCATTGGTAGCTGAAGAACTTTTGGGTTCATTAGTAGTTGAAATCTTTCCAACCTGCGAGTCTTACTTGGAAGGAAAAATAACCAAGAAGCTTTTAAGTCTAAGGGGTATGGAGCCAAAGATATGTTGGAATTGGTACATTCTAATTTGTGTGATCCTATGACTATCCAGGCAAGAGGTAGTATCGAATATTTCATCTATTTTATAGATAACTATTCAAGATACAAATACATTTACTTAATGTGCCGCAAGACTAAGTACTTTGATTAGTTCAAAGAGTACAAGGCTGATGCGGAGAAACGTCAAAGTAAAAGTATCAAGACACTACGGTGAGATCGTAGTAGCAAGTACCTCTTGGGAGAATTTAGGAGTCACTTATCAAAAGTAGGGATTCAATCCAAACTAACTGCACCTGGTACACCTCTATAGAATGGTGTAGAAAAAGGAAGGTATAGGACTCTTATGGAAATAAGTAGATTGATGATGAGTTATTACCAAATTCATTTTAAGGATATACTCTGGAAACGGAAGTGAATATAGTACCTTCCAAAGTTAGAACTCTCTACTCATATAGAATTGCTGAATAAGCGTAAGCCTATTTTGAAGCATATTCGGATTCGGGTAGTCCAGCACATATGCTGAAGAGAGATAATGATAAGTTGAACAGGAATTCACTTGTTTGTGGGTTATCCTAGAGAAATGAAAGTAGGATTATAGTCTTAAAAATCAGAAGGTCATTGTTAGCATCAATGACCGATTTTTAGAAAAGGACTATGTAATAAATCACGTGCCCATAAGTAAATTTGTTCTTAAGGAAATAATAAAGAACATGTCTAACCTAGTACCAACTGTACAAGATAAAATATCACAAGAAACTGCAACACGTATCACAAATGATACACAATTGCAGAAAGTGCCTCGTCGTAGTGGGAGTGTTGTTAGGCAACCTAAAAAGATTCATGTTTTGGGAGAGTTTTTGGACTCGATCCCTGGAGGACATGAACCTGATCTCCGGACATATGACGAAGCACTCCAAGATAAAGATGCAACATCTTGGCAAAGAGTAATGAATAACAGAATTAGAATATATGTATTCTAATAAAATCTGGAAGCTTGTAGAACCACTAAATGGTGTAAAAGCCTTTGGGTATAAAAAGGTCTCTAATAAGAAAAGAGGGATAGACAGGAAGGTAGAAACTTTCAAAGCAAGGCTTGATGAAAAAGGAAACTTTTTCATTGGTAGCTGATCCGGCGGTTAGAACATGGGACCCCATATTGAGGGGTCAATGCCACGCGGAAGTCAAAGGGCCAGGTGGTCCATCGGAGAAGGATGAGATGACCGGATTCATGAGAAAAGGGCAGACCTATCGGTCGACCGGAGAAGGATGAGTCGACCTCCCGACCGGCCGACCGATGAACAGCCGATAGCAAAAGGCGCCCTGACAGGGATCGGGGTTCCAGCGCTCGATTGAACATTAACGAAGGGCCGAGCGGACGTCATGCTTGGCCAAAGACATAATGTAACATACTGCTAGTAGTCCCTACATAACACCTTACCGAAGATCTCCCCAGCATGCCGATGCAGAGAGACGACCGGACGTGATGTAAGTGTCGTCCACCCGGGCGTAAGATGAAGGCCGGCCAGACGGACGCCCCGTCCTGCCGGCCGGACGGACATCCCGGCATGGGATAGGGAGAGAAGGACAAGGAACATCTTATGGCAGCTGTCAAGTCCTATGACTAGGCCATACTCCAAGCCTGGCGACGAGGTGTTCTGCTGTCCCATCGAAGACGTGCCTGGACTGTAGCAGTATGGTGTCAGGTAAGCTTTCTGACAAACACATACCGAGGTATGGGCTAATGACACGTGTTTGCCTCGGTAGGCGTGCATGAGCTCTTTCACCGCTCTATATAAGGAGCCTTATACTTCGCCGGAGGTACGCGTATTGCTATTTTGGGAGCCACTTCTTCACTGTCCACTTACCTGACTTGAGCGTCGGAGGGTCGCCGCCGGGAACCCCTTCTCGGCCCGACTTCTGTGTAGGATCGCCGGAGGTTCGTGCTACCAGATGGAGACCTGCGTCATCGACTAGGAGAGCGCCACGTGCCCAGCGTCCGTTGATTCAGCATTCGGACAGGATCAATTTGGCGCCGTCTGTGGGAACGCTCCTGCATCCGGACGGAAGCAATGGACGAGGCTGGACGACAGCACACGATGACGCTTTCCACGGAGGAACTCGACGCTCTTATCGAGTTGAGAGCCGCTAAGTTGGTGGAACAAAAACATAAGGCACCAGCCGAACGGCCTGAACAGCAAGCAACGTCAGCATCTGGTGGCCGAGCGGAAGCACCCCCAGCCATAGTTCCATTCCATCGAGCTCTCTTCCGCACTCCTCCTGAAGCCGCAGCAGCTAATCGGGATAGAGGCTCTTCGTCAGATGAAGTGCCAATGCGGGATAACAGAAAAGGAAAAGCCCCCCGATCGGATGCCTCGCCCGAGCGGGTCAATCGTCAATTCTCAGAAGTCATCTTAAAGGATCCTCTGCCAAAGCACTATGTGCCCCCGGCGATCGGCGAATACAATGGGACCACCGATCTGGATGATCACCTGGGTAAATTCGACAACACTGCTACCCTTCACCAATATACGGATGGGGTGAAGTGTCGAGTTTTTCTAACCACCCTCTCTGGATCGGCTCAACGGTGGTTTCGGAGGCTGTCGGACGGGTCCATCACAAACTTCAAGGACTTCCGAACGGCCTTCCTCCATCATTTTGCAAGCAGTCGGCGTTATCAGAAGACGAGTGTCAGCTTGTTCGCCATCAAGCAAGAGCCAAGAGAGCCGCTCAGAGCTTATATCCAGCGGTTCAACTAGGTGGCCATGGACGTTCCAACCGCCACCCCAGAGACAATGATGAACGCATTTACGCAAGGCCTTGTGGACGGGGACTTCTTCCGCTCGCTCGTTCGGAAGCCGCCCCGGGACTATGACCACATGCTACACCGAGCCAACGAGTACATCAACGTGGAGGAAGCCCAAGCGGCTCGAAGAAAGGAAACTCCAACTGATCGGGCTCCCCCTGTCGAGCGGAAGCCTCACACCGCTCATTAACCACCAAGAGGACCAAGGGCTGAAGCAATTCGTTCCCCCATGTGAGGTCCCACGTGCAAGAAGTAGCAGCCGAGCGGCCCAAGCCAAAGAAGAAATGGACGCCCATGTTTTGCTCATTCCACCGGACGGACACGCACAATCCCAGAGATTGTCGGAGTCTTCCCCTGATCGCCCATCCCATTCCCCGAAGTGGTGGTCGTCGATCACCATCGTCTGACAGGCGACAGAGAACTCATGGAGCCGATCGGACTATATCTGATCGCCATCAAAGACGGTCTGCCGAACGGCAGCATACTCTTAGGCGTGAAGACAATCCTCAGATGTCCAGGGAGCGGTCTAGGCCGTCCGCCCGGGAGGAAGAGAATAGAAACAACACTTCACGGGGTGAGATCAATATCATAGCTGGCGGTCCAACCGGAGGCGATTCTAATCGAGCAAGAAAGGCAAGCGTCCGGCAACTCCAGATCCATGTAGTCGGCTGCAGTCAAGAACGGGCGAGCGGACCCGAAATCAGTTTCGGACCCGGGGACTTGGAAGGAGTTGAAGTGTCCCACGACGACGCTCTGCTCATCAAAGCGGTAATAGCCAACTACACTATTCATCGCGTATTTATTGACACAGGAAGCTCGGTCAACATCATCTTCAGAAAGGCATTCGACCAACTACAAATTGATCGAGACGAGTTGCTGCCCATGACAACCCCCCTCTATGGGTTTACGGGTAATGAAGTCTTGCCGGTCGGACAAATCCGAATGGCTATCTCGCTGGGAGAAGAGCCGCTCAGGAGGACGCGGACAGCAAACTTCGTGGTGGTCGACTCTCCCTCTTCATACAACATCATTTTGGGACGACCGGCGCTCAGCGAGTTCCGCGCGACTGTCTCCACCTTCCATCAGAAGATCAAGTTCCCCGTCGAGTACAAAGTGGGAGAAGTACGGGGAGGTCAACTAGAAGCTCGACGATGCTACGTCGAGATGATCCGAGTAGAAGCCAACTCCGCTCGGAAGTCACCGCGGATCAAGGTGAACGCTATAACTGAAAAACCTCCCTCTTTAGTTTATGAAGAAAAGGAGGAAGCGCAGATTCATCCGACCCGATCGGAGGCCACGACCTTTATCGCGTCCGATCTGGAAGCCAACCAGAAAGAAGAAATGATCAAATGCCTCCAAAGAAACTGTGATGTCTTCGTCTGGGCGACGCATGAGTTGCCCGGAATTTCGCCGAGCATAGCGCAGCACGAGTTACATGTCCGACCGGACGCTCGACCAGTGAAGCAGAGAAAAAGGGATTTCAGCGCCGAGCAGAACGCCATCATCCGGGCGGAGGTTGAGAAGCTTTTGGAGGTCGGCCATATACGCGAGGTTCAGTTCCCGAACTGGCTGGCGAATGTAGTGTTAGTCTCCAAGCCAGGCAACAAGTGGAGAGTATGCATAGATTTTCGGGATCTCAACAAAGCCTGCCCGAAAGACTTCTATCCTTTGCCTCGGATTGATCAACTAGTGGATTCCACGGCCGGCTACGAGTTCATCTGCATGTTGGACGCATATCAGGGTTATCATCAGGTGCCGCTCGCCCGAGATGATCAAGAAAAGGTCAGCTTCATCACCGCCGACGGCACTTACTGTTACAATGTAATGTCGTTCGGATTAAAAAACGCAGGAGCAACTTACCAGCGCATGATGAATAAAGTATTCAAAGAGCAGATCGGACGCAATCTAGAAGTGTATGTGGACGACATTCTCATCAAATCCGTCCAAGCGGCCGATCTTTATACGGACATGGAAGAGACATTCCAGACGCTGAGGAAATATGGTGTGAAGTTGAATCCGCAAAAATGTTTATTTGGAGCCAAAGGCGGACGCTTCCTGGGCTATATTGTAACCGAACGGGGAATCGAAGCAAATCCGAGTAAAGTGAAAGCATTGCAAGACATGCTGCCTCCGAGAAACTTAAGAGAAGTACAGCGCTTGACCGGTCGGATAACTGCCTTATCAAGATTCATATCCAAGACTGCTGACCGAAGCCTCCCATTCTTCAAAATCCTGCGAAAGGCCACTAAATTCCAGTGGGATGAAGAATGCGACCGGGCGTTCGAAGAGTTAAAGGCATATCTCAATTCTCTGCCTATACTTGTCAAGCAGACCGGGGGTGAGCCGCTTTATATTTATCTGTCTTCTACTGAGCACGTTGTGGGCTCGGCGCTTGTGAGTTCGAGCGGCGAAGAACGACCGGTGTATTTTTTAAGTCACATTTTAAAAGATGTTGAATCTCGCTACACCGGGCTCGAGAAGTTGGCCTTTGCTCTGGTCCTCGCCGCTCGGCGTCTTCGTCCATATTTCCTGGTGCACACCATTATTGTCAAAACTAATAGCCCGCTCGAACGAGTATTGCTGAATCCGGAAGCCTCCGGACGGCTTATTAAGTGGACAACCGAATTGAGTGAATTCGACATTCAATATCAACCCCGCTCGGTAATTAAAGCGCAGTCCTTGGCGAATTTTATGACTGAGGTGCATAATCCAGAGCCGGAAGCTATGTGGAGAATAAATGTGGACGGATCGTCCACTCGGATCGAAAGCGGGATTGGAGTAATGATGATCTCTCCCCAAGAAGAAAAGATGCACTTATCCGTCCGGCTGGATTATAAAGCTACAAATAATGAAGCTGAGTATGAAGCCCTCATAGCCGGCTTGCAGGCAGCTCGTCATGTTGGAGCCGGTCGGGTAACACTTCATTCAGATTCGCAGTTGGCCGCTCAGCAGCTCTCTGGCACCTTTGAAATTAACAACGCTCGGCTCAAACTCTACGCTGAAGCCTTTGGGAAGCTTAAAGCCAATTTCAGAGAGGTTATTATCCAAAAAATACCCCGAGCAGAGAATCAAGCGGCCGATGAGTTAGCCAAACTTACAAGTTCAATAATACCGGTCGCCATCCAGCAGGCAATTGAACAAGTATCTTTGGTGGCGCACGTCGACCGGATGGAAGGCCTCACGTTTCCGAGCGACTGGAGGGCACCCATCACGGAGTTTTTGCGCTCGGGCGCCACACCGTCCGATCGGAATGAAGCCCAGCTGTTAAGGAGGAGAGCCGGTCAGTTCACACTCATTGGAGATCAATTATACAAGAAGGCTTTCTCCCGCCCGCTGTTGAAATGCGTGGACTCGGAAGACTCGGCTTACATCCTCCAAGAAGTACATCAAGGATCATGCGGAGGGGTCATTTTGTACATTTTGTAGTATTCAAGGAGAGCCGGTCTTTTGTAGTATTCAGTGAGATTGATAGTGAGGAAATTTTGTACAGTGGGGGTCATTTTGTGAGGGTGGGGCATTTGGTGAGTGGAGACATTTGTGAGAGGGTGGTGTGGCTATGTACACTGGGTTGAGTGGGTTGAGAAGGGGAGATAGGGGTTAGGATGGTGTATAGATCCACCATAATGATCTATCTAGTCCGCAGCAAACGGCTCGCGGTAAGGACATACCAAATCCGTTGATAGCTGACCACTTGCTAAAAGTGGGGCGACGATCGATTGCGGGATGATAGCCTATGGGTGAGGGACTTGGGGTCTCACATGGAACCCTATCCTCTCTACACTAGGGTTGGACCGCGCGCTGCAGACATTGTCACGGACAGTATAGCACATGAGACTCAGGCTGAGGACACGATATAGGTCAGACATGTGACATGCAGGATGCAGACACTGAGGCTGGTACAGTGGAGAGACAGGATGCAGACACAGATGCTGGTACTGTGGACAGGCAGGTTGCAGATACCACCGAGATACATGGCAAGCAGATTGCAGATAGCACAGAGATGCAGGCACATTTGAGACAGAGGGTTTGGTTAGGCGCGGATGGTACTTGAGATGGTACATGCGACTGATATTTGGAGGATGGTGCAGTGCAGATGGACATAGATATGGGCTTTTACAGTTCGCGCCTATGTCAGGATGGAGGCATTTTGTGTGGTTGGTACAGTGAGAGTACATGACATGTATACCTCCGATTGCTAGCAGGATCTGACACTTCGTTAGAGCTGCCTACATATCATAGGACATGTAGTTTGTACGCCTTTTTCTTGATGATATATAATTTACCTTTCATCAAAAAAAAAAAAAGGATCATGCGGAGGGCATCCGGGCGGACGATCGCTGGCTAAGAAGATCCTGCTGGCCAGATACTTCTGGCCAACCTTACAAGCAGACGCCGCTCGGATCGTGTCGACGTGCCTCTCTTGCCAGAAGTACCATAACTTCTACCACCGACCGGCGAAGGAAATGAAAGCAGCTACTGTATCCTGTCCGTTCAACCAGTGGGGGATGGATATCGTGGGTCCGTTTCCTATGGCAACCGGGCAGCGGAAATTTTTACTTGTGGCAGTCGATTATTTTTCCAAGTGGGTGGAGGCCGAGCCGCTAGCCAAGATCACCGAGCAGATGGTCAAAAAGTTCATCTGGCAACACATCATCTGTCGGTTTGGCATCCCCCGCCGACTTGTTTCCGACAACGGGCGGCAATTCACAGGGAAGTTGCTCGAAGATTGATGCGAAAGCTATGGCATCGAGCAACACTTCACGTCTGTGGCCTATCCCCAAAGCAAAGGTCAAGCCAAAGTAGCCAATCGGGATATTCTTCGCATCCTGCGCGCTCGGCTCGACCACTTGGGAGGAAGCTAGGTAGATGAAGTGTCGGGCGTCCTATGGGCCATCCGAACGACTCCAAAGGAAGGAACGGGCGTCACGCCTTTCCATCTGGTATACGGCGACGAAGCAGTCATCCTAGTTGAAGTCGGCGTTGAGTCCGTCCGGATACAGAATTATGATTCTGATAACGCCGAGCGAAGGAACATGGAGCTGGATTTGGTCGACGAAGAGCGAGCCAAGGCGTCCGTCCGGCTGATGGCGTACTGGCAAAGAATGAAGCAGAACTACAACCGGCGCATCATTCCTAGATCATTCCAGGTCGGCGACCTTGTCTGGAAGAAAGTCAAGCCGGTCGGCGACGTCGGCAAGCTGGAAGCTCCTTGGGCGGGCCCCTTCAAAATTATCGAAAAGCTCCGCTCGAGCGCGTATTATTTGGAGGATGAAGACGGGCAGCAGCTGGACCGACCGTGGAGCGCGAATCATCTCCAGCCTTATCGAGTTGGGTGAAAGGTGCACTGATGTAACTCATTTTTGTGTATATTCTGGTCGCCCATGTCCTTATAATGCAGGAAGCAAAAATGGTTTAAAGGATAGCTAATGTATCCGCCGAGTGGTTGTTTTAAAGTTAGCCTGTAAGGTCGTCGAGCTCCGACGTTAAATATCGAGAGACGAGCCGGCGTCTATAAACCCTCCGAGTGGAAGATCGTCGAGCTCCGACGTTAAAAATCGAGAGACGAGCCGGCGTCTATAAACCCTCCGAGCGGAAGATCGTCGAGCTCCGACGTTAAAAATCGAGAGACGAGTCGGCGTCTATAAACTCTCCGAGCGGAAGACCGTCGAGCTCCGACGTTAAAAATCGAGAGACGAGCCGGCGTCTATAAACGCTCTGAGCGGAAGACCGTCGAGCTCCGACGTTAAAAATCGAGAGACGAGCCGGCGTCTATAAATGCTCCGAGCGAAAGACCGTCGAGCTCCGACGATAAAAATCGAGAGACGAGCTGGCGTTTATAAACGCTCCGAGCGGAAGACCGTCGAGCTCCGACGTTAAAGTCGGCGTCTATAAACGCTCCGAGCGGAAGGCCGTCGAGCTCCGACGTTAAAAATCGAGAGACGAGCCGGCGTCTATAAACGCTCCGAGCGGAAGACCGTCGAGCTCCGACGTTAAAAATCGAGAGACGAGCCGGCGTCTATAAACGCTCCGAGCGGAAGACCGTCGAGCTCCGACGTTAAAAATCGAGAGACGAGCCGGCGTCTATAAACGCTCCGAGCGGAAGACCGTCGAGCTCCGACGTTAAAAATCGAGAGACGAGCCGGCGTCTATAAACGTCCGAGCGGAAGACCGTCGAGCTCCGACGTTAAAAATCGAGAGACGAGCCGGCGTCTATAAATGCTCCGAGCGGAAGACCGTCGAGCTCCGACGTTAAAAATCGAGAGACGAGCCGACCGTCGAGCTCCGACGTTAAAAATCGAGAGACGAGCCGGCGTCTATAAACGCTCTGAGCGGAAGACCGTCGAGCTCCGACGTTAAAAATCGAGAGACGAGCCGGCGTCTATAAACGCTCCGAGCGGAAGACCGTCGAGCTCCGACGTTAAAATTCGAGAGACGAATCGGCGTCTATAAACCTTCCGACCGGAAGGTAATCGAGTTCCGATGATAAAATTCGATGTTAAAAGACGGGCCGCTGGAGCCTGTAAGGCCGTCGGACGAATGGCTCTGTGCGTGGTCCTTAGTTGAGAGGGCCGAACTGTGATAGGGCCGGCTATACTAGCGAGAATGAAGCCATCGTATGGCCGGGCGGCTCCTTTACCAAATGTACTTTGACGCGGAAAAATTATGACCGAGACGAAAGTTAAGATTGGACGCTGGTCAAGCAAACGAATAACAAAAGAAAAAATCCATTCACGCCAAGCGACGGACAGACAAAATTTATAAACATTTGCCCCGAGCGGCAAGCATACAGAAGATCTTGGATACTTGAAAGAAACTTAACAAACTCTCATTCACAGTCATCAAAATTAAAAAGAGAGTCGGGGATGGAGCCCATCATGGTCGCTAGATCTTCAGGGGGGACGGACAGCTCGGCGGGTATGTGGCCTTTGGTCTTCATGTAGTCCACCGCCACTTTGATCGCCTCTTCAAAAGTTAAGGACAGCTTGTCGCTGAACTTTTCACCAAATTCTTCCGAGTGGACGAATGCTTTGCGCGCTTCCGCCAACCGACCGGACTCCCCGTCCTGATATTCTTTAAAAGTAGCTTTAGAAGCATCGAGGGCCGCCTGGAGATCTGTCAAAGCCCCTTCCGCTTTAACCTGGTCGGCCGAGCGACCCTCCCGTTCAGTCTTTAGCGAGGCGTCCAAGTCCTTCACCCGCTGCTCTAACCCTCGGTTCTCTACCTTCATCATATCCATGTCCTCGATGGCTTTAAGCTTCCGGGTGGTCGCAATCTTTATTTCCTTGTCCCGCTGCTTGACCAAGGCTTCGAGGCGGGCCACCTCACTCGTCAAGCCGGAGGACTTACCCCGTTCGGCTTCCAGCAGCTTTTTGGCCTTTTCCAGAGCGACCGTCGATTGTCTGTTGTCCCCCGCAGCTTTGAGTTTTTTCAACTCGTCCTCCAGCTCGGCTAATTGATCGCTGATGGCAATCTGCTCCACCCAGTTCTGCGAACAAAGATGAACAAGTTAGAAACTAAATACAAATAACTGACAAGGCAAAGAACATACCCCGGTCGCCTGTTGTAAATTGCTATCGCCGAGCTGACCAGGAGTCATCATGGCAACTCTGAGTCGAGCATCTTCCCAAGCTTTGGCGAGGGGACCCGTAAGTGTGATTTTCTGCTCGGGGACCACCGGCCGATCAGCAGCCGCCATGTATTCTTCCGACGGGAGGCGCAGGACGGTTTTTATCAACTTGGGGCCGCTCGAATCAACCTGAGAAGCAGCGGCCTTACCGGACGGCTCACCGGTGGAGGAAGAAGGACGGTCGCCCAACCGCCTAAGATGCCGTAGAGTTCGGGGAGGACTGGAGGGCGGCACCTCAGAGGTAGCCCTTGGAGAGCCGCGCGGCATCGGGGGTACTCTCTATAGAAACTGTCCCGGATAACACCGGAGCTTCATCGCCCCGCTCGGACTATAGTTCATCAGATGGAGTTGGTTGAGAGGCTGACTCTGGCCGTCTGCGCTTCCGAGCAGCCAGGGGAATGTCGTCGGCCGAACGGCCCTCTACTCCGACTTGAGTAGAAGGCTCTGGATCGCCCGCGCCTTCGTCGTGAGAGGCAGGAGCGTCTAAGGCTTCGGGGACACCCTGAGTCCCCTCATCTTCTCCGCCGGCCGGATCAGCTGAGGATAAGTTCCGTTCGGCGACCTCCTTATTCTTGGACGCCTCGATCTCAGTGGCTCTCAATTTTAGCCAATCGGTAACCTTGGCGCGCCACATGACTTCAGCTGCAGAAGCAAAGAATAAATCAGTTAGAACAAAAGAAATGGGAAGATAAGAGAACTTACTCATGCTGCAAGGCAGATCGGCTGGGATGGAAGACAAGCCAAATAAATACATTACTCCCGGAAGGAGCAACTTGTCGATGTGATAGCGCTGGCCGACCAGCCGATCGGCTGCATGAAGATAGGTCGCATCGCCTCTAAACTTGCCGAGCTCTGGTTACGCTGGCATCGCTGTCTGCCATTTGATACGGAAGGCCGGTGGCTCGGGGAAACGAACGTAGAAAAAGTGCTCCTTCCAATGTTTGTTGGAGCTCGGCATGTTATCAAAAAGGACGAAACATATCCTAGATTGGAAAACAAAAGTACCCCACTCGGCTTGCTTGGGGTAGTAGAAGTAATGGAAAACTTTGGGGTCTAGGGGAATGCCGTTTAGTTTGAAGAGAATTATCACCCCACTCAGCAGCCTTATGGAGTTCGGAACTAGTTGGCCGAGCGGGATGCGAAAATAATTACAAACTTGCAAGAAAAACTTATGGGGTGGAAAGCGTAGCCCGGCCAAAAATTGGTCTCGGAAGAAAAGAACGATGCCGGGCGGCGGTTCATAAGGCCGGTCGGCCGGTGTGGCTAATACTATGTGGTGGTCTGAAGGGATATCGTAAGTCCGAGCGAGACGTAGCGCGTCCTCCTCGTCAAACCAGCTCTCCATGGTCGTGTACCATAGACCAGGAGCACCGCCGGTTGACTGCGAGGTGCTAGTCATGGTCGAAAGACAAGGATGCGGGACCAAAAGGGAAGGTTCGAACAAGGAATGAAGGGAAACCGACTGAATGAAACGATTAACAGAAAGAAGAAAATGTAGGGAGCGAGGAAAAAGGTCTTACGAGCAAAAGGGACGATCGACTGGGGCCTGGGGGTTGCCGAAGAGTTGAGGGGCAAGGTCGCCGGAGAAGAAAAGGAGCAGAGGGGCGCTGGCGGAAGATGAAGCAACAATGCGGCGAAAAAGGAGTCGCGGGCTTTATATCGCCGCCCGCAAGCAGCCTCCACCGTCCGATCCAGGTCGTGAAGAATGAGGCCATCATCCAGCCGTTCATTTCAAACGGCGGCTGTCCCATTGGAAGTGACGCCACCGCCATACGCTGACAAAAGCGTGATCGCCACGTGTCAGCAGGATACAAGTCGCATTTAATGAGCGCCCCTTACCGTGCGCAGCGCACGTGATGGGCAGTAGGGGAGAGGATTCGGCATGGATTCCAAGGGAATACAAGGCACGGGCAAGACACCGCCGAACGGATGAGCATCCCCAAGCCTGGCCGAGCGGATTAATGTAGCGGTCGTTACTCTGTCAGATCGGCAGTCCAGTCAGTCGGACTTCGCCTCCTTCGACTAGACTTGAGGGGGAGGTAAGTGATCAGGCGGTTAGAACATGGGACCCCATATCGAGGGGTCAACGTCACGCGGAAGTCAAAGGGCTAGGTGGTCCATCGGAGAAGGATGAGCCGACCGGATTCATGAGAAAAGGGCAGACCTATCGGTCGACCGGAGAAGGATGAGTCGACCTCCCGACCGGCCGGCCGATGAACAGCCGATAGCAAAAGCCGCCCTGACAGGGATCGGGGTTCCAGTGCTCAATTGAATATTAACGAAGGGCCGAGCGGACGTCATGCTCGGCCGAAGACATAATGTAGCATACTGCTAGTAGTCCCTACATAACACCTTACCGAAGATCTCCCCAGCATGCCGATGCAGAGAGACGGTCGGACGTGATGTAAGTGCCGTCCGGCCGGGCGTAAGATGAAGGACGGCCGGACGAACGCCCCGTCCTGCCGGCCGGACGGACGTCCCAGCATGGGATAGGGAGAGAAGGACAAGGAACATCTTATGGCAGCTGTCAAGTCCTATGACTAGGCCATACTCCAAGCCTGGCGACGAGGTGTTCTGCTGTCCCATCGAAGACGTGCCTGGACTGTAGCAGTATGGTGTCAGGTAAGCTTTCTGACAAACACATACCGAGGTATGGGCTAAGGACACGTGTTTGCCTCGGTAGGCGTGCATGAGCTCTTTCACCGCTCTATATAAGGAGCCTTATACTTCGCCGAAGGTACGCGTATTGATATTTTGGGAGCCACTTCTTCACTGTCCACTTACCTGACTTGAGCGTCGGAGGGTCGCCGCCGGGAACCCCTTCCTGGCCCGACTTCTGTGCAGGATCGCCGGAGGTTCGTGCTACCAGACGGAGACCTGCGTCATCGACTAGGAGAGCGCCACGTGCCCAGCCTCCGTTGATTCAGCATTCGGACAGGATCAGTAGCCATGCTTAAATCTATCTGGATTCTTTTATCTATTTCGCAAGTGGATGTCAAGACAACATTCCTTAATGGAAGTCTTGAAGAAAGCATCCATATAAAGCAACCAGAAGGGTTCATTGCAAAGGGCTAAGAGCATTTTGTGTGCAAGCTCAATCAATCTATGGACTAAGACAAAGCTTCAAAGGTCTTGGAACATCCGGTTTATCAAAGTTATCCAGACCTATGGATTTATTTAGTAACCGGATAAGTCTTGTGTATACAAAAGGTGTGATGGAAACGTGGTGGTATTTCTTGTACTATACGTAGAATACATTTTTGATAGTTGGAAACAATATCAAGGTGTTATCGGAAGTAATAGTATGGTTGTCCAAGCAATTCGTTATAAAAGACTTAGGAAAATAAGCACATATTCTTGGGAACAAGGTTCGCAAGAAAAGAATGTTGTGCTTATCTCAAGCTTTATATAACAAGCTCGTTTTAGCATGCAAAACTCCAAGAAAAGTTTTCTACCTTTTAAGCATGGAGTGTTTTTATCTAAAGAGATGTCTCTGATGACATCAAAGGAGATTGAGGACATGTAGGTAGTTCTTTATGCTTCGAAAGTTAGACAGCCTAATGTATGCTAAACACGAGATCAGAAATCTGTTTTGCCAAGGGCATAGTTAACAGATATCAAAGTAACCCTAGACAAGGACATTGGACTGCAGTAAAGCATATATTAAAGTACCTAAGAGGCACTAGAGATTATATGCTAGCTTACAAGGCAGTTAATTTGGTCTCTGTGGGTTGCACGAATTTTGACTTCCAATCAGATAGGGACAATAATAAGTCTACCTCGGGGTTTTGTGTTTACTTTAGGAGGAAAAGTCATAACTATGGAAGAGTGATAAGCATAGGTGTTTTTCTGGACTCCACCATAGAAGCTGAGTATATGGCAAGTCTCTGAGGTAGCCATAAAAGCTAAATGACTCAATAACATCAAGATGGACTTAGATATGATTTCTGTTTTGTCTAAAGATTATTACAATTCATAGTAATAATAGTGGTGCAGTAGCAAACTCGAAGAAACCATAAGTCTATAAGGCAAGTAAACGCAATAGAGCGCAAGTACCACCCAATACGAGAAATCATATAAACGAGAAGAAGTTGTTGCTGCCTAGATTGCATCAAGTGATAACCTAGAAGATTCTTTCACTAAGGTCCTTAAGGCAAGAGCTTTTGATGGGCATGTTGAAAGGTCGAGAATCAGATGTATGGCAGCAGATATGGCAGATTAGTCTTTTAGTATAAGTGGGAGATTGTTAGAATGTATACTAAAAGTCTAACTTTTGGTATAAACATTTATCTAGAAATAAGAATCACATTGGTCAAATGTCTACATTTATGATAAATATAGTTGTTCAATTAATTTATATTGTAGATAACATGGTGTGTGGTGTCACACACAGAAGATCATGTTATCGGTTCCTTATAAATTATAAACAGTAGCTCACGACCAAGATGGAAAGGAACAAACCATTGGAAGGTCGTAGTGTAATTAGGTAGTAGTTTATCTTAACTATATAATTACACTAGTACACTTAGAGTGAATTGAGTAGGACCATTAGAGGTCGTTTCTTTTATACTGACTTTATAAAGGAACAAAGACCTCAGTTATTATGGAAGTGTGTGCTCTTAATCCTAATATAATAACAAGCACATATATTTGATATTTATTTCTTTAATTTATCAATGGGTGAGATTTAGTTCGATAAATCAATAAGCCCGATAAGTTGGGAAATGATATCACTTATAGTGTGTGTTGTTGATTATAAAAGGAAACTGTGTCCTTGTAATCTAGGTTGAGAATGTCCCCAAGAGGAGCTCATAAGGATTGTCATGTTAAACCCTGCAGGTGGACTTAGTCCGACATGACGATGAAGTTGAGTAGTACTACTCTTGGAGCTAGATATTAATTAAGTGAGTTGTCAGTAACTTACTTAATTAGTGGACATTTGTTATCTTAAACACAGGGAGACTAACACACTCATAATAAGAAGGAGCCCAAAATGTAATTTGGGATTGGTGCGGTAGTTCAATAATAGTTCTCTAGTGGAATGAATTATTATTGATAAAATTAAGTTGTGTGTTCGGGGCGAACACGGGATGCTTAATTTTATCGGGAGACCAAAACCAATTCCTCCTCTCGGTCCCTATCGTAGCCTCTTAATTATAGAGTACCATACCCACCTATACCCACCTTCTTACCCATCATGTAGGGGCCGGCCAAGCTAGCTTGGAGATCAAGCTAGGGCCGGCCATGGCTAGGTTCATGGGTGAATTCATGTGGCCGGCCCTAGCTTTAACTCAAGCTTAGGTGGCCGGCCCTATTAAAATAAAAAGGAATTTTAATTTTAAAAAATTTTCTTATGTAGATAACATGATTTAAAAGAGAGTTTAAAAATTTAAATATTTCCTTTTATAAGATTCTACAGAAGATTAAGAGAAGAGCTAAATCTCTTTCCTTATTTGTAAATTAAAAGGTTGATTTTAATTTTGGTAAAAACTTTCCTTTTAATCATGTTCATGATTTAAAAGAAAGATTAAAATTAAAAATTCTCTTTTATTAGTTTCTACAAAAGATTAAGAAAAGATTTAATATCTTTCCTTATTTGTATATTGAAAGGAGATTTTAATTTTTAGAGATAACTTTCCTTTTTAGAAATTATCCACATGTTTAAAAGAAAGTTTTTAATTTATAAAATTTCCTTCTTATTAACCAATCATGAAGGGATAAAAATTATTGGAGAAATTTTTATAAATTTCCGGAAGCAAATAAGGAAGTTTTAATTTGTGTTTAAAATTTTATTTGCTTGGAGATATTAATGTGGCCGGCCATTGAAATTGAGAAAAGAATTTTGATTTTAATTAATTTAAATTTTTCCTTTTCATGATAAAAGAATTAGGGAAGTTTTTATTTAAATTTCCTTATTTGCCAAGACCAAGGATTATAAAAGAGGGGGGTAGAGGTGCCTTCAAAGCTAATGACTCTATTATTTTCTCCTCTCTTTTTCTCCTTGGGTGTCGCCGGCCCCTTCTCTCTTTTTCTTCTCCATCTTGTGGCCGAACCTCTTCATGCTCTTGGAGTTTTAATTGGTGGCCGGATTCTAGCTTGGAGAAGAAGGAGAGAAAGCTTGCATCCCTTGGAGCTTGGTTGGTGGAAAAAGTTCTTCATCCTTTGGAAGTTTTTGCTTGGCCGAAACTTAAAGGAAGAAGAAGAAGGTGCTAGGTGGTTCTCGTCTCGGAAGATCATTGCCCACACAATGTCCGAGGTTAGAAGAGGAATACGGTAGAAGATCAAGAGGTCTTTCTAAAAGGTATAACTAGTATTTTTCCTTTCCGCATCATACTAGTTATTTTTGGAAATAATACCAAATACAAGAGGCATGCGATTCTAGTATTTCGAATTTGTTTTCGATGTTGTGTTCTTTTATTTTTTTTTTCTTGTGATTTGATTGTTCTTTTCGGTTGACCTAAAGTTATTTAAGTAAATTAAATATTAACTTTCCTTAAAAGGCTTTGTCTAGTCGGTGGTAGTTGTTCTCATATCCAAGAAGGCCATGTGCCTCGCCACGTCAGTACTGGAAGCCAATTTTGAAAATTAATATTTAATGAAATTAATAACCTAGGTGATTTGGATCGAACGTGTTAAGTTCCGCAGGAGATTCGAGTCTAAACCTAAAAGAACAAATAGATTAAACTTTGGATCAAACGTGTTAAGTTCCGCAGGTGATCCAAGTTTAATTTAAAAGAACACATGGTAGATAGGAAAATGTTCAGACCTTTGTACAAAAATTTTTGTACAGTGGAACCATTAGGTTTTCCGAGTAGCAACCAACAAAGGTGACTTAGTGAGGATGCTTGCAGGGAGGTCATGGTGACTAAATCATAACAGAATTCTGTTATGAAAACCGTGACAGAATTCTATTATATAAAATCATAATAGAATTTCATTACGAAAAATCTTAATAGATTTTTCTTCCATTACATCCATCGCATTGGCCTTTATCCAAATATGAGCCACCTGTCAACAATCTCCACCTTGGCGAATATTCACCCATTCGAAGAACATGAGTATCTGAATAAAGCTCCACCTGGATCTCTAGGTTTGGACTTCCTTCCTCTATCATTTAGAGATATGGATTAAGTTCAAGTAATGCTTGAACTTCTATGTGGTCACTGGCTTTGTCAGCATGTCTGCAGCATTGTCTGCAGTATGAACCTTCTCAAGTTGAATTTCTTCGAAAGCAATCAACTCTTTGATCTTGTGAAACTTCACATCAATGTACTTGGTTCTTGCATGATACACCTGATTCTTCGCCAAATAGATAGCACTTTGACTATCGTATAATAACTTGACTCCACCTTGCTAAACACCCAGTTCTCTGACCAACCCTATAAGCCATAAAGATTCCTTCACTACTTCAACTGTTGTCATGTACTCTGACTCTGTAGTAGACAATACAATAATAGATTGAATCATAGATTTCCAACAAATAGGTCCTCCTACCATAGTGAACACGTATCCCGTAGTAGACTTCCTATTATCTAAATCTCCTACATAGTCCGCATCTATATACCCAACAACTGAAGGATTTTTCGGTTGTCTACTGAACATGATGTCATAATCAGTTGTACTTCTCAAATATCTGAAATTCCACTTCATTGCATCCCAATGTGGTTTACTAGGATTTGAAAGAAACTTGCTTACCATACTAACTGGTTGCGCCAAATTTGGTCTCGTAAAACCATGGCGTATATCAAACAACCAACTGCACTAGCATAAGGAACCTTTGACATCTCTTGGATCTCATAATCCATCTTTAGACACTGTGTACTAGATAACTTGAAGTGATGCATCAGGGGTGTGCTCACCGACTTTGTATTTTTCATGTTGAACCTATCTAGCACCTTCTCCACATAGCTACGTTGAGACAACCATAATCTCCTTGCAACTCTATCCTTGTGAATCTCCATCCCAAGAATCTTCTTGGCCTCTCCCAAATTGTTCATGTCAAATTCCTTGCTCAGTAGCCTCTTCAATTTGTCAACCTCTTTCATCTTTTTTGCAACAATGAGCATGTCATCTATGTATAGTAGTAAGAAAACCAGTAATTCATTTTCAAGGCTCTTCACATATATGCAGCAATTATACTCACATCTCCTATATCCAGTTTGAATCATGTATAAATCAAAACATTTGTACCATTGCCTAAGAGATTGTTTCAATCCATAGAGTAATTTCTTCAACTTACAAACCAACCGCTCTTGTCTGGACTGACTAAATCTCTCAGGTTGTGACATAAAAATTTGGTCCTCTAAATTTCCATGAAGAAATGTCGTCTTCACATCCATTTGTTCTAGCTACAAATCGTGATATGCCACTAAAGCCAAGACCGCTCTAATTGACGTATGTCTTACGACCGGAGAAAAATTTTCTTCACAGTCAATCCCTTTTCTCTGTGAATACCCCTTTGCTACCAACCGAGCTTTGAACTTCACTTCTTCTCCCTCCCTTTGACATTGCTTCTTTCTTCATGATTATCCACTTGCACCCTATAGGTTTCTCTCCTTTAGGAAGTTCCACTATATTCCATGTTTGGTTCTTATGCAATGACTTCATCTCCTCTACCATAGCACTCGTCCACCTATCCTTCTCAGAGTTGTTTATCGCCTCTTGAAAAGATGAAGGGTCTCTGCTACTTATGATAAGCGTATAAAATACCAAGTCTTCGAATTCTATCTAGTGGGTGGTTTTACGACTCGTCTCATTCTATCACTAGCTATAATGCAATACTTCATGTGCTCTGAGTTACAATCATCGAAATTATGAGTCTCTAGCTCCACCTACACAATATCTTTCTCTATGTTTCTCTGTGGTGTTTCCTTTTCTTCTTCCTAAGTACGCTGTAACATAGCTTTCTCGTCAAACACCATATCTTTGTTGATCACCACCTTGTTTGTCTTATGATCCCAAAGCTTGAAGCCTTTAACTCCTTTCTGATACCCCATAAATCTACTTGATTCTCTGTCCATACTTCCTCTAATACTTTACCTTTTAGTGCTGCCCTTGGTGATCTATTAATGAGATAACATGCCATGTTAACTACTTCCGCCCAGAAATTCTTTGCAAGCCCTGCATTCAGCCTGAGACATCTTACCTTCTCAATGATTATTCTGTTCAACCTTTCTGCTACCCCGTTCTGATGAGGTGTCCTACGAATCAAGAAATGCCTCATTATCCCATGTCGCTCACAAAATTCCTGAAACTTTGAATCTGTGTACTCAGTCCCATTGTCTAACCTAAGGCATTTATTCTTTCTTCCGGCCCGGTTCTCCACTTTAGTTTTTCATAATTTAAACTTTGCAAAAGTTTCTGACTTGTAACGCATAAAGTATATCTAGACCTTTCATGAGAAATCATCAGTAAAACTCACAAAATACAAGTGCCTTCCACATGATGCTACACTGGCTGGTCCCCAGAGATCGTATGTACGTAGTCCAAAATCTTCTCCGTCTTGTTTGTTATCATCTTGAATTGCACTTTGTTCTGTTTCCCAAAAACACAGAATTTACATAATTCAAGCTTGCACATCTTGACACCCTTCAACAAATCTCTCTTGTGAAGTTCAAGCATCCCACGTTCATCCATATGCCCTAGCCACATATGCCACAAGACAGTACGGTATGATTCAGACTCCAAGGCGGCTCCACCTATAATTGTAGTTCCTATCAACTTGTAGATGTTTCCTGCTATCTTTTATCCTTTCATTATCGCTAGAGCTCCCTTGTTAACCTTCATCACCCCACTCACTGATTTATAATTACAACTAATATCATCCAGTGTACTTAGTGAGATCAAGTTCTTCCTTAGCTCTAGTATATATCTGACATCACATAAAGTTCTGATCACACAATCAAACATCTTAACTCTGACATTCCCTATGCCAATAACTTTGCATGATGCATCATTTCCTATCAACACTGAACCAGAATCCACTGCCCTATAGGTGTCAAATCAATCCTTTTTTGAAGTCATATGATATGAACATGCAGAGTCTAAAATCCATGAATCTGTCAGCTGCTTTGAACTCGACATAACTGATAGCATATCTCCATCACCGCTCTCTGAATTTTCTTCTTAAACTATGTTTACAAACTTTATCGAATTACCTTTGTTCTTTGCAACACGTTTCTTTATCTATGGGCAATCTCTCTTGATATGACCTTTGCCTCCACACTTGTAGCACGTGATCACTTTTTTCCTTCTCGATTTAGAATGAGCCTTGTTGTTGTTACCTGATTCATGTCGAGATTTGCTCCTACCACGCTCTTGGTTGCTATTTACCAAAAGTTCTTCTCCTTGAGAAACTTCATCGTTTGTTTTCTTCCTTTGGTGAAAACCTAGCAACACACCTATGATCTCCTCCAATTTGAGAGTTTCCTTACCCCACATCAAAAGAGTAACTAAATTCTCATATGTAGGAGATGAAGGTAGAGAATTCAACAACAACAGAGCCTTATTTTCATCTTCAATCTTCACATCAACCCGCTTCAAATCACTAACAATCTGGTTGAATATGTTGATGTGTTGACTCAGATCGGTTCCTTTTGTCATCTTCAACCCGAATAATTTCTGCTTGAGATATAGCTTGTTTGTTAATGACTTTGACATGTACTGACTCTTCAATGTTTGCCAAACTGCCACTGGTTACTCGTCGTCCATACATGGTACATCACGTCATCCGTAAGACAAAGCATGATTGTTGCTACTACCTTCGCTTGAAGTTCTTCCCAATATGATCTCTCCATGCTTTCCGATTTTCTTTCTCCTAGCGCCTTCACCATGTCTTGTTGCATCAACAAGTTCTTGACCCTTCTCTGCCATAATCCAAAGTTTCTGATTCCGTCAAACTTCACCATATCAAATTTCTCAGAAGTCATCCTCGACATGTTGAATAAATCTTCCAAAACTTGTAGCTCTGATACCAATTGTTGCGCAAAGAGAGGGCAACACCTCTCAACCTCTAAAGTGCGGAAGAAGAGGAAGAGAGAAAAGAGATCGCGCAGATAACAAGACAAGACGCACAAAAGGAGAGCAAATACGAGAAAGGAGAATAAGAAGAGAAAGAAGAAGAGTTGCCGTGGTTCGGCAACATGCTTACTCTACAAAAACGGCCGAAATTTTATTAGAATTCTCTCTACACAAGAGAATCACATCTAATGATTCTTGTGTTTATTGTTGTAGAATAGGTTTACAATGATCCCTATAAATAATGCATAAACCTCAGACCCAATAAAATCACAACAGAATTCTGTTATGAAAGACCGAAACAGAATTCTATTATATAAAATCGCAACAGAATTTCATTACGAAAAATTTTAATAGATTTTTTTTCTATAACATCTATCGTATTGATCTTCATCCAAATATGAGCCACCTGTCAACACTAGATAACTATATTCTTTAGTGATTATCCGAAGGCGACTTAGTTCAATTTGTTAATACATCATGGAGCATGAAGTGGATATTCTAAACCACGTAATACATTGTTGTGTTTGTTTTTCTCTTTGTTTTGTTGGGCGACTAATAAACTAATATGATTGAACAAGAAAAATGATACATATTTATTCAACTCCTTTATTCATTATATATAATTTAACCGAAAGGGTTGCTAAAGGAATTAAAGTTTTATTTTTTTACTCATTTTAATTTGATTTAAATATAAATGTTAATTTGTTGGGCGACTAATAAACTAATATGATTGAACAACAAAAATGATACATATTTATTCACCTCCTTTATTCATTATATATAATTTAACTGAAAGGGCTTGCTAAAGGAATTAAATTTTTATTTTTTAACTCATTTTAATTTGATTTCTCTTTGTTTTGTTGGGCGACTAATAAACTAGTATGATTGAACAAGAAAAATGATACATATTTATTCAACTCCTTTATTCATTATATATAATTTAACTGAAAGGGTTGCTAAAGGAATTAATGTTTTATTTTTTTAACTCATTTTAATTTGATTTAAATATAAATGTTAATTTGTTGGGCGACTAATAAACTAATATGATTGAACACCAAAAATGATACATATTTATTCACCTCCTTTATTCATTATATATAATTTAACCGAAAGGGCTTGCTAAAGGAATTAAATTTTTATTTTTTAACTCATTTTAATTTGATTTAGATTATATATATATATATATATATAAATCTCCCCTATTTACTAACTAATTTTGATAAAGCCTAATATCCTTTTTTTTATTCACACTAAAAATAATTTCAAGATTTATTAGTAATTCCACAAGCGAAACAATCAGTGATCTAGAGTTCGAGACTCAGTTGCGACATATTATTATGAATTTTTCTCATCATTAATTTTCTCTGAATGTTTTATATAAAAAAATATAGTTATCTTTAGTCTCACATCTTAAAATTGACAACACTATGATCAAAGAAACTTTTATACATATTTTAGGCCGACAATGTTAAAAATATATTTTTATTAGTTTTTTTTACTAAGATAAGTATAATATTAAATTAAATTAATTTTTTTCATAGAGAAGTCATAAGAGTAACACTCTGTTTGGATTTTCAAAGACCCAAATAATTCATATTTTCAAAAGTCAAGTATTTTACCCTAATGACTCTACTACTCTACTTTAGTATTTTAATGCTAAAATGCTTTAATTAATATAATTTCATTATAAAGGTGTAACGCCCCGCCCCTTCCTACTTATGTTGACGGGGGTTATTCTTTCTTCTTAAAACAGCGGAAGTCTTATCTATAGCATATATATATATATATATATTCTTTTCTTTAAACCTTTCTTTTATTCTTAACACATTATCATCAACTACCTATCATATGAGTCACATAACATGCTTAACATAACTTAAACCATAATACTAAAGAGCATGATGAAGTGTCATAGAGTTATAAAGGAAACAACATGAACATAATTCTTATTAATTAAAAGCAGGTTTTCCTCTTTAGCCAAGTCACTACTACACACGTCCTCCTTGCCCCTTCCTGCTGCTCCCTTAGTACATCCATTCTTTGCCCTTATCTGTGGTACAAGGAAAGTAAGCTGTGAGCACTCAAGACTCAGTAAGATCCTTTCCTACTCACAAAATCCGTATAGCATAAATAAAGCTTCAATGCATAAAGCATAAAGACAACTCATCATATCATGTATAGAAGCATCATATCATAACAAAATCATATGGTATCATGGCATATCCTTATAAAGTCATAAAGTGCATTCTAGCATAACATGATCATGATCATAACATATCAAAACATAATCATAAGGTTCATCTTAATATAACATAATATAATCATAGGCATCATGGTATATCGTAACATAATCATAATGTGTTATGCAAAATGACTTTTAAAAACATGATTTATGCAATAATATATGCAACATGTCCTTTGAAAACTTATTTTATACATACTTAAACATAATCATAACATGGTTAGGGCCCCGGCTTGTACCACATACATAAATGTGCACGTCCTATGTAGGTCCAAGGTAGCAAGTCTTGAACCCTACAAGGCATACATACTAGGCCCGTTTCTTATCCATCGACCTAGGGGCACTTAGGAGCTCATCCCTAATGAGGCCCGTTTCTTAGTCCATCGACCCCGGGGCGCTTATGGAGCCCACCCTTGGTCCAAGCCATACATAAAGTAAAATAGCATGTCTTACATATCATGGTTCTTATCATTTCTTGCATATCGTATCTCTTATCATATCATACCATGTAAAATTTTGGGCACACAACTCATCATAATGGTATGTAAAATTTTGGGCACAAAGCACATCATATATTTTATGCATAAATTGGCACACAGCTCATCACATATATCATGCATAAATTGGCACATAACTCATTATAAATAATACACACCATAGCATAAGGGTTTCCATCATGTATAGATCATAAGTGTACATAATTAAACATAGAAGCATAGAAATCTCATAATCGTGACATATAATTTACATGGAAAACATAATTAGGTTTCTAACCCTAATGCCTTATAGTGGCCGAACCATATAAATTGGGTTTTTGGTAAAAACTCCATACCAACATGTGAACCCTAAGTAAGCATCATTTCTTATACTATAAGAACCACCATGAGCAAGTTTAGGTAGAGTTCTAGGATTCTTAAGCTTACAACTTATCATGGCCGAAACTTGTCAAGCGTACATTGGGTTAAAAACTATCATTCAAGCTTGTGAACCCTAAACAACTTTCATAGCAAACATATCAAGGAATAACATGAGCATAGTTGAGTTAGGTTCTAAGTTTCTTAGGCCCTTAAACATGAGGTGGCCGAGAGTTATAGGACTTAAACTAAAGTTCAAGTGTCCTAAAAGCATGAGAACCTTAAACAACTTTCATAGAAAATATTTCAAGGAATAATATGAGCATAGTTGAGTTAGGTTCTAAGTTTCCTAAGCCCTTAATCATGAAGTGGCCAAAACTTGTAGGGCTTAAAACTAGGGTTCAAGTGTCCTAAAAGCATGAGAACCTTCAACAACTTTCATAGCAAATATTTCAAGGAATAACATGAGCATGGTTGAGTTAGGTTCTAAATTTCCTAAGCCCTTGAACATGATGTGGCCGAATGTTATAGGACTTAAAACTAAGGTTCAAGTGTCCTAAAAGCATGAGAACCTTAAACAACTTTCATAGCAAATATTTCAAGGAATAACATGAGCATAGTTGAGTTAGGTTCTAAATTTCCTAAGCCCTTGAACATGATGTGGCCGAATGTTATAGAGCATGTAATTTAATTTCCATGCAACAATAAACATAAGAACATTAAGTTAGTTTCATAACATTTCATCAAGGAGGTCATGAGCATCTTAGACTTGTTTTAAATTCTCCTAGGCTTCAAAAACTAAACATGGCCGAACCTTCATGGACATGAAATAGAATTCAACTTAACATACAATCATGGGCATATCATAATAGTTTCATATCTTATCTTAGGGAGATCATGGCATGCTTAGTTTTAAATTAAAGCTCTCCTAGGCCCTTAGTTCTACCATGGCCGAATACTCATGAATCTAAGTTCTACCAAACATTTTAACATAGAGACATGAGATACATCCTTATCATAAAATACATGTTACAAGAAAAATATCGAGCATATCAAATTTAGATCTTTTCATTCCCTAGGTCCTTCCTTTAGTTTTATCTTGGTTTGGAATTCTTCATGATGTTTTCTTAGATTTTTATGTAATCGAATCTTCATAGAACAACAAGAGCTATTGTACCACAGGTGAGGGGAACTTACATCCTTTCGCTTGTGGTTTTCCTTAAAGAGAAAAGTGTTCTAGGTGTCAAGGAAGGAGGAAGCTTCTTCTTCTTGTACCTCCTTTTGTTTCCTTTGCTTGTAAGGGCTAGAACTTGAAGGTTTCTTCTCGGAAATTAGCTTTCTTGGAGAAGAACTTAACTTAGCTATTGGAATGAGGAGAGGGAAGTTTTCTTGGTTCGGTGAAGAATGAAGAAGGGAGAAGGAGGAAGAAGAAAATGAATTTAATCCCTTGTTTTTCTTCTCTAAACCTATTTATCCCTTTGCCAAATGAAACATGTCCTCATTCATTCCCTCAACTCCTCTTTTCCCCCACTCCTTTAATTCCCATGAAAATAGAGAGAGGGAGGGAAGTAGACAATCCCTCTTTTGCTTGCTCCTTTTCTTAACCAAGAGGGAAAAGAAGGTAAGCAACTTGGTTTTCTCTTGCTCTTTTTGCTTAGTTTTCTTTTCTCCTTTAACTAAATTTTTCATTCCTTTCTATCCAATTATTTCTCCTTATCCTAATGGTTATCATTCATCAATTTATCTCCATAAATTGTGGGAGGTTCAAGGTTCAATCCTTGACCTCACCTCTTCTTATTCTATATTTTTTTTTGTTTTTATTTTCCTTTTTCTCCTATTCTTCTCATTTCTTTTTGCTCTAAGGAAAATAATATTCATATACCTATCGTATAATTTCGTGGGTGTTACAGTACCCCATACCTCATAAAAAGTTCGTCCTCGAACTTAGAATAGCGATGTCAGGTTGTACCGGACTTCCGGCTGAGTGCATTGGCCACCTTATTCGCTTTTCCGAGATGATAAAAGATTTCGCAATCATAATCCTTGACTAGCTCGAGTCATCTGCGTTATCTCATATTTAGGTCTTTTTACGTGAAGAAATATTTCAGACTCTGGTGGTTTGTTTAAATCCTGCACGGGGTTCCATATAAATAATGTCTCTATGTTTTCAGAGCGAAGACCACAGCTGCTAGTTCCAGATCATGAATGGGGTAACTTCTTTCGTGCTCTTTGAGTTGTCTGGAGGCATAGGCGATGACTTTGCCGTCTTGCATGAGTACAGCTCCCAATCCTAATAAGGAAGCATCGCTATACATATCAAAGCCTTTGTTGCTTTCCGGAAGAGTAAGGATCGGGGCACTGGTCAGCCTCCGTTTTAGTTCTGTAAAACTCTTCTCGCATTCATCCGTCCATTCATACTTTTTATTTTTCTTGGTGAGATTTGTCATGGGGGCTGTAATTTTGGAGAAATCCTCTACGAACTTCCTGTAGTAGCCTGCCAATCCCAGAAAACTTCTGATTTCGCTGGCATTCTTTGGTCTGTTCCAGTTACTTATGACGTCAATCTTGCTTGGATCTACCATGACTCCATCCTTGGAGATGACATGACCCAAGAATATTACTCGATCTAGCCAGAACTCGCACTTGGAAAACTTTGCATACGGTTGTTTCTCTCGGAGGATCTGTAGTACAATCTTCAGATGTTCGGCATGTTCTTCTTGGGTTCTGGAATAGATGAGGATATCGTCAATGAAGACGATCACACATTTATCAAGATATGCCGCAAATACCCGATTCATCAAATCCATGAACACAGCAGGGGCATTTGTCACTCCGAAGGGCATAACCATGAACTCATAGTGTCCGTATCTTGTTCGAAAGGCTGTCTTTGGTATATCATCTTGTTTCACTTTCACTTGATGATAGCCGGACCTTAGGTCAATCTTTGAGAAGACAGTTGCTCCCTTCAATTGGTCGAACAGATCGTCGATCCACGGAAGGGGGTATCTGTTCTTGATCGTCGCGTTATTTAATGCTCGGTAATCTATACACATTCGCATAGATCCATCCTTCTTTTTCACAAACAGTACCGGAGCTCCCCATGGAGAGTGACTAGGGCAAATAAGTCCCTTGTCGAGTAACTCCTGTAGTTGTTCTTGAAGTTCCTTCAACTCAGTCGGCACCATCCGGTAAGGTGCTTTAGAAATTGGTTTAGTACCCGGAACTACTTCGATCGTAAATTCTATTTCTCTATCGGGTGCTAATCCCGGTAGTTCATCAGGAAATACTTCCGGATAGTTGCATACTACCCTGACCTCTTCTAGCTTTTGGCTTCCAGTTTGTCTTGTATCAACTACGTGTGCTAGAAATCCCGTACATCCTTTGTCTAACATACTCTGTGCTTCTACAGCTGATAAGAATCTTTCAGGTTCTTTCCCAGATTCCCCAATAAATTCAAACATCGGCTCAGCTTCAGGTCGGAAGACTACCTTCCTGTTACGGCACTCGATTGAGGCACCGTACTTGCTTAGGAAATCCATGCCCAGTATAATGTCATAATCCCACATGTCAAGTACTATCAGATTGCAGTAGAGTTCTCTGTCTGCGATTCAGATAGGTACGGCCCGCAACATATGATCCGATGGCATAACTTCCCCTGATGGTAGGGTTGTTAAGAACGTGATATTTAGTGTCTGGGTTGGTATGTCTAATCTCTTGGTAAATGATGCTGAGACGAACGAGTGTGTCGCCCCCGTATCAAACAATACTAAAGCATACTGACTGAAAATAGGTAGCCGACCTGTAACGACAGTAGAGACGCTTGCCACATCCTCCTTAGTAAGTGAGAAAACCCTGGCGTTCGTTGTAGTTGGTGGAGCTTCCAATCTCCCTTGGCTAATCGATGTTCCCTCAATAGTGGTTTGCATCTGATGTAGTTGTGAGGGGGTATTCTTGTTTTGGTTGTTCTGCTGGGGTGGTGCCTAGAACCGGTTGGTGCAGTCTTTGGCCAGATGTCCTTCTCCTCCGCAATTATAGCACCTTCTGGTACCCTTATGACATACTCCGGAATGCAGCTTTCCGCAAATAGTGCACTGGTGGTACTTCGGTTGCTTATTCACTGAGCCACCTTTTGCATTGTCCCATTGTTTCCTTTTACCAGTGGAAGTCCCTTTCCAGCTTGTTTTATTACTTGAGGATCTCTGTCCTTCTGTTCGGACCTGACTCTTATTCCCGTTCATTACATTCTGATAATGTTCTGTGATGAGGGCACTGCTGACCAATTCCTCTGTAGTATGCGGTCTATTAACTCCGCCGGCCACGTTCAGTGTTATTTCGGGTCGAAGCATCTTCAACATCAGTCTGACCCTTTCTCTTTCTGTGCGAACCAACTCTGGACATAAGCGTGCCAAACGGTTGAAGCGTTTTACTGCTTCGTTTACTGATAGGGCACCTTGCCGAAACTCGGTAAACTCGTCATAGTGTCGGTTCGTCACTTGCATATGGAAGAACTCCTCGAAGAACTCTGTCTCGAAGTCCGTCCAGTTCATCAAATTAATCTGTCTCTTTGCTTTCACTCTTTCCCACCACATTCTCGCGTCTCCGGAAAAATAGAAAGATACGCACTTGATCTTCTCCAATTCGGGCCAGTCCAGTAGTTCCACTATGCTTTCTACTGTCTTGAACCAGGCCTGGGCATCCCATGGCTTGCAAATACCCGAGAAGTTCTCCGGCTTTAGCCTCAGCCACTGTATTAAGTAGGTCTCCTGTCGAACCACTGGGGCGGGGGCTACCGGTGGTACTGGTGCAACTATTGGCACGACGGGCACTGCATTCTAATTTGCTGGCAGGGAGGCAGGAGTTCCTTGTTGGCCCATTAACGTAGTGATCAGCTGTTGTTGCTCCGTGATCTGACGCTGGAGATCGGTGACTACCTGATTCAGATCTGGTGGAGTCGGTGTCTTTTCTGCCCGGGTAGTACGTCTCCTAGCCATGCTTATCTTCATTAAATAATAGCAAATTATCATTATTCCTATTCGGTTGCCATAAGGTTAGTACTATTCCTATCCTACCATCATGCATACCTAAACTAATAAAAAAAATAAATAAACATGCATAATATTAAAGCATCAGAAAACAAACAACAACAAAAATTAAATTAAGCATATAGATTCTTACTTGGAGCGGCAGGATGGAGGCTTGACATGTGTGTAGTGAAATGGCTAAACCTGGCTCTGATACCAAACTGTAACGCCCCGCCCCTTCCTGCTTAAGCTGACGGGGGTTACTTATTCTTTCTTCTTAAAACAGCGGAAGTCTTATCTATATCATATATATATATATATATATATATATATATATATATATATATATATATATATATATATATATATATATATATATATATATATATATATATATATATATATATATATATATATATATATATATATATATATTTCTTTAAACATTTCTTTTATTCTTAACACATCATCATCAACTACCTATCATATGAGTCACATAACATGCTTATGATGAAGTGTCATAGAGTTATAAAGGAAACAACATGAACATAATTCTTATTAATTAAAAGCAGGTTTTCCTCTTTAGCCAAGTCACTACTACACACGTCCTCCTTGCCCCCTCCTGCTGCTCCCTTAGTACATCCATTCTTTGCCCTTATCTGTGGTACAAGGAAAGTAAGCTGTGAGCACTCAAGACTCAGTAAGATCCTTTCCTACTCACAAAATCCGTATAGCATAAATAAAGCTTCAATGCATAAAGCATAAAGACAACTCATCATATCATGTATAGAAGCATTATATCATAACAAAATCATATGGTATCATGGTATATCCTTATAAAGTCATAAAGTGCATTCTAGCATAACATGATCATGATCATAACATATCAAAACATAATCATAAGGTTCATCTTAATATAACATAATATAATCATAGGTGTCACGCCCCAGAGGAGTCTCTGTCCGAAGAAATTTCGGCAACATCTCCCCTGTACGGCGGACAATCTGAAACTTTTCTACAAGCACTATATACCTCAGCCACATGCGGCTGGAATAAAAACAATAAAAGAAAACAAACACCACGCAGTTAATAATAAAGCAGCTCACTCGGCTGTACCAAAAACTAAAACACAAAACTGCTAGCCGGCTAGGCTTACACAACCAATAACAAATACAAAACACCACATAACAACATCAACTCTCCAAAAATAAAACCAGAGTACAGAGCTAAACAAACTGATACATAAAATAAGCAAAACATACGTGAAACCAATAAGTCTTCTGATGTGACGTGGGGACCAGCAGACAGGATGCTCCAAGCGACACCATAAATAACTTGGTACCTGAAAAAGATAGTATCAACGGGGGTGAGTTCAACAACTCAGCGAATACCAATGGACATGAGTAGTAAGATATATCTAACAGCAACAATCATGGAATACAGCTTCCTAATCATATATATAGGGAATATGCAAAACTGAAAGGTAACTGAGGAAGCTGTACTCACCAGGAACTCCTATCCAGACAAAAGGGTCGTCAAACCGAAAGTGTCAATAATCCTGTATGCAGGTCAAAAGTATGCATCCAACCAAAATGCAGCAACCAAATGCAGCAAACACAATCACAATAATATAAATACATCAATGCATATGATGCTAATGATGCATCCTGGTCACCCCGACGCTAGTCACCCATCTCACACACAATGGTGAGACCGAGTGGGTAGAGTGTTGAACTGCACTGTTGAATCACATTCGGACCATTCGGATTGTCGGAGCTAGGTGGGGCCACTAACCTCCAAATCCAATACCATAATTCACAATCCTTGCTGTATAAGTTAAATACCCATCAAATAGCTTCCCTTCTTCGAGCCATAGCTGCCTGATGAAGAAATCCAATTGTAGCAATGGAAGTGAGGCACTCCTCTCAGATCTGATGAGAAGACGGTGCCACAGTAACTGTCGTCAATCGAGATAGAAAGCTGCAACACCGACTATATACCACTAATCCATGAGTGGTGGTGTATGCAGATGTAATTGGCGATGTGCTCAACCATAGTAGAGCCGACAAAGATGCAATCATGATGCATGACACTAAGCAGGTCATAAACTGATCAACATAACCATATCCATATGTATAAAATGAGTACGGTAAAATTGATGGTCACATACCAAGATCTAGAGTACACAGGTCAGATAGAATATCAAAAACCTATGTCCTGAACATAATAAGTATGGAATGTCCTGATCAGCATAAAGAAAAATCCATATATACATAATATGGGTACCACAGTATCAGTAGGTCAAATCCACAGATCTAGGGTATACAGGTCTTTTATGACATAACAACCTAGATCCTAAACATATCCCCCTTTCCATAGCATATGTACCAACAATATGCACAGATCAAAGAATCAAAGTCTGGGTACATGAATCATATATGATATACAAATAGAGGTACACAAGCCAGGTATGGCATAAAAACCTAGGTATCAGATAATCTAGATACACATGCCAGAAATAAAATCCAGAACATAGTCCTAACCTTAGTAGAGCATGGTATGTCACTTACTCTAGGAACTAAGGTACTCATGGCAATAATCGCGAGGTATAAACATGGATACCTAGCAAGCAACTAAACAGAACATGCTATGGATATCAAACTGACATACCAAAGACAAACATGATTATTGTTTGTAGCTATAAAGTACTATGCATATCCAAATGAAGATATCATAAAAGATAAGTCAAGAGATACCCGCCTCCAAAAGCAGGTTCAATCCAGTCAAATCCAACATCGAGATGCTCGTCTCGTGTCAAGTCCTGTGTCACCAATACATATACATTTTATTTAGCTAATTCCTATAAATAGCTAAATAAAAATCTCTTACACCAAATTAGGGGCAAGCCCTAATTAACTTAATAACATAAACCTAATCCACAATCCACCATTAAATCGAGAATCTAAACTTAATTCCATTTAGACGTGATTACACATCTACATAATCAATCATCTAATTCAAACACATAAGCAATTATGTATGTACCAATTCCTACTTAAATCAACATGTATCATAATCATGTTCCTTACCTTAATTCACAGCCACCGGTTTGTACTGAAACCAAAGAGTTGCTGGCTGGAACTTGCTGCCATTAAGGGACGTTGGCTGCTGAAAATTCTTCACTGTCCGGATCATATGAAGAATCAAGATCGATAACCAATCAAGCAAAAATCCTAATCAACAACTGAAGCTTACCTCCAAGATCCGGCTACGGCATAGCTCTGTGTCGTCTTCGGCACTGTCGAGCAGAAACACAATAAAGGATTTGGCACTATTTTCTCCGGTCCGAAACCAAACCCATGATGAATCTATCCTCCATCCACCATTAACACCTCACCTGAACGAAATCAATCCAATGCAACCAAACAAACAATGGATTTAATTCAATATTTATATACATCTTACCCCAAACAGCAGTCACCGAAAGGGCTGTTGAGGTCGGCAAACAAGGCTCACCAGTGGTGGTCGTGCTGCCAAATTGCAGCAGAGAGGCGGCGGTCATGAATTAAGGCACGACTGTTGGCGCTAGGGCTCAGGAGAATGGTGACACTGCTCGGCCGAAAGAGAGGAAGGGACAGGGAGAAGCTTCGGCAGAGGGATCCGGCAAGGGCACACCTTCGGCGACAGCAAACGAAGAGGCAAGGCAATGCAAGGAGTCACCGCGAGGTGGTGACGGAGAAGGGAAAACCTAGGGCTCCAGTGCCGGTGGTGTCTCGTCTGACCAAAGGAAAGGAGGGGAAGTCGCCGGTCGGCCGGGGCTGGCTAGGGCACGGGAACTTCGCGCCGAGAGGGTGGAGACCGAAAGAAGGGAAAGCCCTTGGCCGAGAGATTTTGTACGCGGAGAGGGAGAGGGAGTTCGGCGCCGGTTAGGGCTCGGGAGAAATCGCCGCAAGGTTTTGGACAAGGGTCGGCACGCAGGAGGAAAAGAAAAATGGAAAAGGAAATATAAATTAAAACTTTTCCTCATTTAAACACGGTCGCCTAAACAGGCTTTTTCGGACCCCATTTTTGTCCCCGTTGACTCGTTCATACGAGCTCATGAAAAATTCCCGAAAATTTTCCAAAAATTCCGGAAAATTCCCTTATTAATATTCACCTATTTTCGGTATTTTACATTCTCCCCCACTAATATAAATTTAGTCCCCAAATTTCATTTATCTACCATCAGCAAGTACTAACAACAGATATAAAGTATAAATGTTTAACGGTAAATTTAATCACATACCTCAAATGAAAAATGGGGTATCGAGCTCGGATAGTATCCTCGAGCTCCCAAATAACCTCCTCGTCCAAATGATATTGTCATCCGACTTTAACCAGTCGGATAGTCTTGTTCCGTAACTAATGCTCTTCCCGATCTAGAATTCGTACCGGAACCTCCTCATAGGTGACGTCAGGCTGAACTGGAACTGGGATATCTGCCAGCACATGTGTCGTGTCGAGCACGTATCTCCACAGCATAGATACATGCAATACATCGTGTACGCCTGACCGGAACGGTGGTAGTGATAACCAGTAAGCTACCGCTCCGATCCTCTCCAAGATCTCGGAAGGGTCAATGTACCGCGGAGCTAGCTTACCTCTGAGGCCAAATCTCTTCACCCCTTTCGTGGGTGAAACTCGCAGAAATACATGATCGCCAACAGAAAACTCTAGTGGTCTGCGTCTCCGATCAGCATAACTCTTCTGGCGATCCTGTGCCTCCAACATTCTCCGTCAGATAGTATGGACCAACTCTGCGTCATGCTGAGCTCTATGAGGTCCCAACAACTGGGCCTCCCCAACCTCATCCCAGAGGATGGGTGTCCAAACAAGGCCTACTATATAACGCTTCAAACAACGTCATCCGGATAGCCAAAAGAAAGCTGTCGTTGTAGGTGAACTCTACAAATGGCAGATGGTCCTCACAACTGCCTCCAAAATCCAACATACACAATCTCAGCAAATCCTCTAGAGTCTGAAAGGTCCGCTCTGACTGTCCATCTGTCTGCGGATAGAAAACTGTACTGTAACAGAGCTCAGTGCCTAAAGGCTGCTGTAGACTCTGCCAGAAATGAGACGTGAACCGAAAGTCTCTATCCGAAATAATAGTCAACAGAACATCACGTGATCTGATGATCTCCCGGCAAAATAGATCTACCAATCGATCCAGGAAATCAATCTTCCGGATCGCTAATGAGTGCACGGATTTGGTTAATTGATCAACGATTACCCAAATCGCGTCATAACCTCGTCGTGTCCTCGGCAAACCCACCACAAAGTCCATGGTAATAGGTTCCCATTTCCACTCAAGAGTAGGAATCCGCCGAAATAATCCGGCAGGTCTCTAGTGCTCAGCCTTCACCTGCTGACAGACAAGACATCTAGCTACAAATTCCACGATGTCTTTCTTCATACCGTTCCACCAGTAGGAACACCTCAAATCTTGGTGCATACGGGTACCGCCTGGGTGGACAGCAAATCATAAGCGATGAGCCTCCGGAAGTAACTCCTATAAGACCGGATGAGACTGAAGTACGCATAATCTGCCTCAGAAGTGTATAACACCCTCCTCGTCTCGTGTGAACTCGGTCTGCTGCTCGGAAACTATCCGGCTGCAAATAAACTATAAATACTGATCAGCAGCCTAGGGCTCTCTGATCCTGTTCTGATCGACGACTGAGCAACCCTGGTAACAATAATACCCTGCTCTGTCTGTCCCTTCTCCTCAAGGTCTAACTCGGAGAAGCCCTGAATCAAGTCTGTGACCACAACTCCGTGGCAAGCTAAAGTCCCTTTAGACTTCCGTCTAAGTACAACGACAACCACATTAGCTTTTCCCCAAATGATGGCTAATGGTACAATCAAAATCCTTCAGGAACTTCATCCACCTCCTCTGTCTGAGATTAGGTTCCTTCTAAGTAAAACAGATATTTGAGACTCTTATGGTCAGTGAGAATCTCAAATGTAACGTCATATAAATAATGTCGCCAAATCTTCATGGCAAAAATAATAGCGACAAGCTGCAGATCATGTACAGGGTAGTTCTTCTCATGCTTCTTCAACCGACGAGAAGCATAGGAGACTACTCTATCGTGCTGCATCAAAACAGCGTCCAAACCCAGTAGAGATGCATCGGTATAGAGCACGAATTCGTCCTCTCTAGAAGGTACAACCAAAAATCGGAGCCAACACTAAACTCCGCTTCAGCTCCTATAAGCTGGTCTTGCAAACCTCAGTCCAAGTGAACTTCACGCCTTTCCTGATCAGGCGTGTAAGTAGCATAGCAATCCGTGAGAAATCCTCAACGTATCTCCGGAAATATCGAGTCAAACAAAGGAAGTTGCGAGCCTCTTATATCGACTCCGTCTACTCCCAACGGTAATAACCTCGATCTCCTGTGGAACCACGGTATACTCCTACTGGTGACCGTGTGTCTCAAACATCTCACAGAAGACAACCAAATCAGCACTACTGATAATCACATATACATGTTCTCGTCGAAACATCTTTAGAGCTATGTAAAGGTAATGTACGTGACTCACCTCAAATCCGTAATAAATCACAACATCGTCAACAAAGACAATGGAAACTGATCCAAACATTCTAGGGATACCCCAATCATCGAGTCCATGATAACATCTAGGGCACCTCAAGAACTAATGGTAAAACCAAGACACATAATGTCCGTATCACAGACATTCCTAACCATAAGATCCTCAACAATAACCAGATCCAATCACCAACGATATATAATCACCAAAGAATAGAACCTCCAGTGTGAGAGCAATGCTCTATCACACGAAATACCACATATGTGGGAGCAACGCTCTACCACAAGAAATCCTCCATATGTGGGAGCAACGCTCCACCACAAATAATCCAAAATATGTATCCACAATAAATATGAGAGCAATGCTCCGCTACAAACAATCCGCAATATGTAGGAACAACGCTCCACTACAAAACAATCCCTAAATATGTGGGAATCCAGAATATGTGGAAGCTACGCTCTACCACAAACGATCCATAACATGTGGGCAATACATAAGTACCCAAGCACCTAACTATCTAGCTAGAGACTGCACAAGATCTCTCTACCACAGATCACTGTGGTTAGCCTAGGGTATAACGACCCAGTAAGCAAATCAAATCTATAGTCAACCCTATCAATATCATAGTGGGTCACCCGCTGATAAGAAAATGGGTTGACAAGGTAGTCCAACAAATGACATAATGCAGACATTCCACATCCTGCATCTAACATAACACCGATTTAATCAACATATTTTAAATCCAATCTACCACACAAACCCTACGCCACCTTCTAAGTTATCCTACAAGGTACTTACAGTCTAACTTTAAAGTAACCACGGAATAGGATAAATCAATCCTCTAAAGACTGACCAAACCAACAACGATATACGGCTAATTCAGTCTTTTCCCACGTCAGTAACAGTCATGTACTCCAATGTGCTCATAATATCCAACTAAGAACAAAAAATCAAAAGATTCGAACCTCTAAAAATAGAGTATAATTATCCTCTACTGATCAAACCAACAAAACTAAATCAATCATCTTCTAACTAATCAAGAATACCTTAATCCTCCACAAGCAACTAAGGTATATCAATATACGACTACCCAGATCAATAAGTGTAAATCAGACTCCTACTGACTGATCTAACAAGAGTAAATCAATATTTACTGATGAAATTAACTAAAATAACATGATATACTACTGGCTAGGTCAACATAAATAGGTAAATATTATCCACTACATAGCTAATAAAGAGGCTGGTATGTGCCTCAATCTGCTAACCAAATAGTAGTAACAGAAGCTAAAGCTACTAGGGGTATGATATGTAAAATCACCAAAGCCTATAATCCTTAATCTCTATTAAGGTCAATCAAGATCAGTGGATAACCCATCACATATAATATATGCTACAACAACCAGACAAGCACTAGTAAAGAGTGCTAATACATGCCATAGACTGTAATAATGAACAGGGCATAAACTAACCAAAAAGATAGGATAACATATACCAACATACCTCCTACAGCTTGGAGATGTCCTGCCGCTGCCAGGTCCCAAAATCCGAAAAGTCACATCGAGAAGACCAAAACACGAAATCCGAAACACCGAAAATAAGACTCATAAGTCGATCTCTGATACCAAATAAATTGATATCAGATACATCTCGAAAATCCAGAACATATAGCAAGTATCGTATACCTGCTCTGATACCACTAAATTGTCACGCCCCAGAGGAGTCTCTGTCCGAAGAAATTTCGGCAACATCTCCCCTGTATGGCGGACAATCTGAAACTTTTCTACAAGCATTATATACCTCAGCCACATGCGGCTGGAATAAAAACAATAAAAGAAAATAAACACCACGCAGTTAATAATAAAGTAGCTCACTCGGCTGTACCAAAAACTAAAACACAAAACTGCTAGCCGGCTAAGCTTACACAACCAATAACAAATACAAAACACCACATAACAACATCAACTCTCCAAAAATAAAACCAGAGTACAGAGCTAAACAAACTGATACATAAAACAAGCAAAACATACGTGAAACCAATAAGTCTTCTGATGTGACGTGGGGACCAGCAGACAGGATGCTCCAAGCGACACCATAAATAACTTGGTACCTGAAAAAGATAGTATCAACGGGGGTGAGTTCAACAACTCAGCGAATACCAATGGACATGAGTAGTAAGATATATCTAACAGCAACAATCATGGAATACAGCTTCCTAATCATATATATAGGGAATATGCAAAACTGAAAGGTAACTGAGGAAGCTGTACTCACCAGGAACTCCTATCCAGACAAAAGGGTCGTCAAACCGAAAGTGTCAATAATCCTGTATGCAGGTCAAAAGTATGCATCCAACCAAAATGCAGCAACCAAATGCAGCAAACACAATCACAATAATATAAATACATCAATGCATATGATGCTAATGATGCGTCCTGGTCACCCAGTCAGTCATCTCACACACAAATGGTGAGACCGAGTGGGTAGGGCTGTGACAACCGTGCACTCTGTCGTCACTGCTCCTGATGAGTGACCGAGTGGACGGGATGCTGTCGGAGTACTCCTGTCATGTGACCCCAAATCATAAATGGGGGAGCTCAATGCTCTCATCTCCCGGTACACGATGACGGGGAGGAAATCTCTGCCGGCTACCACGCTGAGTCACCTGACCAACGGAGCCAAACAGAGTCCACCGTCTGCCGGCTACTACGCTGCTACACTAAATGCCAGCGGAGCCAAACAGAGCAGAACTGACTGCCGGCTACCACGCTGAGTCCTCAGACCAACGGAGCCAAACAGTAGAACCTCCACACACCTGTCTGATATACCACTAATTCATGAGTGGTGGTGTGTGCAGTACATGTAACTGGCGATGTGCTCAACCATAGTAGAGCCGGCAATCGCGCAGCATACAATCATGATGCATGACACTAAGCAGGGTCATAAACTGATCAACATAACCATATCCATATGTATAAAATGAGTACGATAAAATCGATGGTCACATACCAAGATCTAGAGTACACAGGTCAGATAGAATATCAAAAACCTATGTCCTGAACATAATAAGTATGGAATGTCCTGATCAGCATAAAGAAAAATCCATATATACATAATATGGGTACCACAGTATCAGTAGGTCAAATCCACAGATCTAGGGTATACAGGTCTTTTATGACATAACAACCTAGATCCTAAACATATCCCCCTTTCCATAGCATATGTACCAACAATATGCACAGATCAAAGAATCAAAGTCTGGGTACATGAATCATATATGATATACAAATAGAGGTACACAAGCCAGGTATGGCATAAAAACCTAGGTATCAGATAATCTAGATACACATGCCAGAAATAAAATCCAGAACATAGTCCTAACCTCAGTAGAGCATGGTATGTCACTTACTCTAGGAACTAAGGTACTCATGGTAATAATCGCGAGGTATAAACATGGATACCTAGCAAGCAACTAAACAGAACATGCTATGGATATCAAACTGACATACCAAAGACAAACATGATTATTGTTTGCAGCTATAAAGTACTATGCATATCCAAATGACGATATCATAAAAGATAAGTCAAGAGGTACCCGCCTCCAAAAGCAGGTTCAATCCAGTCAAATCCAACATCGAGATGCTCGTCTCGTGTCAAGTCCTGTGTCACCAATACATATACATTTTATTTAGCTAATTCCTATAAATAGCTAAATAAAAATCTCTTACACCAAATTAGGGGCAAGCCCTAATTAACTTAATAACATAAACCTAATCCACAATCCACCATTAAATCGAGAATCTAAACTTAATTCCATTTACACGTGATTACACATCTACATAATCAATCATCTAATTCAAACACATAAGCAATTATGTATGTACCAATTCCTACTTAAATCAATATGTATCATAATCATGTTCCTTACCTTAATTCACAGCCACCGGTTTGTACTGAAACCAAAGAGTTGCTGGCTGGAACTTGCTGCCATTAAGGGACGTTGGCTACTGAAAATTCTTCACTGTCCGGATCATATGAAGAATCAAGATCGATAACCAATCAAGCAAAAATCCTAATCAACAACCGAAGCTTACCTCCAAGATCCGGCTACGGCATAGCTCTGTGTCGTCTTCGGCACTGTCGAGCAGAAACACAATAAAGGATTTGGCACTATTTTCTCCGGTCCGAAACCAAACCCATGATGAATCTATCCTCCATCCACCATTATCACCTCACCTGAACGAAATCAATCCAATGCAACCAAACAAACAATGGATTTAATTCAATATTTATATACATCTTACCCCAAACAGCAGTCACCGAAAGGGTTGTTGAGGTCGGCAAACAAGGCTCACCAGTGGTGGTCGTGCTGCCAAATTGCAGCAGAGAGGCGGCGGTCATGAATTAAGGCACGACTGTTGGCGCTAGGGCTCAGGAGAATGGTGACACTGCTCGGCCGAAAGAGAGGAAGGGACAGGGAGAAGCTTCGGCAGAGGGATCCGGCAAGGGCACACCTTCGGCGACAGCAAATGAAGAGGCAAGGCAATGCAAGGAGTCACCGCGAGGTGGTGAAGGAGAAGGGAAAACCTAGGGCTCCAGTGCCGGTGGTGTCTCGTCTGACCAAAGGAAAGGAGGGGAAGTCGCCGGTCGGCCGGGGCTGGCTAGGGCACGGGAACTTCGCGCCGAGAGGGTGGAGACTGAAAGAAGGGAAAGCCCTTGGCCGAGAGATTTTGTACGCGGAAAGGGAGAGGGAGTTCGGCGCCGGTTAGGGCTCGGGAGAAATCGCCGCAAGGTTTTGGACAAGGGTCGGCACGCAGGAGGAAAAGAAAAATGGAAAAGGAAATATAAATTAAAACTTTTCCTCATTTAAACAGGGTCGCCTAAACAGGCTTTTCCGGACCCCATTTTTGTCCCCGTTAACTCGTTCATACGAGCTCATGAAAAATTCCCGAAAATTCCAAAATCTTAAAATTCCTATTAATATTCACCTATTTTTATCATAGGCATCATGGTATATCGTAACATAATCATAATGTGTTATGCAAAATGACTTTTAAAAACATGATTTATGCAATAATATATGCAACATGTCCTTTAAAAACTTATTTTATACATACTTAAACATAATCATAACATGGTTAGGGCCCCGGCTTGTACCACATACATAAATGTGCGCGTCCTATGTAGGTCCAAGGTAGCAAGTCTTGAACCCTACAAGGCATACATACTAGGCTCGTTTCTTAGTCCATCGACCTAGGGGCACTTAGGAGCTCATCCCTAACGAGGCCCGTTTCTTAATCCATCGACCCCGGGGCGCTTATGGAGTCCACCCTTGGTACACTACTAGAAAACTAGGCTTTTGAGACACAACAAAATATGTCTTAAATTATAAATTTAGTGTCTCAAAATGTTTTTGAGACAATGATGAGACGGTAATGTAGTCGTCTCCAATACAAGCGTCTCAAAAAAATATTGAGACAGTTGTACTGTCTCAAATGCTATTTAAGACGGTGATGAGACAGTTGTTCAATTATCTCAAAAGTATTTAAGACAGCTATTGTTTTGTCTCAAATGTTATGTCTTATCCTGTGAAAAAACTAGATACACTAAATTGAGATGGTAATGTGTTGTCTCAAATAGAAGTGAAGAGAATAAATTATTGTCCCTAATGTTTTAACTTGTTAGATGCAACATTTATGATTAAAATTAATAATCTTAAAAGAATATTTACTATACAAATTAATCTAGATCATATTTATTGAATTATCATTTCAAAACAAAAGGAAAAATTCTCTCTATAAATTAAAAATGATATACATAATATAAAATTCTACAATCATTAATTGAAGTGCATCCAACATTCATCCAATAATAGAAATATCTACATATCCATCATTAATTTGATAAGAAAAACAACTGTTATTCCCATAAAAGTTACACAATAGAAAGTCTAAAGATCAACTCCTCATGATCTGGAGATAACTTCTATAATCCTTCTTCGTCAGAATCCTGAACATTTAAAAAAAAAACTCTTATTAGAGGTAAAGATGATTTATAATATATATTGTTAAAAATTCAATAAATAGAACTTTTCAATAAGAAATATCATCATTTAACACATAATCCTCTTTCTTGCAACTATGTATATATACAACACAAACAACCCCAAGTTAAACAAACATCTTCATCTCGTAATAAGAAATGATGGTTCATGTGTTTGTCAATATCTTTATGACTTTCAAGTTGTTACACTTGTAAAATAAATTTATCTATAACTTAGAAATATGTACATTACTACATCATCAAAATTGTTAATATGTACACTACTACATCACCAACATCAATTGATTATGAATTTTGTTGTTCATCAATGAGCTCCAAAGTTTGAGCTTGCAATATTGATGAATGCTGAACTTGTTATTGATGCTTGGATCATGTTTGTGGATGAATTATTGGACGTAATATGTTATTTAGTTTTTCTTGTTGCAATTTCTCTTTTACACGTGTGGGAGGATGCATTTGAGATAAATTACCTCTTACCACATTTGCTTGATCACCATTCAATTTTTATAGCATGGTTGTCTCTTTCTTTTTTTGTCTAACCATGATGACCTATCATGAAAAAAATCAACATATTAGTCCAGATGTCATAAAAGGTCAATTACACATTTGAAGCTAAATTTAAAAAAGAAAACAATGATGACTAATTATTAAATTATAAATAAATCAGACTAATACTCAAAAATTGATTATACATCAAACATAAATGAAGAAGAATAAAAATTGATGACCATTGCAATTAGTGACCTCTTTAAAAAGTTCAGAAGCTCATTTTGCTTGGATGATGCAAATTTGTTCTATTACTAGGATTAGGCAGAATGGATGAGCAATTTGTGGAGAACTCCATGGATAGTAATACAACCAAATAAATCTCTATGTTGAAGAGGACTAAGAAAGCCAATTTGGTTAGTAATGAAGCTCCTATCGACAAAGGTATTGAAGTGTTCCTATTGAACCAGGTAAAGTTCAAAAGAGAAGGGAGATGAGGCATGGGGAAGTTGGTTCTGAAACTACATTTGTCCAAGAAAATAGCAATGCAAATGGAACAAAAAAAATTGACTTATCGCAAGAGAAGGAAATGGTGAAGAGTAGTGTGTATTCACAGATCGACTTAAACAACAATGCTAAAGACGCAACTGATGTAAGAACTCCACCAACTACTGTTACTGGAATTGTTGATCAGTGTCCGGTCGGTGGGGGCCCGGGGGGCGAGGGTTTCGCCTTTTTGCTGCAATGGAATTGTTGATCAGTTAGAGCATGATAAATTAGGAAGAAAAAAGAAGACAAGGAACAATGTCGGAAACAAAAAGCAAATGTGCATACCAACCAGGGATTATCAGTTCTCAAATCAAAACATTATATGCTTCCAACTCTCCACTTCCATGTGTAAGAAAAAAGCCTTGAGAGAATGATTTCCAAGCTCACTGGGTTCGAGAAAGCTGAGACTAAAGTAGGTTCTTCAAATGCATTATCCTCATCAACGTTAAAGAATAACAATACAAAAAACAATCCTAATATGTTTCATCATTATCTGCAACTTCTTCATCATGTCCAAAATCAATGGCTCCATCAAGAAGAACATGGCAGCAGTAGCGGGCGGGCATGACAGGACGAAAAGAAGAAGAAGAAAAAGAAGAAGGCGGCAGCGAAAGCAGCGGCGGGGGAGGAAGCAACGACGGCGGCGGAGGAAGCAGTGGCGGTGGAAACGGAAGTGGCTGCGACGGCTAAAGCGGCGGATGTATCAGCGGGCGGGCACGACAGGGTGAGAAGAAGAAGAAGAAGAAGAAGAAGAAGACGAAGGTGGAGGCAGCAGCGATGGCTGAAGCGGTGACAACGATGACTTTTAGGTTTCGAAGCATGAGAAAATGAGAAAACGATGATGTTAATAGAAATTTAGGACTTAGTTTTGATAAAAAAATTTATTTTCTAAAATATATCATTTAAAAATATAATATAATAAAATATAATAAATAATCATTTTAAATTTAAAAAAAAAATCTATATAATCATATAAATTTATTTTCTTATTAACTATTAATTATATTATTATTATTTTCTTAAATAAATATAATTAGATTAAATTTTAATTAGTTTTAATTAATATTATCACCCCCCCCTCTCTCTCTCTCTCTATATATAATAAATTTATTATTTACTTTTATTATTATGTTATTTAATGATTTAGGCATATCCTAAAAGGTTAGTACATCATTAAATATTTAATATGATTTATGTTTATAATTCTTAAATTATCAATAGTCTAAACACAAATTATAAATTAAAAATAATCATTGCTGTAAATTATCAATAGTCACGATCGTTCTGTGAAATAATATTGGAAGTGGAATGGTAGAATCTGTGACAATTATCGCGATCGTTTCGATGAATCATATTCAAGATAATTTAAGACAAATATTTTTTTTTAGCATTTTATTTGAATGTCTTATATAATTATATTTTTAACCGTCTTTATTAGGTGTCTTATTAGTTGAATTTGATACAAAATCTTAAATACTGTCTTAAATTTAATATCTCAATATAAAATTTTGAGACATTTATTATTACTGTCTTAATTACTTAGTATTTGAGACAAATTTTGTCATTGTCTTAAAATTTTTGTCTCAAAAGCCTAATTTTCTAGTAGTGGTACAAGCCATACATAAAGTAAAATAGCATGTCTTACATATCATGGTTTTTATCATTTCTTGCATATCGTATCTCTTATCATATCATACCATGTAGAATTTTGGGCACACAGCACATCATATATTTTATGCATAAATTGGCACACAGCTCATCACATATATCATGCATAAATAGGCACATAACTCATCATAAATAATACACACCATAGCATAAGGGTTTCCATCATGTATAGATCATAAGTGTGCATAATTAAACATAGAAGCATAGAAATCTCATAATCATGACATATAATTTACATGGAAAACATAATAAGGTTTCTAACCCTAATGCCTTATAGTGGCCGAACCATATAAATTGGGTTTTTGGTAAAAACTCCATACCAACATGTGAACCCTAAGTAAGCATCATTTCTTATACTATAAGAACCACCATGAGCAAGTTTAGGTAGAGTTCTAGGATTCTTAAGCTTACAACTTATCATGGCCGAAACTTGTCAAGCGTACATTGGGTTAAAAACTATCATTCAAGCTTGTGAACCCTAAACAACTTCCATAGCAAACATATCAAGGAATAACATGAACATAGTTGAGTTAGGTTCTAAGTTTCCTAGGCCCTTAAACATGAGGTGGCCGAGAGTTATAGGACTTAAACTAAAGTTCAAGTGTCCTAAAAGCATGAGAACCTTAAACAACTTTCATAGCAAATATTTCAAGGAATAACATGAGCATAGTTGAGTTAGGTTCTAAGTTTCCTAAGCCCTTAATCATGAAGTGGCCAAAACTTGTAGGGCTTAAAACTAGGGTTCAAGTGTCCTAAAAGCATGAGAACCTTCAACAACTTTCATAGCAAATATTTCAAGGAATAACATGAGCATGGTTGAGTTAGGTTCTAAATTTCCTAAGCCCTTGAACATGATGTGGCCGAATGTTATAGGACTTAAAACTAAGGTTCAAGTGTCCTAAAAGTATGAGAACCTTAAACAACTTTCATAGCAAATATTTCAAGGAATAACATGAGCATAGTTGAGTTAGGTTCTAAATTTCCTAAGCCCTTGAACATGATGTGGCCGAATGTTATAGAGCATGTAATTTAATTTCCATGCAACAATAAACATAAGAACATTAAGTTAGTTTCATAACATTTCATCAAGGAGGTCATGAGCATCTTAGACTTGTTTTAAATTCTCCTAGGCTTCAAAAACTAAACATGGCTGAACCTTCATGGACATGAAATAGAATTCAACTTAACATACAATCATGGGCATATCATAATAGTTTCATATCTTATCTTAGGGAGATCATGGCATGCTTAGTTTTAAATTAAAGCTCTCCTAGGCCCTTAGTTCTACCATGGCCGAATACTCATGAATCTAAGTTCTACCAAACATTTTAACATAGAGACATGAGATACATCCTTATCATAAAATACATGTTACAAGAAAAATATCGAGCATATCAAATTTAGATCTTTTCATTCCCTAGGTCCTTCCTTTGGTTTTATCTTGGTTTGGAATTCTTCATGATGTTTTCTTAGATTTTTATGTAACCGAATCTTCATAGAACAACAAGAGCTATTGTACCACAGGTGAGGGGAACTTACATCCTTTCGCTTGCGGTTTTCCTTAGAGAGAAAAGTGTTCTAGGTGTCAAGGAAGGAGGAAGCTTCTTCTTCTTGTACCTCCTTTTGTTTCCTTTGCTTGTAAGGGCTAGAACTTGAAGGTTTCTTCTCGGAAATTAGCTTTCTTGGAGAAGAACTTAACTTAGCTATTGGAATGAGGAGAGGGAAGTTTTCTTGGTTCAGTGAAGAATGAAGAAGGGAGAAGGAGGAAGAAGAAAATGAATTTAATCCCTTGTTTTTCTTCTCTAAACCTATTTATCCCTTTGCCAAATGAAACATGTCCTCATTCATTCCCTCAACTCCTCTTTTCCCCCACTCCTTTAATTCCCACGAAAATAGAGAGAGGGAGGGAAGTAGACAATCCCTCTTTTGCTTGCTCCTTTTCTTAACCAAGAGGGAAAAGAAGGTAAGCAACTTGGTTTTCTCTTGCTCTTTTTGCTTAGTTTTCTTTTCTCATTTAACTAAATTTTTCATTTCTTTCTATCCAATTATTTCTCCTTATCCTAATGGTTATCATTCATTAATTTATCTCCATAAATTGTGGGAGGTTCAAAGTTCAATCCTTGACCTCACACCTCTTCTTATTCTATATTTTCTTTTGTTTTTATTTTTCTTTTTCTCCTATTCTTCTCATTTCTTTATGCTCTAAGGAAAATAATATTCATATACCTATCGTATAATTTCGTAGGTGTTACAAAAGAATCAATGTGATTTCAATATATTATATTACACACACGACGCGTGTGCACGATCACTAGTATATATGCATGATCTAGTAGATTTAGAAATATAACTATAATAATAATTATTAATTCGTCCTGATTGTATGATATCATAATAGAATATTCAGATTATTATTCAGGCATTCGCACTTTAATCATCAGCTATGACGTATTTATAGAAATTTTTCTTTCAAATTGAGGGTGCAACCAAAGGATATTTGACTTCTGAATTGAGCGTCATGTGTATTTCCCGATTTATACTAGTAGTCGATTGATCGATACCACAGTAGTTCTTTGGTTAGATATTGAAACACTATTATCTGTTAATCAATCCCTAAGTTTAGATCTTTTCTAAATTGATTCAACCCTAAAATATGATAATATAGCTATCCAAAGAACCGTGACTTTGAAGTCAATATCTTTACATTAATTGTTTATGATCATTCCATGAAAATAGAACTTGTGTTGAAAAAAAACCATTTTATCTTTTTCTTTCAATTTTTAATTTTCCACGAAAATACGAATTGTGTAAAAAAAATCATTTTATCTTTTTCTTTTGATTTTTAATTTTTATTAGTAAAAAAAATTAAATAATTACAATGAATTTAAAAAAATGAAAACAAATAAAAACTTATTTTTTGATAAATCAATTTCGAAATACTTCTATAAATGTATGATATCTCTTTCCCATCTTCAATCCTAATTTTCATACCATCTTCTTTATTCTGGCTGAAAAGTTCTAATAGTTAAAATAAAACAAAAATCATGTAAATCATTTCTAACTATTTCAACAATTATGTCATACAAATAGCTCGAAAGAAAAGCGTGCCACGCCACCTCTCATTTCGCCCCAAATCATTCAAATTTCCATTTTACAACTAACCTTTGATTGCCCTAATTCGAAACAAATTTATCCTTATTTCCCTTTCCGCGAAAGGAGATTGTGTTTCGATCGCCTGGACGCTTGAAGAGTTCTGGCGTCTCCACGACGGAATCCTGCACCTCGATTCGGAAAAGCTGCTTCTTGCAACGGTTGGAGACCGTGTTGTCGTTTCTATTCCAAATACGAGACGTGATTGTTCGATAAATTGTAGACGGCATGTCGTTTCTGTTGGCGCTCTTGTAACACTTATTTGTGCGTTTGCGCCTCCGGTGTTTGGATCGACATGGGAGTTGATTATTACAACATATTGAAAGTGAATCGGAATGCCACCGACGATGACCTTAAGAAGACATACCGCCGGCTGGCGATGCAATGGCACCCGGATAAGAATCCAAATAATAAGAAGGAGGCAGAGGCCAAGTTCAAGCAGATCTCTGAGGCATACGAGGCGAGTGCTTGCCGTTTCTTCTTGTATCGGTCTTGCTCTTATAAATGAAAGATAAAGGATTTCATTTTATCTCTTTAAATATGTTGTTTCTCTTTAGGAACTGTCAAATTTTATAATTCATTTGTGTCATATTTCTGAAATTGAGATTCGATTAGAAAAAACATTGCACCACCATATGGAACGCATGCGTTTGATTCAGTAAAGCTTGGATTTAGGATGACCAGAATCAAGGATCAGAAGTTGTAATAATTCACAATTAGAAAACACATCGCTACGAATATGAGATTCAAACTCTAAAGATTTTCGTGATATACATGCTACAATAGACTAAGGGTGCATATGTATCTATTCTTTTACTATAGGTTGCTTAATGTGCTCATACTACTTGTGGATGCACTAAGGAGCTAACTAGGAATCTTTGTTTCTTCATCTATATGTAAATTTTTGAATTCTGTTTATTATTATCTACAACCGTCTTAGTTCCTATTATGCATGCTTGTCTATCTGCATTTCTATTTGCTGTTTTGGAATTCAAGAATTCTTTTAGATTAGTATAATTCAGCATTTTCCTTTTGTTGGCTTTATTTTTTCCTGGTTAATATCTTACAATCTATGTGACTCCATTTATGTTATATTCTTCTAAGTTGCTTAAAGAGTTGATAATGACTTTCCATTTGTTAGAAAGCAAAATAACTACATTCAAAAGTATAAGTTAAGCAGTTTCTGGACCTTTTTTGTTCTTTTTGCAATCTCCTTCAAAACTTCATTTGCTATTTGATCTAGCTTCAGTGTTATGCCATACACCTTGACTATACATATGTGTACTGTCACTATCTTGTCTATTCAATAGTTCCTGTTGGCTTGAAGGAACAAAGTAGTAAGAGTGAAAAATGCAAAACTCTGATACGTAAATTTTTTATCCAGGTGCTAAGTGATCCAAATAAACGGGCAATATATGATCAGTATGGAGAAGAGGGCTTGAAGGGCATGCCTCCTCCTGGTTCACAAAGTGCTACATCGAATGGCACAACTTGTCCTAGTAACTTTAAGTTTAATCCTCGTGATGCTGAAGATATCTTTGCAGAAATTTTTGGGAGCAACAATCCTTTTGGTTTTGAATCCATGAACCGTGCAAAATCTACGAAGTATCAAAGAGATGGGAATGGTACATTTGGTGGTTTTGGTAGGACAAATAGTACTTTCAGGCCATATGCTGAGGGACCTGCTGGTCCAAGCAGTAGCCAGCCAAGGAAACCACCAGCTGTAGAGAACAACCTACCTTGCAGCCTTGAAGAGCTCTACACTGGATCCAAAAGGAAGATGAAGATCTCCAGGAATGTCTTACAATCTAATGGGTATACACCTACTACTTCTAGCATTAAGTGAAATACCATGTTATTAGCATATTGAATTTCTTCATCTGTGTTTATCTCTACTTCTTCATTATAGCACTTATTGTTTTTTTTTTCCATTTGATGGTATTTTCTTATCTATTTAGCATACTGAATAAGATTGAAATAATGTATAATAACATTTTGCTTCATTTATTCTGTGGTTATTTACTATCAAGTCCTCAGCAACACATATTATTTGTTCAAAAACTTTTTTGCGTGTGACAAAGCATATTTTTTGAATTTTTATGTTGATATATTATTTATCATTATCAATTTGATATTATTTGCTAATCTTAAGGGCATCTAATTGCATGTAAATAAAATGTTCAATTGGATGTCACTGGAGATGCATAAATGGTACCTCGACACCTATTTTAATTTTAGTTCTAGTTTGATTGAACTATCACGATGTATTCTTCTTTGATACTTTAGTCTTTGTTCAAGTTTTCTTTAGCTTTTTAAGAGAACAAAAAAACTGAGAAAGTTCAATTGTACAAAATGGATTTCTACCTTTACAGCTTTCCTTAAACATCGAGTTTGTAGAAGGCATAAAATTTGTTGTCGATCCATAAAATTGTGGATAATAAAATTAATGTAAACCTTATTATTGCTTTTCTTTAAACATTTTCCACCTCGAGGAATGCCTAAAATTTATTACCTTTTTATTATATGTTTGTACTTTTTTTTTTTTCATTCTGCCTTTCAGCATAAAGTCCACTCAAACATGATGGGTCATGGACATGTAGACAACTGTTAGAGAGAACCATGTGCATCATTTTGTATGCTGAGTGATGAATTTAAAAAGATAATGTTTTAGTTTGCTGAACTCCTTTCATATGTTGTATTATAGACGGACTACTGTGGAAACAGAGATTCTAACTATTGAAATCAAGCCTGGATGGAAAAAAGGCACCAGGATAACTTTTCCGAACAAAGGAAATGAACAAGTGAACCGACTCTCAGCTGATCTTGTCTTCATTGTTGATGAGAAGCCACATGATGTTTATAAGCGGGACGGCAATGATCTCCAAGTCCACCAGAAAATCTCTTTGGTTGATGCACTTGCTGGGACTACAATAAAGTTGAAGACTCTTGATGGCCGCGATTTGTCGGTCAAGGTTACCGATGTAGTAATCCCTGGCTATGAACTTGTCATTGCAAAGGAGGGGATGCCAATTGCTAAGGAACCAAACAACAAAGGTAACTTAATTATCAAGTTTGATGTGAAGTTCCCATCGAGGTTGACACCAGGCCAGCGAGGTGATATCCGACGTGTCCTAGGAGCTTGACTACAACGAATGTGAAGTACTCTGATACAAGACTAAAATTTCCATTCATCCACCTGGATTCTTTTTACTGAAGATTTCATGATTTGTTGGAACTTACATTCTTATTTAGATATTAATCGTTTAAACTACTGGCTTACGGCATGACCATAATCTACCTAACTTATGATTATTCTTTGACACGAGATTTAACTGTATGTTCCATTTTATTTCACCATTGAAGAGCTATTCATTTTAGGTTGTTTCGATAGCAAATTCGTTACTTGCTGATGCCAATACTGAATTGTCATTTTACCCTTGCTTTTACTTGCTGTACGTGCTTAGACAAGAAGCAGCAGGCAAAAGATTTTGTTGGCGATCGTCGCAAGGGAGAGAGATCTCTTATCTCTGTCCATGGTTTCGATGAATTATTTCAAGCCTTATCGGCTTCATAAAGGACTAATCGTTTCAAGCCTTAACGGGCTCATATACGACTTAACGTTTCAGGCCTTTCATGGAATCTAGTATGTATGATGGAGTGTTTCATATATATATATTTTAATATTGTTCAGTATGTATTTATTTTATAATATGGGTATATTTTACATAGTTTCATAGCTTTTGTATTTTTTTTTTAATCTCTTTAGTTCGGAAAAACTTATCTTTGTGTGGTTTATAGGATGTGAAATTGGAGCTCAATTTGAGAAGAAAAGCCTTACAAGCATGCATTTCAGCATGATGCACAGTCTGATTGTATCCCTTGACATGATTATGCATCGCCCTGGGAGCATACCGAGCCTCGAAGTATCAATTGAAACATCCAACAAAGAACACTTGTGGTCTGACCGTGTTCCTAATAATCGTATTTTGCACTAAACTTGTCGAGGAGAATTCCAGCATCGAACATGGTCTGGCCATGTCCCATGACACAGCCGTGTTTGCTTGACCATTGATAACTAGAGTGTTGCATAACCAAGCTGTTCTTTCCAACACGGTCATGACACGATGGCGGCACCCCTATTTTTTAGGAAACTCGTACAAGATTTAGAAGACTTTAGAGGCTATAAAAGGATCAAGAGGCATCTGTTCAAGGCATCAAGGGATTTCCTATGATAGGGAATCCTAAGAGAGAGCCGTCTTCCAAAGAGTCACGAGGATTTCGTCCACCGAGGAGCCTAGGAGATCTTTCAAAGATGACATTGACGCCTACCTACGATTGAGTTTTTTTACCTTTCTCTCTTTCATTTGAGTTGTAGTATGTTTAATTTCATGTCTTCAGCTTGTATCTCCATCTTCATAGAGTAGTTTCCTTAATTTTAGGTGATCAAGTCTGAAACATGCGAAAATGACGCACTGGGCACGATGGATGAGGGATTGACTGTTAGAAGACCTTTCTCTTCAAAAAAGATTTCTCCTTCGATCCTGCGCACAAGGAGACGATCCAACAAAATGTCAACGCCTAGAAACCAGGGAAGAGTCCCTAGCGAAGGCCCTTCAACACTCAAATCAGTCCTAGTGTAAAATATTGTAATAATAATAATAATAAGGTTTAATGGACGAATAACATTAGCGGAATTTTAAAAATTTTTTGGAAATTTTCTGAGAATTCTTTAGAGCTCGTAAGACGTTTTTTTTACGGGGATAAATTTATAAGTATGGGAAAAAGTCTGTTTGGGATACTCAATTTAAGTATGAGTCGATTAAGGAAATAACTTAGGCTTTACTTAAAATAACCCTAAGTTATAAATCTAAGTTTCCTAATGTAATTAATCGATTCCGTTTATAAATCCCTCACCGTGCCCTAACCTCTTTCTCCGTCGATTTCCTCGCCCTTTCCCCTCTGCTCGATTCTTTTTTCTTCCTCGACGTCGACGCCACAAGGGAGCTGGTCGCCGGCGGCTAAGCACTCCATCTTCCCCATCGATTGAGCTTGCTGGGTGGTCGATATTTCTCCTGGGTCGTCAAATCTGCGCAGGCAATCTCTCAGTGGAGGGAGTGGGATTTGAACCCTAGTCATCGACCTTCCCTCCGACCACATGACGCCACCGGGGCACCACGAGCACCAGCATCGTGGCTCCGATCGTCGTAGCCGATCGTTGCCTTGATCCTGGCGCACCCGTGCCCTAGATCGCCGGAAGCTGAAAACACGAGTAGGCGACAGAGGTAGGTTGCTTGAGCCCTTCCTCGAATTCCATCTTTTGCTAATCTCTGTCGTGCCTTGCCTCCTCCTTAGAGCAGTAATGATCTGGCGATGTGATTGAAAAGTGAGGGCTTAGTTCTTGATCTTGTGCTCAGCTCTTATCCAATTTCTACCATAAGCATCATCGGCAGTTGGAGAGGAAGAGAAATGTATCCAGTAGTAGCAGCTACTCCTTCCGGCAGCACCCTCCCTGGCTGTGGATGAACAGGGCTGGCTGTGAATTTAGGTAAGGTATAGAGAATTTGGTTTCTTTCGTTGTATCTTACACCTAGAACTGATTTGGAGATTCAATTTAGGGGAGAGCAGCTTTGCAGTAGCTTTGATCATGAATTTCTAGTAGCAAGTTTCTTCAGTTGTGAATCCTATAGTGGAGCATCTGGTCTGGGTAAGCTTGGATGATGGTTTATGCATAGATTTAATGCAATTTGATTGTAGAGGAATTATGGATACCTATTCTAAAGAGGTTGTGATGGTGTATGGATTGAGATTAGTAAATTCTTATTGATTTGAATTGAATAGGGTTGATTTATATTGGGTTAGATTTGATCATTGGATTTGTTAGGGGTGATCATATGGTTAACCCAAAGTTGATCAACAAATGGGAATAATTGAGGTTAATCATTAACTAGGGATTAATTAATTAATAATGGTTCGATTAGAGTTACTCTAATTAGATTAGAAATTTTATTTAGCTATTTACTACATATATAATTGGTTTAATATATTATGTGATATGCAGGATGTTGATTGAGACGAGCATCTCGACGTGGGATCTATTTCGGATACGATCACTATTTTTGAGACGGGTACTTCTGACTTATCTCTTTGATATAGTCATTTTAGATATGCATAATAGTATATAGCTAGTAGTAATGATTATGTTTGCATTTTCTTTGGTATGTCACTGTTTAGTTCTTGTAATATGTCTATATTCTTATTTGTCATACATTCATGCTTATATCATCTTGATTGTTGTCATGTGTACTCCTATTCTTAGAAATAATGACATACATTGACCTACTGTGTAGTAGACTTGTTATTCGTCATATCTGATTTGTATACTTAGATTTATGATTCCTAAATCATTATATGATTTATTTTTTTTTGGTACATTTTATACGGACGTGTATACGGTCAGTATCTACATACTTAGTGTCATGCACCATCTTGCATGATTGCATGTTGTGCGATTGTCTGCTCCATTATTGTTGAGCACATCGCCAGTTATATGATCCACTCATGGGTTAGTGGTATATTAGGCAGGGTGTGTGCAGTTTGCTCTGTCAGGCTCCACTGGTCCGCTCATGGGTAGTGTTGACTGCAGCGTGGAAACGGGCAGGGATCCCTCCTCTAGACTGTCTCAGGGAGATGAGAGCATTGAACTCCCCCACTCTGTTTGGGGTAGGAGGATAGGTGTACTCCGACAGCATCCTGTCCACTCGGTCACTCAGGAGCAGTGATGACGAAGTGCACAGTTGTCATAGCTCTACCCATTCGGTCTCACCATCGCGTGTGAGATGGCTGACTGGCGTCAGGGGTGACACATATCATTTTTGCATCATATACATGGATTACATTTATTGTTTGTGCTTGCTGTATTATATATGTTACATTTTGGTGGTTGCATATGATTGACATGCATACAGGTGACATTTTGTATCTGGTCTGACGACCCTTATTTCCGGATAGAAGATTCTGGTGAGTACAGTTTCTTCAACCCTTTTCAGTTTGCATTTCCTACTTTTGTCTAGGAAACTGTACCGCATGATTATTACTGGTAGTTATAACTTATTATGCATGTCTATCCGGTATCCGCGGAGTTGTTGAACTCACACCGTTGATATATTTTTTTTATTTCAGATATCAGGTAGAGGTATGTGTAGTCGCTTGGAGTATCCTGTCTGCTAGTTTCCACGTCACATCAGAAGACTATTATCGTTTTCATTTGTGTTTTATTTATTTTATGTATTAAGTGTACTTAACATTGTATATTCCGATTTTATTTTTGGAGTATTGTTATGTGGTATTTTGTGATTTTTGTTGTGTTGTGTAAGCCTAGCCGACTAGCAGTCTTGTTTTGGTTTGTAATGGTTTTCTTTCGTTTTCCGCTATGTTTTTTTTTTTTTATTTTAGAACTGCCAAGTGGGCTATTTAATATATATATATATATTGTACACGTGACAATCTGAATCATTTATACAACCACAAGTAGACATTAGCCACACACGGCTGGAAAATATAGACAACCACGCAGTTATATATATATATAACTGCGTGGTTGTTTATATTTTCCAACCGTGTGTGGCTGATGTCTACTTGTGGTTGTATAAATGATTCAAATTGTCACATGTACAAGGGAGACGCTGTCGGATTTTCCTCTGGCTGGGACTCCTCTGGGGCATGACAATTTATTAGTATCGGAGCCATAAGTTTACGAGTCTTATTTCCTGTGTTTTGGATTTTCTGTTTTAGTTTTCTCGGTGTGACTTTTTCGAGTTTTGGGACCAGACAGCAGCAGGATATTTCCAAGCTATAGGAGGTATGTTGATATATTGTTATCATACATTTCTGTTAGTATATGCATTGTTGTTTATGATAGTTATGACATGTGTTAGTACTCTTTATTAGTACTTGTCTAGTTGTTGTAGCATATATTACATGTGATGGGTCAACCAATGATCCTGGTCGACCTTAATAGAAATCAAGGATTACAGTCTCAGGTGATTTTTCATATCATACCACCAGTAGTTTTAGCTTATGTTACCACTAGTTAATTAGGAGTTGGAGGCACATATCAATCTATGCTATTGTTAGCTTATAGTGGATACCTGCATATTTATGTTGACATAGCTAGTAGAGTACTGATTGATCTTAGTTAGTTTCGTCAGTAGATGATTGATTTACTCTTGTTTGATCAGTCAGTAGAAGACTGATTTACACTTGTCAACTTGGGTAGTCGTGGATCGATTTACCTTAGTTGCTTGTGGAGGGTTAATGCATTCTTATTGGATTAGCTAGTAGATAATCGAGTTAGTTTTGTTGGTCCGATCAATAGGGGACCGTCATACTCTATTTCTAGAGGTTTGAATCTTTGAGTTAATTGTGCTTAGTTAGGTATCTTAAGCACATTTGAGTACATGGCTTGTACCGACGTGGAAAAGACTGAATTAGCCATATATTTAGTGTTGGCTTGGTCAGTCTATAGAGGATCAATGTATCCTATTTCATGGGGACTTTGAGCATGGACTGTCTATACCTGGTCAGATGACTTAAAAGGTACAACCAGCTAGGTGACCCCACTAATGTGGAAAGGTGTCCTGTGAAACACTTATGAGATACAAACGTTATTAGAGTGTATAACTTGGAGAGTACATTCAGTTACATGATTTGTACTGGCGTGAGAAAGTTGAAGATAGTTGCTTATCCTTTACGTGATTAGGTACCACGTGAAGGTAGCAGATGATGATACTAGAGATCTAGGCATCACTTGGTGATTACTTTGACGTATTTGGAGAGAGAGTAATCCTCTACCTCTTTTGGTAGCATGATGGTTTATAAGACGGTAATCAGTCGACTCGCCTAAGGTTGTTCCATGGGGGATCCTGACTCATGGACTGATCGGAAATGATTAGATATCCTCGATGTACCTTAGGATTAGTAGAGTCCTATACTCATATCTCATGGATTGATTGTCTCTACTATTTGGAGTGTTATTGATTATCGATTAAAAAAGCAAGAGATACCTTGGATTTCAGTTGTGATACACTTTTTGTAGGATGGTAATATATATTTCTACAGCTCGCTAGTACCCCCATGATGAGAGTGGGTCACTGGAAGATAGGTGTGTGAGGACATGACTGGTTTGTTTCACTTTAAGATATATGATAATAAATTTGCCTCATTAGATATAGTCTCTGTAGTGGTACAACATAGTCGTGCAATGTTGAACCATGACGGGTATTTCTTTCTTTCTCTATTAGTTCTTTTGAACATAGAGCATGGATATTACTGGATGATTAGCTTGCTTTACCTTGGATTGTCTATTGATTGCTATATTCCTGCATGATATTTATGTTTGAATTTTTTGAGGTATACCACTAACCCAAGAGAGTAGGTAGCATAAGGAATATCAGGTTGATTGGGTTAAATATGCTGACTATGCAGGGGGTGTGTGTATACATGTCCAGTTAGGGTTATTGAAGATTTCTTGTGGATTATACCTATGTGGTTAAGTGTACGTGTCTGATTGTATTATTGGAGGTATCTTGTCGAATTAATCTGTGTGTACATTTGTTTGGTGTATTATTGGAGGTATTTTGTTGATTAAATCTGTGTTGTGTTATGTGTATATGGGTTTGGTGTATTGTTGGAGGTATCATGCTGATTATACTCGTGTAGTGTGTGCGTTTGGTGTGTACTAATTGGAGGGTCATGCCGTTCATATCTATGTTGTGTGTGCACGTGTGTCAGGTGTATTATTGGTAGTATCATGATGATTCTACCTATGTTGAGTGTCTACATTATATCATTGGTTGTATTACCCTGTGGCCTAATTCTCCTACTGGTGGGTGGCCCATTACGATGTTGAGAGAGTTGACAATGGATTTGATTTGCTTACTAGGTTGTTATACCCTTGGCTGCTCACAGTGATCTGTAGTAGACTGATCATGTGCAGTCTCTAGTTAGATAGTTAGATGTCTTGGTCACTTATGGATTGTTTGTGGTGGAGCGTTGCTCCCACATATTTTGGATTGTTGTGGTGGAGCGTTGCTCCTACATGTTATGGATTGTTTGTGGTGTAGCGTTTCTCCCACATATTGTGGATTACTTGTAGTGGAGCGCTGCTCCCATATAGGTTACAATACAGGTGGTAGAGTGTTGCTCCCACATATGTGGTATTTCTTGTGATGGAGCGTTGCTCTCACATTCGATGGTTTATTCTTTGGTGATTTATAGTTAGTGATCAAATTTCAGACTTGTTGTCAGGGATCTTATAGTTGAGTATGCCTGTTGTACGAGCATTATGAGTTCCTGGTTTTACCATTAGGGCTTACAGTGCCTTAGATATTTTCATGGACTTGATGATTTTGGCATTCCTAGGATGTTTGGATTGGTTTCTATTATCTTTGTCGATGATATTGTGGTCTATTTTTTATTTAAGGTGTAAAACGTACACCATCTTCACATAGTTTTAGAGAGGTTTCGACGGGAACATCTATATATGAAATTCAGTAGTGCATATTTTGATTGTCTTATGTAAGATTCTGGGACACCTGGTCACCAGTAAAGGTATACCAGTGGATCCACAGGAGATGTAGGCTGTGTTACCCGTTAGGAGTAGCCATAGTATATACAGGACACTCGCAACTCCTTGGTTTGGCCGGATATTGCAGACGGTTCATTGAGGGTTTCTCTCGCATTGCTATGTCATTGACATGGTTGATCAGGAAAGGCATGAAGCTCACGTAGCCAAAAGAATGCGAGACCAGCTTCTAAGAGCTGAAGCGAAGATTAGTGTCGGCGCCAGTTCTGGCTTTGCCCTTCGGAGAGGACGAATTCGTACTCTGCACCAACACTTCTCTACAGGGTTTGGACGCTGTTTTGATACAGCACGGCAGGGTAGTCTCCTATGCTTCTCGCCAGTTGAAGTAAGAAGAACTACTCAATTCATGATCTAGAGTCGCCCGCCGTTACATTTGCTTTGAAGATTTGGCGACATCATCTGTACAGTATTACATTTGAGATTCTCACTGATCATAAGAGTCTCAAATATCTTTTCACTCAGAAGGAACACAATCTCCGACAGAGGAGATAGATGGAGTTCCTAAAGGATCATGATTGTACCATCAGCTACCACCTAGGGAAAGCTAATGTGGTTGCCGATGCATTTAGCCGGAAGTCCAAAGTGTTGGACCCCGTGGTAGTTTTGATGTGATCAACCACGTTGGTTAGGTCCTGCGTTGTATTTGATCCCTGTGTCTGAGTGTACAGGAGCTTAGGAGTGCAGGAAGTCGAGCGGAAGACGCAGCTAGCGAGAAGGACGGCACGGGAAGGGAGCCGACGGGCTCGGTGCATCTGAAGGACGAGAGAGCTGCGGAAGAGTACTCCGGTGGGCGTGAAGAGCGTGCGCGGCGTTCGAGGGACGTTAAGCCAGGACGGAAGGCTGCTCGAGGAAGGCCGGAAGTTGGGTTCGGGTGAGCCCTATTTCGATTGGCCACAATCACCCAAAAGATCGGAGCATCGGAAGTCGGAACAAGCTGGAAACGAAGTCAAAGGAGCTGAGCTGCCAGCTTGGAGGCGCCTTCAGCTTGAAGGCTCCTTCAGCCAGGTTGGAGGCGCCTTCAACCAGTCAAAGTGACCGTTCTGCGCGCAGATAAAGTTTTATCCGCTGACTCCCATGGAGGCGCCTTGGACCCTCGTTGGAGGCGCCTTGGAGCCTCGGGATAGGATTTCCAGGACCTATATAAAGGCCCCTGGAGCTAGGAATTGAAAGATAACTCAAGCATTCAATCTGTAGTGTTTCCTAGCAATAGTTCTGAGCTTTTGAAAGTGTAAAAGGCTTCTCCGCCTTCAGCAAAAGAGAGTTTCTTTTAGTGCGCTTCTACTGCCCTGGATTAACAACCTCCTTGGTTGTAACCAGGTTAATTCTTCTGTGTCTTTCTTTTACTGTTTTATTATTTTATTAACTATTGCACTAACTGAGTTGAAAGAACGAGGAGGGTATAGTTACTTTTTATTTTCAGGAGCAATTCACCCCCCTCTTGCCGGCCTCCGCTGCACCAACAAGTGGTATCAGAGCCTGATCGCCTCAGAAGGACTAACCGCCAACTGAAGCACTACGATCAAGAGGATGGCCGGAGCAAACATCCATCCCCCGAAGTTCGACGGAGACTTCGCTACATGGAAGCGCAAAATGGAGGTATTTTTTAAAACGGATTTTGATATTCTTATTACAATGAAATATGGTTTTGCAGCGCCGAAAGACAAAGAAGAAAACACATGGAGCAAGAAGGAGCAAGCCGATTTCGTCGCCAACGGCAAGGCAGAGTTCCACCTGCACAGTGTGCTGCCACCACAAGAAGTAAATCGGATCGGAAGCTACGACTCAGCGAAAGATCTCTGGGAAAAATTCCTGGAGCTACACGAAGGTACTTCCGAAGCGAAGCTAGCGAAACGTGACATCCTCCGGAACCAGTTAACGAACCTCCGGATGAACCAAGGCGAGAAGGTAGCGCAACTCCAAGCGAGAATCAAGGAGCTAATAACGCAACTAACGAACCTTGGAGAAGAGGTAACCAACCGGGACTCTATACGGTACGCGCTCAACGCCTTCCCCAGAACTCCAGAGTGGGCTTCCTTAGTAGATGCGTATTACATTTCTAAGGACCTCGAGGTAAGTACGTTAGAACAATTATTTTCCACTTTCGAACTTCACGAGTCTCGAGTTTCAGAACCCAACGGAGCAGAGAAGACAAGTCAAAACATTGCCTTAAAGGCAAAGATGAACAGTTCTGACTCCGAAGCCTCAGTCGATGAATCTGAAGCGGCACTACTGGTAAGACGCTTCAATAAATTTTTCAGTTCTAATAAATTTAAATCGCATAAGCATCACCGAAAGAAGAGGACAGTTTGTTGCTACAACTGCAACGAAGAAGGGCACATCAAGGAGGACTGCCCAAAATTGAAGAGAAAGGAGAAAGAAAAGGAAAAACCAAAATACAAGAAACCAGAACCCTCCAAGCACAAGAATCTGAAGGCTATTTGGTCAGATTCGTCATCCTCCGAATCGGAAGTCGAAGAATTCTCGGGTCTAGCACTGATGGCCAGTCATCAGCTAGAAGAAACGTCCAGCTCAGAGATGAGCATCGACGAAGGGGGAGGAACTTCAGAAGAAAGCAGCAGTAAAGGGGGAGCGTCACCGGATCAGATAAGTAAGGTACGCAACCTAATCCCAAATCAATCCTTTAGATTTATTAAAGCTCTTTCTATAGAATTAGATAAGTTAGAAAAAGAAAATGGAAATTTGAAATCTGAAAATGAAAATTTAAAATTAGAAATTGAAAATTTGAAAAATGATGCATGCTTAAAGAAATTTCCAAAGTCAAAAATTAGAATTTATGATAAATTAAATTGGTATATAAGGAAGCACCAAGGACAACTTAGGAAAATACCAAGAAACTATGTACCCCCTAGATTTTTGAATAATCCTGTAGGGAGGAACCTCTATTGGGTTCCAAAATCTGTGCTTAATTAATTTTTCAAAAATTAAAAGTTCACAGTGAGAAAATTAAACATTGAAATTCTTTATGGAAGCTTTGTCTAAGGAAATGGTTGTTGCTCTAATAACCAAGAAGGCCTAGTGCCTCGCCACGACCTGGAAGCTGAAATATTGAAAGAAAATGTTTAATTAACTTTCTGAAAAAGCATTAAAATCGAGAATAAAATAATGCTTTGAAAAGTTTTTAAACAGTTCCTTAGGAATTTTTTTTTTGGGAAAATTCAAAAATTCATTTTTTTTTAAAATACTGAAAATCCATGTTAACTTAGAATTTTTTTTAAAAAAAAACATTTTACTAAAATTTTTTTTGGGAAATTTTTTAACTTGAAATTTTTTTGTGAAAACTTTTTGACTTGCAAAATTTTACCTAGAAATTTTTTTTTTCAAAATTTCTTTATTACTTAGAATATTTTTTGAACCATTTATTTTACCTAACATATTGTTGGATAATCCTCTCTATTTTTATTAACCCCGCTTTTGTTGTGATCAAAGAAAGGGGGAGAGAAAAGTACAAAGTTAGGGGGAAATAGAAAAAATTTAAATTTCTTTTTCTATTTCAAAAAATTATACTTAACTTGTTAGTTTAGTAATTTTTCTTTAAAATTACTCTTAATGTCTATTTTAACCCTAACTTGAACTTGGGTTGATGCACATCAAAAAGGAGGAGATTGTTGGACCCCGTGGTAGTTTTATTGTGATCAACCACGTTGGTTAGGTCCTGCGTTGTATTTGATCCCTGTGTCTGAGTGTGCAGGAGCTTAGGAGCGCAGGAAGTCGAGCGGAAGACGCAGCTAGCGAGAAGGACGGCACGGGAAGGGAGCCGACGGGCTCGGTGCGTCCGAAGGACGAGAGAGCTGCGGAAGAGTACTCCGGTGGGCGTGAAGAGCATGCGCGGCGTTCGAGGGACGTTAAGCCGGGACGGAAGGCTGCTCGAGGAAGGCCCGAAATTGGGTTCGGGTGAATTGGAGCATCGGAAGTCGCAACAAGCTGGAAACGAAGTTAAAGGAGCTGAGCTGCCAGCTTGGAGGCGCCTCCAACCTGACTGGAGGCGCCTCCAGCTTGAAGGCGCAGGTTGAAGGAGCCTTCAGCTTGAAGGCGCCTTCAGCCAGGTTGGAGGCGCCTTCAACCAGTCAAAGTGACCGTTCTGCGCGCGGATAAAGTTTTATCCGTTGACTCCCATGGAGGTGCCTTGGACCCTCGTTGGAGGCGCCTTGGAGCCTCGGGATAGGATTTCCAGGACCTATATAAAGGCCCCTGGAGCTAGAAATTGAAAGATAACTCAAGCATTCAATTTGTAGTGTTTCCTAGTAATAGTTCTGAGCATTTGAAAGTGTAAAAGGCTTCTCAGCCTTCAGCAAAGGAGAGTTTCTTTTAGTGCGCTTCTACTGCCCTAGATTAACAACCTCCTTGGTTGTAACCAAGTTAATTCTTCTGTGTCTTTCTTTTACTGTTTTATTATTTTGTTAACTATTACACTAACTGAGTTGAAAGAACAAGGAGGGTATAGTTACTTTTTATTTTCAGGAGCAATTCACCCCCCTCTTGTCGGCCTCCGCTGCACCAACACAAAGGGACTTTAGCATGTCACCGAGTTTTGGTCACGGATTTGATTCAGGGTTTCTCCGAGTTGGGCCTTGAAGAGCAGGGACAGAGAGAGCAGGGTATTTTGGGTACCATGGTTGCTCAGTCGTCGATCAGGACGAGGATCTGAGAGGCCCCGGGCTGGTGATCAGCGCTTACAGTCCATTGGCAACTAGCTAGCTTCCAGGCAGCAGACCGAGTTCACTTGAAATGATGAGGGTATTATTTATTTCCGAGGTAAATCATGCGTACTTCAATCTCATCCTGTTTTGGAGGAGTTACTTTAAGAGGCTCATCGCTGCCGATTTGCTATCCACCCAAGTGGAACCCACATGTATCGAGATGTGAGGCGTTTCTATTGGTGGAACGGCATAAAGAAAGACATCATTGAATTTGTAGCTCGATGTCTAGTCTGTCAGCAGGTGAAAGCTGAGCACCAGAGACCTTCCGGATTACTTCTGAGGAAAGTTAATATGGGAGTGGAAATAGGAGAACATCACTATGGATTTTGTGGTGGGATTGCCTTGGACACGACAAGGCCATGACGCGATCTGTCAGCAGGTGAAAGCTGAGCACCAGAGACCTGCCGGATTACTTCAGAGGAAAGTTAATATGAGAGTGGAAATGGGAGCACATCACTATGGATTTTGTGGTGGGATTGTCTTGGACACGACGAGGCCATGACGCGATTTGGGTAATCGTTGACGGATTAACCAAATCTGCATACATCTTAGCGATTCGGAAGATCGATTTTCTGGATCGATTAGCAATTGTATGGTCGGGAGATCAAAGGTCGTTGACCTTTGAGCATTATATCAGATAGAGACCCATGGTTCATGTTCCGGTTCTAATTGAATCTGCAGCAGACCTTGAGCACACAGCTCTGTTTCAGTACAGCACTCCATCCGCAGACGGATGGACAGTCAAAGCAAACCATCCAAACTTTAGAGGACTTCCTGAGGTCTTGCGTTATGGATTTCGGAGGCAGTTGGGAGGACCACTTGCCATTAGTAGAGTTTGCTTACAACAAAAGCTATCATTCGACTATCCAGCTGGCATTGCATGAAGCGTTGTATGGTAGATCTTGTCGGACACCCACCCTCTGGGAGGAGGTTGGGAAGGCCCAGTTGCTAGGACCACAGAGAGCTCAGCAGGAGGCAGAGTTGGTCCGCACTATCAGACGAGGATGTCCGAGGCGCAGGACCATTAGAAGAGTTATGCAGATCGAAGACCCCTAGAGTTCTCTACTGGTGAACATGTATTCCTGAGAGTCTCACCCACGAAAGGGATGAAGAGATTTGACCTCCGAGGCATTCACGATGTATTCCATGTGTCCATGCTGATGAGATATGTACCCGACCCAACACATGTTCTGTCAGATATGTCAGTTTCCATTCGGTCTGACGTTACCTATGAGGAGGTTTTGGTACAGATTCTGGACCACAGGGAACGTCAGCTGCTGAACAAGACTATCCAACTGGTAAAAGACAGATGAAAGTATCATTCTGACGAGGAGGCTATCTAGGAGCTCAAGGATACGATCAGAGCTCGATACCCCCATCTATTTTCTTGAGGTATGTAGGTTAATTTACGTTCAACATTTATACTATTTATCTATTGTTAGTATTTGCTGATGGTAAATAATGAAATTTGGAGACCAAATTTTTAATAGTGGGGGAAAAATGTGAAATGCCGTAATAATAATAATAATAATAATAATAATAATAATAAGGTTTAATGGACGAATAACCTTAGCGGAATTTTTAGAAATTTTTGAAAATTTTCTGAGAATTCTTTGGAGCTCGTAAGACGTATTTTTTTTTGCGAGGATAAATTTATAGGCATGGGGAAAAGCCTGTTTGGGATACTCAATTTAAGTAGGAGTCGATTAAGTAAATAACTTAGGCTTAAATTAAAATAACCCTAAGTTATAAATCTAAGTTTCCTAATAAAATTAATCGATTCCGTTTATATATCCCTCACCGTGCCTTAACCTCTTTCTCCGCCCGATTTCCTCACCCTTTCCCCCTCTGCTCGATTCTTTTTTCTTCCTCGACGCTGACGCCACAAGGGAGCTTGTCGCCGGTGGCTGAGCACTCCATCTTCCCCATCGATTGAGCTCGTTGGGCGATCAATCTGTCTCCTGGGTCGTCGAATCTGCGCAGGCAATATCTCGGTGGAGGGAGGGGGGATTCGAACCCTAGTCATTGACCTTTCCTCCGACCACACGATGCCACTAGGGCACCGTGAGCACCAGCGTCATGGCTCCAATCACCGTAGCCGGTCGTTGCCTTGATCCTGGCACACCTGTGCCCTAGATCGTCGAAAGCCGAAAATGCGAGTAGGCGGCAGAGGTAGGTTGTTTGAGCCCTTCCTCGAATTCCATCTTTTGCTAATCTCTGTCGTGCCTTACCTCCTCCTCAGAGCAGTAGTGATCTGGCGGTGTGACTAGAAAGTGAGGGCTTAGTTCTTGATCTTGTGCTTGGCTCTTATCCGATTTCTACCGTAAGAATCACCGGCGGTTGGAGAGGAAGAGAAGTGTATCCAGCAGTAGCAGCTACTCCTTCCGGCATCACCCTCCCTGGATGTGGATGAACAGGGGTGGCTGTGAATTTAGGTAAGGTATAGAGAATTTGGTTTCTTTCGTCGTAGCTTACACCTAGAACTAATTTAGAGATTCGATTTAGGGGATAACAACTTCGCAGTAGCTTCGATCATGAATTTCTAGTAGCAAGTTTCTTCAATTGTGAATCCTACAATGGTGCATCCGATCTGGGTAAGCTTGGATGATGGTTTATGCATAGATTTAATGCAATTTGATTGTAGAGGAATTATGGATACCTATTCTAAAGAGGTTGTGGTGTATGGATTGAGATTAGTAAATTCTTATTGAGATGAATTGAATAGGGTTGATTTATATTGGGTTAGATTTGATCATTGGATTTATTAGAGGTGATCATATGGTTAACCCGAAGTTGATCAACAAATGAGAATAATTGAGGTTAATCATTAACTAGGGATTAATTAATGATGGTTCGATTAGAGTTACTCTAATTAGATTGAAAATTTTCTTTAGTTATTTACTACATATGTAATTGGTTAAATATATTATGTGATATGCAGGATGTTGATTGAGATGAGCGTCTCGACGTGAGATTTATTTCAGATAAGATCTCTATTTTTGAGACGGGTACTTCTGACTTATCTCTTTGATATAGTCATTTTAGATATGCATAATAGTATATAGCTAGTAGTAATGATTATGTTTGCATTTACTTTGGTATGTCACTATTTGGTTCTTGTAATATGCCTATATTCTTATCTGTTATACATTCATGCTTATATCATCTTGATTGTTGCCATGTGTATTCCTATTCTTAGAAATAGTGACATACATTGACCTACTGTGTAGTAGACTTGTTATTTGTCATATCTAATTTGTGTACTTAGATTTATGATTCCTAGATCATTGTATGATTTATTTTCTTTTGGGTGCATTTTATATGGAGGTGTATACAGTCAGTATCTACATGTTTAGTGTCATGCCCCATCTTACATGATTGCATGTTGGGTGACTGTAGGCTCCATTGTTGTTGAGTACATCACCAGTTACATGATCTGCACACACAATCACTCATGGTTAGTGGTATATTAGGCAGGGTGTATGCAGTTTGTGTTAGTTAGAGCTCTAGAGCCAATCATATGATGATTGTTGTATGGACTTGATGTATCATATTCCTATATATTAATAAAGGCATTTCTTTATGGTTATTATACTTACTTGTATTGGTGCCAAATAACTAAGTCTAATAGCGTCCTTGAGTATAAGGTTCTTATCTATATCAATCAATTGGTTGAATTGATAGTGAGATGATATAGAGAATACTACTCTTAATCATTCCTAGTCAAGTATTAACATTCAGAGACAATGTTAATGCGATGAGACTAGCATGTAGGTCAACTCGATAACTTAATCTCACAAGTCATGGATATAGAGATATCAAGTTGACACATGGGTATGCATTGGAGAATGTATACTGAATGACCCGCCATGAGACAGTATCATGGATCGTTATATGAGTGTCATATACTTTCTCATGTGACTATTAGTATTACTATCAGGTCTTGGACCTGAAGTCACCATAGTTCCCTACATAAGGAGTTGCATACTTTGGCTTAGTCAAACGTCACCCGTAACTGGATGGACTATAAAGGCGATTACTGGATATGTAACAAATTATGCGGAGGTATGTGAGTGATGTAGATGGGATCTATTCCTCCTATATGACGGAAGTGACATCATGATTCTTGATAGAGTGAGATCACTAAGTGCATGACCATGCCCAAATGAGTCAATATGAGATATTGAGCTCATTTGATTAGAGTGAGTCTACTTGGGGTTCAAGACATAGATTGATTAGAGGATGACACGGTCTATGCCTCAATTGATCAATCTAGATGTCAAGGAGAGAAGGACATTGTCACATATTGTGAGAGTCACAATTAGTAGTCACAATGATGATGTTGGATCTCAACATTCTTGTAACTTGGGTAGTAATGATGTGTTGCTAGATATCGCTCATTACTTATGTTTCTAAATGGGTTTAGGAGCATTGCCAATGTTACAAGAGCCTATAGGGTCACACACAAAGGGCAATTAGATGGAGATTAGGTTCATAAGATGAACCAAGAGGATTAGGTTCATATGATGAACCAAATTGGATTAAGTGTAATCCAAATTAGATTAATATAGTAAAACTCGATTAAGTTAGACTTGAGTTAGACTCAAGTGAGGCTAGACTTGAGTTAGACTCAAGTGAGACTTAATGATGATATTCATTGAATTTTGATAAATGGTGACATTCATTGAATTATGAATTCAATTTGAATATTAGATTCAAATTTCGATTCAAAATTATGAAGAGAAGAGGAGTTTCAAAATATCCATTTAATGAAGAATGAATATTCATTAAATACTCATTATGACTCATTAATGAGGCTCATTAATGGAGTTAATGAGCATTAAGTATTTTCATTAGATGAAAATACTTAAGCCATTTTTACTCTTATTTTTCATTATGAACGGATCATCATTATTCTTCCTCTCTTCTAGCTCTCTCTCCCTCTCCTCCATTGCCAAGCCACCCAAGAGTGCTAGCACACTCTAAGTGGTTCTTCTCCACCTATTGTCCGTGTGGATACGTATAAAGGAGTGTACGCTTGACACTCTCGAGATCCGACAACCTTTTGGACGAGTGGGATAAGCGAAGGGCTTCGCAACAAGGGTAATGCTATTTATTCATGTAGATCTAAGGTAGATTTAGGTTAGAAACTTGTACATGATTTATTTTTATATATCTTCACATGGATCCATGGCAAGACTTCGAGGTTTCCGCAACGCAAAAAGTAGTTTTTGTGGCTCGAAAGTCCCAACAGTTTGCTCTGTCAGGCTCCGCTGGTACGCTCATGGGTAGTGTTGACTGCAGTGTGGTGGTGGGCAGGGATCGCTCCTCTAGGCTGTCTCAGGGAGATGATAGCATTGAGCTCCCCCACTCTGTTTGGGGTAGGAGGATAGGTGTACTCTGACAGCATCTTGTCCACTCGGTCACTCAAGAGCAGTGATGACAGAGTGTACAGTTGTCATACCTCTATCCACTCGATCTCACCATCGCGTGTGAGATGGCTGACTAGCGTTAGGGGTGACACATGTCATTTTTACATCATATATATGGATTGCATTTATTGTTTGTGCTTACTGCATTATGTATGTTGCATTTTGGTGGTTGCATATGAATGACATGCATATAGGTGACATTTTGTATCTGATCTAACGACCCTTATTTTCGGATAGGAGGTTCTGGTGAGTACAATTTCTTCAACCCTTTTCAGTCTGCATTTTCTACTTTTGTCTAGGAAACTGTACCACATGATTATTACTGGTAGTTATAACCTAATTATGCATGTCTATCCAGTATCCGCTAAGTTGTTGAACTCACACCGTTGATATATATATATTTTTATTTCAGATATCTGATAGAGGTATGCGGAGTCGCTTGGAGTATCCTGTCTGCCGGTTCCCACGTCACATCAGAAGACTGTTACCGTTTTCATTTGTGTTTTATTTGTTTTATGTATTAAGTGTACTTAGCATTGCATATTCCGGTTTTATTTCTGGAGTGTTGTGTGGTATTTTGTATTGTTTGTTGTGTTGTGTTAGCCTAGCCGACTAGAAGTCTTGTTTTGGTTTGTAATGGTTTTCTATCATTTTTCGCTGTATATTTTTTTGTTTTAGTATAGCCAAGTGGGGTATTTAATATATATATATATATATATATATATATATATATATATATATATATAACTGCGTGGTTGTAATATTTTGATCCAGCCAAGTGGGCTGAGTATATTACTGCGTAGTTATCTATATTTTCCAGTCGTGTGTGGCTAATGTATACTTGTGGTTGTATAAATGATTCATATTGTCACGTGTACAAGAGAGATGCTTCCGGATTTTCCTCTGGCTGGTACTATCACGCCCCCTAAGGAGTCCTACTGATAAAATTTCGGCAGCATCTCCCCTGTACCGGTGACAATATGAAGCAATAAACATACACAAAACAACATATAACATATTCATCAGCCCACACGGTTGGAACATACATAATCACACACTTTATATAACACAGCCTACTCGGCTGGACATAAATAAATAAAACAACCACGCAGTTAATATTCAGCCCACACGGCTTTATTAAAAGCACAGCAGAAAACGAGGAGAAAACCTACAATCCATAGCTAAAGTTTAATAGCCAATTAGGCTTACACAACCACAAGATCACGATGGCAAAACACCACGAATCAAACTCCAAACACAGATAAATTCATACAATATTAAAACTGTTGAATACTAAAAATACAAGTAAAGCGGAAATAAAACTGATAAATGTCCTCATATATGATGTGGGAAGTGGGACCGACAGTCGGGACTCTCCAAGAATCCATAATTCATCTACCTGCTACCTGACGAAAGAAAAACCAATTTGTGGGGTGGTGAGTATTGGAGCTCAGCGAGTAAGGAAAGATAGTGCATGAACACAATATACAAATAGAAAGTGAGCCAAGATTATACAGTCTCATAAGAGGAATAGCAGATACTAAAATAAAACCATAATAAATGCTCATACCTGAAACCATATCCTAGGCTAGTAATAGAAGGTCAGAAGTAGTACTAATCTGCTACAGTACTGCTCATAACTATAGAGGAAATATGTAAGGTATATACAAACTTCCAATAAGTAAACCAAGGACTAAACACCTACAACGAGGGTATATCTCAACGTAAGCAAGCATAGTAGCATAAGTGAGCAACAACAGTAAGCAATAACAACATATGTAAATAGCAGCAACCAAAGCAAGTATAACAACAGCGTATGCACGGATGGTCACTCCCGCCCACCTCTCTGCACCATGACCCCTGTGTTGGGTTTTTCGGGCCGCGAAAACCGCTTTTCGCGTCGCGAAAACCCCGAATCGCCCAAGCCACGGATCTCGTGCAAGGTAAAACCGAACGAAAATACGAGTACGAGTTTGAAAAACTTTAATCTACAGTAGATCTACATAAGGATAAACCATTTATACCTTTGATGCGATGCCCTTCGCGTTCCCGCTCGTCCAAATGATGCCGGATCTCAAGACCGTCAAGCGCCGGTCCTCTAGAAGTATCCACACGGACACACTAGATGGAAATGACCAAAAACCAAGGTGTGCTAGCACCTATGTGGTTCGGCCAAGGGAGGAGAGGGAGAGGGAGAGCTTGAGAGGGAGAAGGAGGAAGATGCACACAAGTGAATGAAAAAATGAATTTCTTCACCCAAAACAAAGTGGCCGGCCATATTTCAAAATTCACATTAATTGCAATTAATATGAAACCATAAAATCACATTAATTGCATTAATTGCAATTAATATGAAACCATTAAGAGGTGGCACCCATGATGATGTGGAACATCATTATTGGTCCACCTAATGCCAACTCACCAATGAGGTGGCAAAAGGTCAAGTCAAAATTGACCTTTGGTCTTCCTTCTCAAGTCAAGTCAAACTTGACTCAATCTCTACCATGGTGGATCTAATCCAACCATTTGATTCGAGCCAACTTAATATAATAAATCTAATTCATTAAATTAAATTGATTCAATGAGTCAAAATCTAAATTTGACTCATTTAACACATGAATCAACTTGAGTCGAACTCAAGTTAGCCCAATTAGGATTACTCTTAATCCAATTTGATTCATCAAATGAATCTAATCCTCTTGGTTCATCATATGAACCTAATCTCCACCTAATTGTCCTAAGTGTGTGACCCTATAGGTTCTTGTAACGTTGGCAATGCCCTAAACCCATTTAGGAGCATAAGTAATGAGCGGTATCTAGCAACACATCATTACTACCCAAGTTACAAGAATGTCGAGATCCGACATCACCTTGTGACTACCAATTGTGACTACTCACAAAATAATGACAAGTGTCCTTCTATCCTAGACATCTAGATTGATCAATGTGAGGCATAGACCATGTCATCCTCTAATCAATCTAAATCTTGAACTCCAAGTAGACTCACTCGATCAAATGAGCTCAACATCTAATGTTGACTCATTTGGGCATGGCCAGTGGTCTCACTCTATCAAGAATTCCGATGTCGCTCCCGTCATATGGGAGGGATAGATTCCATCTACATCACTCACATCCCACTACATAATTCGTTATATACCCAGTAATCGCCTTTATAGTCCACCCAGTTACGGGTGACGTTTGACGAAACTAAAGTACATAACTCCTTATGTAGGGATCCATGGTGACTTCAGGTCTAAGGACTAATAGTCATACTAATAGCCACATGAGAAAGTATATGACACTCATATAACGATCCATGATACTTTCTCATGGCGGGTCATTCAGTATACATTCTCTAATGCATACCCATGTGTCAGCTTGATATCTCTATATCCATGACTTGTGAGATCAAGTCATCGAGCTGACCTACATGCTAGTCTTATTGTATTAACATTGTCCCTGAATGCTAATACTCGACTAGGAATGATTTAGAGTAGTGTTCCCTATATCATCTCACTATCGATTCAACTAATCGATTGATATAGGTATGAACCTTCTACTCAAGGACGCTATTATACTTAGTCTATTTGGCACTAATATAAATAAGTATAATAACCAAACAAATGCCTTTATTAATATACAAGAATATGATATACATGAGTCCATACAATCATCAAATGATTGGCTCTAGGGCTCTAACTAACAATCTCCCACTAGCACTAGTGCCAATCGATAGGCTCTAAGGCCTAAAGACATAATGTGACCGTCATACTTACTCTGTGCCAAAGCCTTAGACAAGGGATCTGCAATGATAGCATCTGTAAGAAATCTGCAAATCTTCACATCTCCTCTAACAATAATATCTCGAATGGATGCGCCGTAGTATGTGCTTGGTCCGTTGGTGTGAGCGAGGTTCCTTCGTGCTATAGCTCCATTGTTGTCACAATAGAGCTCAACTGGTTCCGATGTTAGGAACCACCCCAAGTTCGTGATGAACTTGCGGATCCAAATCGCCTCCTTTGCCTCGATGCGCAATATACTCGTTGTAGAATCGATTCGTATCCTGCTTGAACTCTTCCACCGGCACCACCATTAATGCAAAATACGAACCACGACTGCGATCGGTAATCATCACGATCGGTCTGAAAGCTAGCATCACCGTAACCCTTTACGGTTAGCTCATCATTGCCTCTATATATCAAGAAATATTCTTTAGTCCTTCGTAAGTACTTAAGAATATTCTTGACCGCTATCCAGTGACTTTCACCGACTGGTATCTTCCCGTCATGCTCAAAGCCTACGAGACATCAGGTCGAGTACATAGCATGGCGTACATGATAGATCTTATGGCTGAGGTATAAGGGATCTGATCCATGCGGGTTCTCTCCTCTCTAGAAGAGGGACCTTGAGTCTTCGAAAGACTCACGCCATGTGACATCGGCAGAAATCCCTTCTTAGAGTTCTGCATGGCAAACCGAAGGAGTACCTTGTCAATATATGTACTCTGACTTAGGCCAAGCAATCTCTTAGATCTATCTCTATAGATCTGTATCCCTAGAATGCGGGATGCCTCACCTAAGTCCTTCATTGAGAAGCAACTCCCTAGCCAGGTCTTGACAGACTGAAGCATAGGGATGTCCTTCCCAATGAGTAGTATGTCATCCACATATAATATGAGGAAGACAACTATGTCCCCTACAACCTTCTTGTAGACACAAGGCTCATCTTCGTTCTTGATGAAACCAAACTGTTTGATCGCATCATCGAATCGAAGATTCCAGCTCCGAGAAGCTTGCTTTAGTCCATAAATAGACCTATGCTGCTTGCATACTCTACTAGTATGCTGTGGATCTACAAAACCCTCAGGTTGTGTCATGTACACATCCTCGAGCAGGTTTCCATTCAGAAATGCGGTTTTGACATCCATCTGTCATATCTCATAGTCATGGTAGGCTGCAATAGCAAGCATGATCCGAATGGACTTAAACATCGCTACTGGAGAAAAGGTTTCATCATAGTCAATACCATGAATCTGTTTGAAACCTTTAGCTACCAAGCGACCCTTATAGATAAGTCCATCCATGTCAGCCTTTCTCTTAAAGACCCACTTGCACCCAATGGGTTTTACCCCTTCAGGTGGATCAACCAAAGTCCATACTTGGTTGGTGTACATGGATTCCATTTCGGATCTCATGGATTCTAGCCATTTCTCAGAATTTGGTCTCATCACAACTTCTTGATAGGTGGTAGGCTCATCCTCTATGAGCACAATGTCATCATGGTCAGACAAGAGAAATGAGTATCTCTCAGGCTGACGACGTACCCTATCAGATCTGCGAAGAGGTATGTCTACTTGAACAGGTTGTTGTTCCTCAACTCCTTGTGGAACAACATCATCCACAACACTTTGTGGTTCCAGTTCAACTTCCATCGAGGCTTCAGTGCTATTGTTCGCATCTTGAACTTCTTCAAGATCGAACGTACTCCCACTAGTCTTTCTAGAAACAAAGTCCCTTTCTAGAAAGACCCCAGTCTTTGCCACAACTACCTTGTGCTGACTGGGAATGTAGAAGTAATATCCCTTAGTTTCCTTGGGATATCCGATGAAATAGCACTTGTCGGATTTGGATCCTAATTTGTCTGAGACTTGACCTCGAACGTAAGCCTCACAACCCCAAATCCTCATGAAAGACACCTGGGCATCTCTCCCAGTCCATATCCTATATGGTGTCTTTATCACGACCTTTGATGGAACTCGGTTGAGTATGAAAGCTGCCGTGTCTAGAGCATATCCCCATAGATATGTCGGAAGATCTGTGTGACTCATCATAGATCGTACCATATCTAATAGGGTACGATTCCTCCTTTCGGATACACCAATCCACTATGGTGTTCCAGGAGTAGTGAGTTGAGATAAAATCCACACTCGGCTAAGTAGTCACGAAACTCATGTCTTAAGTATTCACCACCTCGATCTGATCAAGTACCTTAATACTCTTGCCAAGTCGGTTTCATGCTTCATTCTTGAATTCTTTGAACTTTTCAAAGGATTCGGACTTATGTCATCAAGTACACATAACCGTATCTCTTGAAGTCATCAATAAATGTGATGAAGTATCTATAACCGCCTTTATGACATTGAAAGGGCCACATACATCACTATGTATGAGTCCTAACAAATCGGTCGCTCTCGCTGTGCCCACTAAAGGAGTCTTGGTCATCTTGCCTCGTAGGCATGACTCGCATATCTCATATGATTCAAAATCAAATGAGTCCAGAAAACCATCCTTATGGAGTGGGATAAGTGCTTGTCATTTATATGACCTAAGCGATAGAGAGGTAAGTTTGGTTCAAGTCATTCGACTTGATCCTCTTGGTATTTATGTTATAGATGGGCTCTCTAGGTCTAGAATGTAGAGTCCGTTTATCGAGGTGCACTACAATAGAACATATCGTTTAAAAGGCGGAACAACATTTGTTCTTTATTATAAACGAGTATCCTCTCTTGTCCAAACAAGAAACTGATATTATGTTCTTTGTCAAGGCAGACACATAACAACAATCGTCTAATTCTAGTACTAGCCCAGAGGGCAGAGATAGATGATAAGTTCCTACAGCAATAGCAGCAACTCGTGCTCCATTGCCTACTCGTAGGTCTATCTCACCATTCGTCAATGCTCTGCTATTCCTCAGCGCTTGTACATTAGTACAAATGTGCGAAGCACATCCGGTATCTAATACCCACGATGAATAAATAGAGAGGTTGACTTCTATAACATTTATACCTGAAGTAGAAATCTTATTTCTCTTCTTCTTAAGATCTTCCAGGTATTCTTTGTAGTTCCTCTTCCAGTGCCTTGCTTGTCCTTGATATAGGTGACAAAGATGTTCAACCATATCGTAAGCGCTCATAAACTCATGTTGCTTCTGAAGCTCAAAGTTCATGGTTGCGAGCATAAGACAAGACACATCTAATGCGTCATCTCGATGCTTCTTGTAAGCATCTCGGTCTGCTCGCGTGGCAGTGGCAGGAGGGGCCTCCGGAATGGGCTGCTCCAGAACGTACAGTTTACGTTCTTGGGTGAGAACTATTCTCAGATTCCTGTACCAGTCCAGGAAATTTACTCCGTTGAGCTTGTCCTTCTTAAGGACAGATCGCAGAGAGAAAATGTTCGTATTTGACGTCATGGTTATCTACAACAGAAAAATTTGCAGAAATAAATATCATATTCTTTTAAAAATCATTTAATTAGGCTTTTAATTAAACGATGCTCCCACTGAATTCTATAATTCTTGTGGGACAAGATCCGCATCATACTAACCCTTGAGTTAGCTTTGGCTAATACGCCCAAGGCTTAGTATGATCGGTAGGTAACGATTACCAATTACATCTCTATGCAACTCTTGTTTATAGAATCAATATCCGCATTTATATTAAAACTCGAGTTAGCTTTGGCTAATATGCCCGAGAGTTAATATAGATGTGATTTTGACCTATCTTTTCCAACCGTTGGAATAATGCCTATAGTTGACTCGATCCAACCGAGTAACTAGGAATACTCAATCTAATTGAGTTTGTATTCACCCATGCATTGATAGGCGGGACCAAGATTGTCCCTCCGTACCCTACCAAGATAATATGTATTGCTCTGCTTTGGCAGATTCAACAATACATGTGATCGAGGTAGTGATAGGTATCACGGCACGGTTAGGCATTTAGAGTTGGTTCGATCTAGATCTAATCTAATCGAGAAGGATGCATCTTGTGCACGACTTAGATCTAATCTAATCGCAAGGGTGCATCATGTGCACGACTTAGATCTAATCTAATCGTTAAGGCACTAATTAATTAATTAATTATTAAACATGCATCAAATACATAATAATTAATTAATTAATCTATTTGTGATTTAGTCATGGCCCTTCTACGATCTTCTCAAGCCAATGAGAAGATCGATTGGTCAACCTAGGGTCAACAGCTTCTCCAAGCGCCTCCCTTTGACCACCTTGTGTTGCTCGTGCCCGCCTCGGAACTCCGTCTCGTGTGAACCCTCCACCGCTCCAATTTGTACATTACAATTTGAAACTTGAGTTACATTCGAGTCTAAATCTAATTTACAACAAGAAAATATGAGAAGGCACGACACGCAGGTCGCGAATATAATACAACACTCGCAAACACATAACGGCACGCAGGCCGTATTATGAATTACAACACAACCAATCATATTGGGCTTTGGGCCATGACTATCACAAATTAATATATATAATTCAAAATTATATATTTTCATAATTTTCTATAATTTTAAAATTAATTTTTACAATTTTACGAATAAAATTTCCCGGCGGTCCCGTTTAGCGGTTTCGGGCGCAATCGCGGAACGGATCCCCTTGCGGGGCCCAGGGGCATCGCCCCTACCCGCGATCTAACCATCGCGAGGGTTCCTTTGCGATCCAACAGCGCCTAAACCCGCTGTCCCAAAACGATTTGGGTCGAGACATTGCCGTTTCGGAAAAATCTTCCCGGCGGGTTCGGTTTTAGCGATTTCGAGTGCAATCGCGGAGCAAATCCCCTTGCGGGGTTAGGGGGAGTACCCCTACCCACGATCTAACCATCGTGAGTTGCTCCTTTGTGATCTAATGGCACCCAAGCTCGCTGTCCCAAAAGGATTTGGGGCAAAACGAAGCCGGTTTTGAAAGATCTTTCCGGTAGCCGAAGCCTACAAGTGCCGAGACACTTGTGCTTCGCTTCTACGGAAAAATTACCCATAAAATCACAAAAAAACTAATTTTTACAGAAAATCACAGAAGGTTTTATTTTTCATAAAAATAAAAATAAACTCGTACAAGCCTTGCACGTGGCTCTGATACCACTGTTGGATTTTTCGGGCCGCGGAAACCCCGAATCGCCCAAGCCACGGATCTCGTGCAAGGTAAAACCGAACGAAAATACGAGTACGAGTTTGAAAAACTTTAATCTACAGTAGATCTACATAAGGATAAACCATTTATACCTTTGATGCGATGCCCTTTGCGTTCCCGCTCGTCCAAATGATGCCGGATCTCAAGACCGTCAAGCGCCGGTCCTCTAGAAGTATCCACACGGACACACTAGATGGAAATGACCAAAAACCAAGGTGTGCTAGCACCTATGTGGTTCGGCCAAGGGAGGAGAGGGAGAGGGAGAGCTTGAGAGGGAGAAGGAGGAAGATGCACACAAGTGAATGAAAAAATGAATTTCTTCACCCAAAACAAAGTGGCCGGCCACATTTCAAAATTCACATTAATTGCAATTAATATGAAACCATAAAATCACATTAATTGCATTAATTGCAATTAATATGAAATCATTAAGAGAGTGACTTTGTCACTTCCATGAGGTGGCACCCATGATGATGTGGAACATCATTATTGGTCCACCTAATGCCAACTCACCAATGAGGTGGCAAAAGGTCAAGTCAAAATTGACCTTTGGTCTTCCTTCTCAAGTCAAGTCAAACTTGACTCAATCTCTACCATGGTGGATCTAATCCAACCATTTGATTCGAGCCAACTTAATATAATGAATCTAATTCATTAAATTAAATTGATTCAATGAGTCAAAATCTAAATTAGACTCATTTAACACATAAATCAACTTGAGTCGAACTCAAGTTAGCCCAATTAGGATTACTCTTAATCCAATTTGATTCATCAAATGAATCTAATCCTCTTGGTTCATCATATGAACCTAATCTCCACCTAATTGTCCTAAGTGTGTGACCCTATAGGTTCTTGTAATGTTGGCAATGCCCTAAACCCATTTAGGAGCATAAGTAATGAGCGGTATTTAGCAACACATCATTACTACCCAAGTTACAAGAATGTCGAGATCCGACATCACCTTGTGACTACCAATTGTGACTACTCACAAAATAATGACAAGTGTCCTTCTATCCTAGACATCTAGATTGATCAATGTGAGGCATAGACCGTGTCATCCTCTAATCAATCTAAATCTTGAACTCCAAGTAGACTCACTCGATCAAATGAGCTCAACATCTAATGTTGACTCATTTGGGCATGGCCATGCACTTAGTGGTCTCACTCTATCAAGAATACCGATGTCGCTCCCGTCATATGGGAGGGATAGATTCAATCTACATCACTCACATCCCACTACATAATTCGTTATATACCCAGTAATCACCTTTATAGTCCACCCAGTTACGGGTGACGTTTGACGAAACTAAAGTACATAACTCCTTATGTAGGGATCTATGGTGACTTCAGGTCTAAGGACTAATAGTCATACTAATAGCCACATGAGAAAGTATATGACACTCATATAACGATCCATGATACTTTCTCATGGCGGGTCATTCAGTATACATTCTCTAATGCATACCCATGTGTCAGCTTGATATCTCTATATCCATGACTTGTGAGATCAAGTCATCGAGCTGACCTACATGCTAGTCTTATTGTATTAACATTATCCCTGAATGCTAATACTCGACTAGGAATGATTTAGAGTAGTGTTCCCTATATCATCTCACTATCGATTCAACTAATCGATTGATATAGGTATGAACCTTCTACTCAAGGACGCTATTATACTTAGTCTATTTGGCACTAATATAAATAAGTATAATAACCAAACAAATGCCTTTATTAATATACAAGAATATGATATACATGAGTCCATACAATCATCAAATGATTGGCTCTAGGGCTCTAACTAACACCCTGTATGGTCGAGAGGCCGAGTCAGTGACAAACTGTACAGCACTCCAGCTACCACTCTCTCGAGTGGCTAAGGGGACAGTTGCATAGTAGCTAACTAGCTACATCTGCGACGGGGGTCCCTGCTGCTCACAACTCCAGCTATCACTACCTATGAGTGACCGAGTGGAAGCAGACAGGACAAGCAGCATCAACTCCAGCTACCACTCTCTCAAGTGGCCGAGGATGCGACACTGGTCAACGACTCTCTCGATCGCAAGGGAGAATTGGTTGTTGACATACATGCCATGATATGATGCGCCAAATGCAACAGTCATCATACAAATATAAGCAGAAATTAGGTATGCTACATGAAGCCAGCATGCTCAATATGGTACATAAACAAAAAATAGTCATCATACTAATATAAGCAAAATTTAGGTATGCTACATGATGCCATCATGCTCAATATAGTACATAAATAAACAACAGTCAAAGCATACAACCATGGTATCTAATATCTGCTACCTATCATGAACAACAACGAGAGACTGTATAGATTTGAAAATGAGTTTCTCAAAGATCGGGTGGAAGTATCAAGTGCAGGAAAATAAGAGTGGAGTCAAGGTAAAAAACAATTTCTTTTCCAAAATAGTTCATGCACCAAGGTCAAAGTACTAAAAGAAACAAAGCAAGAAGTACCCACCTTAATACATAGATCGTGTCCAGAAATCCCACGTCGAAACACTTGTTCTGAATCCAAGTCCTGCAATCACATAGTATTTTTAGCTAATTTCATCACACATCAATTAGCTAACTTAAAACCCAAATCCAATTAGTATGTATTGAAATGATCATTAACCCTATCCATTCCATAACCCAACTAAACTAAGTTTATTCATGAGTCATCTCTCAAAACTCACCCAAGATCAATGGTATTACACTAATTAATTCCCCCAACTGATGGATACAGTTTACCTCTCAACTACTAAATCTATATACTAAATAAATTTGTAGTTAGACTATCCTCAACTGATCTATTACCAAATTTAATCCATTAGTTTCCCAAACGTACAAGTAATCAATGCATCAGAATCTGAATTCTCCCAATTAGCCAAATCATTGATGTAAGTTTAATAAGAAACAAGATTTCATTACCCCACAACTTCTTATGGTGGATGTTCATTGCCCCAGTAGCGGCTCACAACAGCAAGTGGTCGGCAATGGCGCTGAGGTCTAGGGCAGAAACACGAGAGGAAGCTCGGTGCTTGCTGGCTATCCCTTGTAGCGGTCAGAGGGTCGGTTGCACCATACCTTGCAAAGAAGCCAGGAGGAGAGAGTGGTCGCAACTCTGACAGTGGCGTCGGGGTCATGGCAGCAGTGTGTTTTGAAGCTGCGAGAGGATGTGGCGACGGTTGTCATTGGCGAGGAACTGCGGAGGTTAGGGAACGACGAAGAGGGGAAGAGGATCGGCGGTTGTGGCGCCCATGCGAAGGAGAAGAGTCGCAGCAGGGGTGCTTGCGTGAGGAGGAGGATCACCTGTGGCTGTGGCTCGAGGGAGAAGAGAACGACGATGGCTTGGGGAGAAAAGGATCAGTGAAGCGGTGAGGCTCGGGGAAGATGGGTTTCGGCGATTTGGGAGCTTAGGGCACGGGCAACCTTTAATTTATAACTTAGGGATTTTAATTAAACCCTAGATCAATTCCTCAATCAACTCCCACCTCCGGATATTCCAAACAGGCCTTTCTCGAGCCCATAAGTGCATCCCCTCTAAATACGTCGTACGAGCTCTGATTAATTCCAGAAAAATTTCTAAACATTTTTGAAAAATCCAATAAAATTATTTCTCAAATAACTTTATTATTTAATTATTATTTGGGTATCGTATTTTACAGGGACTCCTCTAGGGCGTGATACCTAGTATGAACAAATGGAAGAAGAACAATCAGAATGTATGGTTAAGAGTAGAGTTGCAGATGTTAGTGAGCGTACCTTCGTCATGGAGAGAACTCCCCTTTTATATACCACCTTATGTAACCTCCACAATCATGAGGTGACAAAATGTGTTAGAGTTTGTTAAGCAGTTCACTATAATCATCAAAGGAATCTTATTTTACCTACATGTATACCTCTTTTATCGTTTATAGCTTCTATTATTACTGTGGTTGTTGAAGGAAGATGCTGTTATTATTGGTTTATTGATGGGAGACATGATGATCTTTGAAGAAGTTTTCAGAAGAATATTCTCTAGCACAAAGTTGTTATTATGTAAAGTTGTCGAGCTATTGTTTGCTGAACATGATTCGACCGGTCCTTTAGCCGACCATCTTGTTAGATGATATTGCCAACTGAATATAATCCGACCGATTCTTAAGTTGGACGCTTTTATTGAGATGTTCAGATGCATTTTGTATATTCCACTGCTATCCATCATATTAAGTTGCTCAACCATGTTCTGCGCAGCATTAATATACTCGCTGGAGAATGGTAGAGTATGTCATGCTCTCGGTAAATCCCTTTAATAATAATATATGTTGTGCTGGAATTCCATTCAAGTGATAATAATATTGTTGGTCTCTTGGCTACCGGCTAGAGGGGGATGAATAGCCCTGCACAATAAAATCAAACACCTTTCTCATAACTTTGGAAATAAAGCACTTGTATAAAAGGAAACTGATTAATAGAGAAGAAAAATAGGCACAACAATTTACTTGGTTTGCAATTAGGGAAATACTAATCCAAGACGTTTGAAAGCTCACTAATGTCTCCTTCAGGCAGAGAGGCCTCTTACAGTAGTCAAAACTCACAACTATATGTTGGTGCGGGAAGCATCCAACGATCGAACATGAGTTTTGATAATGGCAAAAGATTCAAAGTTAAGGTGGTTGGTTATCTAACAGTCTGAATGATATTGCAGGAAAGTCCTAACTACCGTTAGGCAGGTGAAAACCCTAGGGGGTGGTAACCCTAGGTCCTAGGGGGTGGTAACCTTAGGTGGAGAAAAGTCCTAGCTGCGGTTTGGCAAAGGGAAAACCCTAGGGGGCGGTAACCCTAGGTCATAGGGGGTGGTAACCCTATGCGGAAATTCTTGGTGGGTCGAGTGCTTAAGGCAAAAGTCCTGGGGGGGGGGGTAACCCTAGGTGGAAAGTCCTGGTGTCGCGAACCAGGTGAAAGACTGGACCAGCCAGGAAGCGGACGCCCAGCAGAAAGTCCGAAAGCATCGAGCACCGAGCAAAAGTCCAGTCGATCTAGAGGATCGCACTGACAACAGGTAAATCTCCTGAGTGGAGTAGGTGAGGACGTGTTCCCCGTAGAGGGAACAGTAGGCGTCGGGTCGACCTAGGGTTTCCGGTCAGAAATTCGAAATCAGACCCGGACAGTCCGATGACTGTCAAACTTCATATTTATGATATTATATGTGCTAACTTTTGTTTTGCAGGATATATTTGTGTTTTGGATCTAACATGTCTTGCAGGTACGAAAGAAAAAGGTTAAGCCTCGGATAAACAGTGTCCGAGGCGCCTCCATGGAGCTTGGAGGCACCTCGGGTGCAAAAGATGAGCTGGCTGCGAAGCAGGCTTGGAGGCGCCTTGAAGGAAGCTCAAGGCGCCTTGGACTGGTGGATGAAGGTGCCTTGGAGAGCAAAGGAGGCGCCTTGAATCTGATAAGGTTCGACCAGTTCAGCCCTTATCTCAGCGTGTGACTCGGCCAGCATGGAGGCGCCTTGGATGACTTTCAAGGCTCCTTGAACACCCTTTATAAGAGGGTCTCAACCAGCAGCTCTTAACAACTCATTCCAAGCAATCCTTCTGCGACTGCTACTAATGACACGATCCCGAAGTGCTGCGACGACCCCCCAACGACACGGAGCTCCGAATCTTCAGTTATTCATATTGTCGTCGGTATAATTTAATCATTTCTTATTAATTATTGTACTTCACTTGTAATTCTATTCGAGCTATTAGTTGATGCCCACGGTAAGCGATCAAGGATCGCGAGCCTTCAAGTAGGAGTTGAGCTTGGCTCCGAACGAAGTAAATACCCTCGTGTTTGTGTTGTTTTTCTCTTTTATTCCGCTGTGTTACTCAAGTGTTTAATCGAACGATTTACGATTCCGAACCGAGTGAAAGCCACGAGCGCTATTCACCCCCCTTCTAGCGCGTCTCGATCCAACAATTGGTATCAGAGCGGGGTCGTTTTGAATCGATGCAACTACATTTCAAAACAAATTTTCGTGGTATTTTCAGATTTTTCGGAGTCAATTAGAATTTAGCTTTATAGGTATATTCTAATTCTTTTCTCAAATCGATTTTTGCTCGAAGTTGGTGCAACACCACTCGAGTACGTTTTCTTTTAAATTATTCCTGCACTACTAATCCAAGACTTAGTCTTGGAACAAATTTTCGTTGTTTTTGTCGTGCAGAAGTTCAAATGGCCCATCAAGAGGGTTATAGCACCGTTCGTCCCCCGCTCTTCACCGGAGAAGACTTCGAGTACTGGAAGGGGCGAATGGAAACATTCCTCAAAACCCAGTTCGAGACATGGATGATCGTAAAGATAGGACTACAACTCCCATCCGACGAAGACGGCAAGCCAACACCCTGTGAAAAATGGGAACCGTCCATAATCAAGAAGGTGGAAGCTGATGCCAAAGCGACCTGCACCCTCCAGTGCGGACTGACCAAGGAGGAGCTCAATCGAGTTGGCCTGTTCACATCAGCAAAGGAGCTCTGGGAGAAGCTGATCGAACTCCACGAGGTAACCTCCGACACAAAAGTAAGTAAACGTGACTTGTTGCTTAATAAATTGTATAATCTAAAGATGCAGGAAGGTGAGAACGCAAGAATTCAAGACATTCTCAACTCCCTCCACGGAATCGGGCAGAAGGTAGAAAATAGGGATATCATAAGGTATGCTCTTAACTCGTTTCCAAGGAGTACATTGTGGGCATCAAAGGTAGATGCCTACAAAGTCTCTAAGGATCTATCTTGTATTAAATTAGATGAATTGTTTTCGGAATTCGAACTTCACGAGCAGACTAATGCACAGCCAACCGAGAAGGGGGTTGCTTTGGTTGCAGGTACCAGTCGAACACGCGAACCGAGATCACGACGAAGAACTGAACCGGAGTCGAAAGAAGAACCCGATTTAGACGATGAAGACGATGAATTGACAACCGAGCTCGTAAACCTCGTAAAGAAGCTCTACAAGAAGAAGAAGGGCTTTAACAAGAGAGATCTAAAGAAGATAGTACAATCCAAGGAGGTTCAACCGAGTTCGAAGGGTAAGTTCGAGGTTATCTGCTACGGGTGCAACCAGAAGGGGCACATCAAGGCCAACTGCCCAAGTCTGAAGGATGCAAAGAAGCGAAAGAAGAAGGCCCTGAAGGCGACATGGGACGAATCCTCAGAAGAAGATACCGACGACGAACTCGATCAGACGAGTCTCCTCGCACTGATGGCCCGGGACCAGATCGACGTGTCCGAGAGTGAGTCGGAGGCCGAGTCCGAGCGAAGCCACGGATCCGTATCCGTTTCCGAAGGGCCCGATCCCTCTGTAAGTATCCCTCGCCTCAATAACTTAGTTAATTATTTATTACGAAAATTAGCTAAGTCGAATCTTAAAATTAAGTTACTTCTAAAAGAAGTAGCTGTCCTTAAAGAAGTGACTAACTCCGAATCTTTGATTGAACCAGTTCAGACTGGAAACTCAACTCAAGTCCACAAACTTGAAGAAGAGAATTCCAGCCTGAAAATTCAAGTCAAGGATCTGGAGAAAACACTAGAACGGTTTTCTTTAGGTTCCAAGAATCTTGACCTAATTTTTGGGACACAAAGAGTTGTTTACAATAGAACTGGTCTAAGATTTAAACTGAAAAGGAAATACAAATCTTATTTGTCTCTTGTACAAAAAGCAAATAGAAAAACAGTCCAAGCATGGGTCCCCAAGTCCAAATTGATTAATCAAGTTGGACTTGGTTAATATTGGATCCCGAAGGATCAAATACACTACCTCGATAGACCATATCGAGACTATGATCTAGGGGGAGCAAAAAGAAAAACGATACTAATAAAATGAACATAATTAAAAACTAAAAAATAAAAAAAAATTAAATTAAAAATTCAAAATTCAAAAATTAAATTAAATTAAATATTCGAAATTAAATTAAAATTCAAAAATTAAATTAAAAATTCGAAATTAAATTAAAAATTAAAAATTCGAAATTAAATTAAAAATTAAAAATTCAAAAATTAAATTAAAAATTCAAAAATTAAATTCAAAATTCAAAATTAAATTAAAAATTAAAAATTAAATTAAAAATTCAAAAATTAAATTGAAAATTCGAAATTAAATTAAAAATTAAAAATTAAAAATTCATTAAAAATTCAAAATTAAATTAAACATTCGAAATTCAATCAAAAAATTCAAAATTCAATTCGAAATTAATTCAAATTCAACTTAAATCAAATAAAAAAATAGAAGGAGGATCCAGAATAGCTGGCACCCCCAACTAAACTACCCGACTGGGTAACCAAACTTAATCTACCCGAAATGGGTAAACAAAAGTAGACTCCCCGACAGGGTAATTAAGGTTAGATTAAAAGGAGTTAGGTTTAACTTGACCCACGGTACTGGCGAAGTATTGGATGATAGTACATTGGGGAAACTTAGTCATCGCATGTCTAGGAAGATATGACTTCGACCTGGTGCATTTGGCTAAGTGGAACTGACCGAAGCTACCCTTTATGGATCCTAACTAGTTAGACCAAAGTTTTGTATTAAGTTCAATGGGTAGGACTATTTGGAAAACCTCGAATGCATGGTTACTTTAATGATGTCCTTATGACTCACCATAGCCCAGAAGTTTATCCAAAGAACACTTACTTGTTGAACCCAAAGCTAAACCTGAATCTAACACAAAGTTAAACCAAACCCTAAAATTGAATCACAAATCATCTCACAAAAATTGTAGGATTACCTGATTGAAAATTTAGATCGGGTGAGATGACTAAGAACTAATAAATTGAAAATAAAATCAAATTTGAAATTGAAAATTAAATTCGTAATTAATATTATTTTTTCAAATCAACTAAAAATTATTTAAAAATATTTTCAAAATCAATTTCAAAATTATTTAAAAATATTTTCAAAATTATTTAAAAATCTTTTCAAAATCAATTTCAAAATTCTTAAAAAAATATTTTCAAAATCAATTTCAAAATTATTTAAAAACCTTTTCAAAATTATTTAAAAATCTTTTCAAAATCAATTTCAAAATTATTTAAAAATATTTTCAAAATCAATTTCAAAATTATTTAAAAATCTTTTCAAAATTATTTAAATTTTTTTTCAAAATCTTTTCAAAATTATTTAATTCAAAATCAATTTCAAAATTATTTAAAATTTTTTCAAAATTTTTTAAAAATCTTTTCAAGATCAATTTCAAAATTATTTAAAAAATCTCTTCAAAATCAATTTCAAAATTATTTGAAAATTTTTTCAAAATCTTTTCAAAATTATTTAAAAATATTTTCAAAATCAATTTCAAAATTATTTAAAAATTTTTCAATATTTTTTAAAAATCTCTTCAAAATCAATTTCAAAATTATTTAAAAATCTCTTCAAAATCAATTTCAAAATCATTTACAAAATCAATCAAACTTAATTATTTTTAATCAATCAAATTTAATCAATCAAACTTAATTTTCAAAATCAGTTAACTTGAAATTAATTAAACTCATTGATCAATTTAAATAAATTAAAAAAAATATGGAATTAGTTTAGGTGCTACCCTATAAATCCCGTTCCCCTAGATTTGAGCCAGAGCATCTCACAAACACGTAGGCTTACCTTGCTTGTGTTTGAAAAACATAGAATGGTGTGAGATGCATAGGGTACAGCCTGGACTCAAGAATGCTTATTTCTGTGCATCAATATGAGTCTAGGCGTTAAATACTTTATTAACAGAAATCAGTTTAAGTCATCCAGCTTTAGTCAAAGCTAACTGGACCAAAAGACTTAACTTGACTAACCGAGTCAAAGCTACTGCCCTCTTGGCAATCAGCAAGTAGCTAAAGGTTAGACAGTTGGTGAAGGAAATGGAAATATTAAGATTAAGCATGCTTGTACTTTAGGGCTCTAATACCTGATCAAAACAATTTGGATAAGTTAACAACTATTTAACTTGACTCATGCTTGGACTTAAGGACCAACTAAATTTGAATAAATAACCTAAATTAAATATTTAGTTACTCCCTCTTCGTCCTAAAATTTAACAAGTTCTTACTTCTATTTTTTCAAAATTAATTTTTTTAAGCTAAGTACCTATTTTAAACTTAAACTACATTTTCAAATTCAATATTTGAAAAAGACTTAGCTAAGTGATTCTTATAGCAACTTTTAAACTTAGCCATCTTTATAAATTTTGCTAAAAATACTCTTCTATACTTAGCTAAAAGTATTAAAAAACATATTTCTTTACTTGCAAGTTTTTCAAATTTTTTTTTTTGGCTCCAAAAATTCTTTAAAATCTAGCCAAGTTTTTCAAAATCTAGTTTAGTATGTTTTTCTAAAAACACCTAAGTTTCAAAAAGTGGCTACAGTCACCATTCGAAGTCATCCATATGTTAGCCTTTTAAACTTAGGTGAAAAAGTCTAAAATCTGTTTCACAAGCATTTTTTCCTTCTTCCAAAGCCTAAAATCTATTTTTTCTAAACACTTAAAACTTGCTTTCACCTGTTCTTTTGATAAATGGCAAAGGGGGAGAGTAGGGAAATTCAAAAGTAAAAGTCTGATTCAAAAAGAAAGCCCTGTACTAAGGGGGAGCTTCACAAAAGTTTAAGTGTTAGCTTAAGTTATGCTTGTATTTGAATTTATATACTTATGCTTGCTCACTTAAAAACTGTTAAATATATTTATGCATTTGTTTTACTTAACTTTGAATTTGGGTTGCCATAATAAAAAAGGGGGAGATTATTGGTGCGGGAAGCATCCAACGATCGAACCTGAGTTTTGATAATGACAAAAGATTTAAAGTTAAGATGGTTGGTTATCTAACAGTCTGAATGAGATTACAGGAAAGTCCTAACTGTCGTTAGGCAGGTGAAAACCCTAGGGGGTGGTAACCCTAGGTCCTAGGGGGTGGAAACCCTATGTGGAGAAAAGTCCTAGCTACGGTTAGGCAAAGGGAAAACCCTAGGGGCGGTAACCCTAGGTCATAGGGGGTGGTAACCCTATGCGGGAAATCTTGGTGGGTCGAGTGCTTAAGGAAAAAGTCCTAGGGGGGGGGGGGGGAGTAACCCTAGGTGGAAAGTCCTGGTGTCGCGAACCAGGTGAAATACTGGACCAGCCGGGAAGCGGACGTCCAGTAGAAAGTTCGGAAGCATCGAGCACCGAGCAAAAGTCCAGTCGATCTGGAGGATCGCACTGACAACAGGTAAATCTCCTGAGTGGAGTAGATGAGAACGCGTTCCCCATAGAGGGAACAGTAGGCGTCGGGTCAACCTAGGGTTTCCGGTCAGAAATCCGAAGTCAGACCCGGACAGTCCGATGACTGTCAAACTTCATATTTATGATATTATATGTGCTAACTTTTGTTTTGCAGGATATGTTTGTGTTTTGGATCTAACATGTCTTGCAGGTACGAAAGAACAAGGTTAAGCCTTGGATAAACAGTGTCCGAGGCACCTCCATGGAGCTTGGAGGCGCCTCGGGTGCAAAAGATGAGCTGGCTGCGAAGCAGGCTTGGAGGCGCCTTGAAAGAAGCTCAAGGTACCTTGGACTGGTGGATGCAGGTGCCTTGGAGAGCAAAGGAGGTGCCTTGAACCTGATAAGGTTCGACCAGTTCAGCCCTTATCTCAGCGTGTGACTCGGCCAGCATGGAGGCGCCTTGGATGGCTTTCAAGGCGCCTTGAACATCCTTTATAAGAGGGCCTCGACCAGCAACTCTTAACAACTCATTCCAAGCAATCCTTTTGTGACTAGCTGCTAACGACACGATCCCGAAGTGCTGCGACGACCCCCCGACGACCCGGAGCGCCGAATCTTCAGTTATTCATATTGTCGTCGGTATAATTTAATCATTGCTTATTGATTATTGCACTTCACTTGTAATTCTATTCGAGCTATTAGTTGTTTCCCACGGTAAGCGATCAAGGATCGCGGGCCTTAGAGTAGGAGTCGAGCTCGGCTCCGAACGAAGTAAATACCCTCGTGTTTGTGTTGTTTTTCTCTTTTATTCTGCAGCGTTACTCAAGTGTTTAATCGAATGATTTAAGATTCCGAACCGAGTGAAAGCTACAAGCGCTATTCACCCCCCCCTCTAGCGTGTCTCGATCCAACACTATAAAGCTAAACTCAATTAGGATCGATTACAAGTATTGTTTTGGGCTTCTAGGATCAGGGCTGTATTTATAGCCCTGATTGGGGCGCCTGGAAGGGTTCTAGGTGCCTGGAGGGGGCTAAAATTTTATTCTAATCGCAACAGATCACAACAGCTAGCATTTCGATAAAGTTTCTAGTCCGAGCACTTGGACTAGGTTTGGGCACTCGGACAGAGCTGTTCCAACTCGACCAGGGCATGCGCCTGGGGCACCCTGGGTCCGGGCAGTCCGGGCACCAGTCTGGGTGATCAGAGTGCGGGTGCTTAGAATAGTTCTGGGTGCCTGGAGCACAGTCAACCTCTTGTTCACTTTTTCTCTTGGTCTTCATCTTCAGCTCCGCTCGTTTGGGTGATTTCGACCATCCTGAATAGGGCTCACCCGAACCCATTAACGACCCATCGACTTTCTCCCGTGCTTTCCTTCTCGCTAGCTGCATCTTTCACTCGACTTCTTGTGCTCCTAAGTTCTTGCACACTTAAACATAAGGATATCAAAACACAATAAGACCTAACTTGACTTGGTTGATCACATCAAAACTATGACAAGGTACTTACAATCTCTTCCTTTTTGATATGAGCAATCCAAGTTAAGTTTGGGTAAATCAAACATAAATAACAGTAAGTTAATAAGTATAAATTTTACAATTTTTCACAATATGAAAAAAAATCAATGTTACTCTCCCCTAGATTTAACCTTTAATTCTCACCTTTTGATCATATTAAAAATTGAAGTAAAGCAAAATTATAACTTTGAAAAAGTAGCATAGAAGGGAAAAAAATGTGGACTAATTTCTAAAGAAAAAAGAGCTTTTAAATTCTGAATAAAGACATATTATTTTTTTTAAAAGATAATTTTAAAAAGTATTTTCAAACTAAAAAAATTCTAAAAGTTTTATAACGGTTAAACGAACATATTTAAAAAATTTATAAAATTTTTTCATAAAAGATTAAAGTTATTTTAAGCGAAAATAAATTCTTTTCGACATAAATACATATTTTCTTAAAATAATTAAAATAGTTATTAACTTCAAAAAAATCATAAAATATTTTCTGAGAATGTATAATATAGTAAGTAATTTTTCAGAAAAAAGATTTGAATTTTTAAAAATTTTTAATGTTAAAATTTTACATTTGGATAAAAAATTCATAGAGAATTCACCAACCGTCAAAAAAGTTCAAGAGAATTTTCTTAGATAGGAAAAAAGTATAGAGTTTCATAGAAAAATAAATTTTGCAAAAAAAAATTAAGGGAAGATTTTTTATATTAAAGAGTACGAATTTTGTTAAAATATTCATAGAAAAATAATACAACGGTAAAACAATTTAAAATTTTTCTATTGATGAGTAATGAAATCTTCTTTCTAAAAAAATAATTTTAATTAATTTATAACAAAAATTATATAGAATAATTTATTTGATAATTCTAAGTAAGAATATAAAATCAAATTAAAAATAAAACATGCATAATGATTTTTCAATTTAAGCATAATTTTAGAATCCAATATAGGTTCTTTCAGACTGGGTTAATTAAAAATTTCTTAGAAATATATTTTATTGATAATTTTTTAATTTGACCCTTATGATATCTAAAGTGCCAGTTTAGTCCTTGATAATTTTTAAAGTTAGAAACAGCTATATTCGAACATGCATAATTCTTTAGATTGTCTATTTTTATTTTTTATTTTTTATTTTTATCTTGTCGAAATCCTCTAGTCGACAAGATGTTGTTAAGATTAATTTTAACTCTTCATTTTATTTTTCTAATTTACAGACATTTTCTGATAATATTTTTATAAACTGAAATAATTTATAAGGAGGTAGAGACTGTACATGACTTACCTTGTCGATCCCGTAATCTGAACCTCCCCAGAAGTGTTGCTCCTCCTTCATCGATGCTCTCGATACTCATTTTGTATGAGCTTGCTCAATCTTCATCTTCTTGGTGACTTGCCACTAGCGCAAGTCCTGCGATGGCTTCGATCTCTTACTTGGACGACGTTTCGTCCCACATCGCCTTTAGATTTCGATGCTTTGTCTAGATTGGTCTTTTATCCTTGCTCTTGTCCTTATCCTTGTCCTTACTCTTTTCCTTATCCTTGTCCTTGCTCTTTAATTTAGGATAGTTATCTTTCACGTATCCTTCTTCATTACAGTGGTAGCACCTTACCTTTTCTCTTCTTCTTTTATCCTGCACTTGATTAAATTTATTAGTTTTAAATTTTCTTACCATGAATGTCGTTTCATCATCGTCGAGGGATGTTTCAGATTATGGTTCATTTATTTTTGCCTTTAAGGCTATGTTGTGCTTGGACTCCTTCAGATCTGCATATCTAGTTTCATGAACTTCAAATGTAGAAAATAACTCTTTTAAAGTACTTACCTCTAAATCGTTGGAGATGTAATAGGCATCTAATAATGATACTCATTCAGAAGTCCTAGGAAAGGCGTTAAGCACATACCTTAGAGAATCTTGGTTGGTTACCTTTTCTCTAAGATTCATGAGTCCAATGATAAGTTCCTTGATCCTTGAGTGAAGGTGTTCAACAGTATCATCTTCTTCTAATCAGAGGTTGCAGATCTCATTCCAGAGCAGATTCTGTCTCGCTAGTTTTGCTTCCGAGGTCCCTTTGTGTTGTTCTAGGAATTTCTCCCAGAGTTCCTTGGCTGACTCATAGGCTCTGATCTGGTTGACTTCTTGAGGTGGTAAAATGCTAAGCAGATGAAACTCTGCTTTGCCATTTACTACGAAGTCAGCTTGCTTCTTTTTCGTCCATTGGTATTCTTCTTTTCCCTCTAGTGCTATAAAATCAAATTTCATAATTAGTAATAAATTAAATTCTATCTTAAAAATACCTCCATCTTTTTCTTTTAGTTCACTAATTCCCTCTTGAACTTTGGTGGGTAGATACTCGGTCCGACCATCTCTTATGCTTCGATCGACGGTTAATCCTCCTGAAGCAAATCTCGCTTTGATACTAATTGTTGGTCCCTTGGCTACCAGCTAGAGGGGGGGGGGGGTGAATAGCCCTACATAATAAAAACAAATACCTTTCTCAGAACTTTGGAAAAAAGCACTTATATAAAAAGAAATTGATTAATAGACAAGAAAAAGAGGCACAACAATTTACTTGATTTACAATCAGGGGATTGCTAATCCAAGACATTTGAAAGTTCACTAATGTCTCCTTTAGGTAGAGAAGCCACTTACAACAGTCAAAAGTCACAACTACAAAGCTAAACTCAATTAGGATCGATTACAAGTGTTGTTTTGGACTTCTAAGATTAGGGCTATATTTATAGCCCTCATCGGAGTGCTTGGTAGGGTTCTAGGCGTCTTAAGGGGGATAAAATTTTATCCCCATTGCAACAGATCGCAACAACTGATATTTCGATAAAGTTTCTAGTTCAGGCACTTGGACCAGGTATGAGCGCTCGGACTCAGTTGTTCCAGCTCGACCAGGGCATGCCCTTGGGGCGGCATGGGTTCGGGTGGTTCGAGCACCCGGAATAGCTCCAGGTGCCTAGAGCACAGTCAACCTTCAGTTGACTTTTTCTCCAGGTCTTTCGCTCCAGCTTCGTTCGTTTGGGTGATTTTGTTCATCCGGATAGGGCTCACCCGAACCCATTTTCTGGTCTTCTCGAGTGTCCTTCCACTCTAGCTTCTCGTCCCTCGGAAATGTCGTGCGCCTCCTTCTCGTCCGCTAGCATACTCTTCCGCAATGCCTCATCTCTCGAACGCATCGATCTCGTCGACTCTCTCCCGTATCATCCTTCTCGCTAGCTGCGTCTTTCGCTCGCCTTCCTGTGCTCCTAAGTTTCTTCACACTTAGACACAAGTATATCAAAACATAATAAGACCTAACTTGACTTGGTTGATCACATTAAAACTATCACGGGGTACAAATATAAGTATAAGTGCCATATGTCCAGTCATCCCTTTACCTAATTGAGCGTATGATAAGTTACCTAGAGAAGGCCTGCTTGTTCTGAGAGCCTTGATCAACATACTAGGCCGAACTGTATTTATCCTATCCTAGTTTTTGTATGGCCAGGACATATAAGTTTGTCTGACTTTATAACCAGACGAGTTTACCTACCTTCTGTCTGTCAGTAGTTGGTCTGTTGTGGAATGAATCAATCATTCCGGTCGATCGACTTCACTCATGGTCGCTTTAAAATCTAGCTTGCCTTGAGACACTAGACTCCCTGGTTCGCTCGGCTTAAGGGTTGATTATCCTTCCCTAATCGGATTATAACTTGGTCTGGTGGAATCTAAGAAACTTAGCACTGGGTGACTAATCCATTCCAGATGAGGGGATATTACTTTTTTTTGAGTTTCATCGCCCCATTATCTTGATTTTGACGCCCTGTCATCTTGACTACTACTACCACGTTACATTCCGTGTCCACTCATCATAACCCGTATCACTAGGATTAGGGAGTAATTCGACATTGAGTTGATATTTGTGTGTTGATATCTATCTCTTTTATCACATGATGTGTTTATCCTTGATTTAGTTGTTAGCATACTTAACGTGTTAATAGATCTTAATGGCTATTAGCATAGATTTTGGGATGAGGAGGAAAAACTGAAAGGTGAACACTAATCACGAACCTATAATAACTAGACTTGAGGGATTATTCATTTAAGTAGTACAAACAATCCCGAGGATTCCATTGGTTATCACAGAGCGTAAGGGGTACACACCAATTTGACATCATGAAGTAACTATGACAATTTAGGAGATTGTGGGGTTCTCATGACACATGCTTCCAATAGAAAGCTATCACTCTAATATGCTACCTCAAAAGTAGGGGTCGAGTTTAGGAAGATACACTAGTGGAAACTCAAAAGAGAGCATCTGTTATCTTAGGATAGACCACCTTCAAACTTGATCAATATTAAGCTAAAAGAGATCTCACAACCATAATAGCAAGAATAGTCATGGTGAAACCAATATTCTAAAATTGTTCTTTAAGATCGATTTTCTCACAATTTCACTCTTACTTTCTTAATTTGATTTCTTTTGCAACAAATTTTTTTGATTTCAATTCATTTAGATAACCTAGTACTTTGCATTTGGATTGGTAATCAATTTTATAACCATAGAGGATGATATTTTATTATTTGACGATAATCATATACTTATGGAAATCACATATCACTGTATCAATGTAAAACAAACATATAAATTTAGTATTATATAAGATATAATAAAAAATTAATTTAATATTTTATCTGTTTTAAGCAATTTATCCTTAAAATGTATTAAAATTTAGCACTCATTAAAATTTCATTCCACTATTGTAAAAAAATTGATGTAATTTTCATCTAATAATTTGTCAACCAGTAAAATATACACATTGATATACGACAACATGGATTTATTAATATTAATTGGGTTATAAGTGTTAAAGTATTAGTGTATTAAGATGGGTTGATTGATATACATAGATATGTGTCAATGTTTCTAATGATAGCCAAGTGACGAAAGAGGTATTTAGATGACCAATTTAGCTTATGAAAAAATTTAAATAAGTCAAACAACAACAATAATAATAAACTATTATTCTATTAAGTAGAGTTGGCTATATAAATCCTTCTATAGTATTATATTATCCCTACTATATCATTGTCTATATTCAAATAAATTTTTTTATTATTTTATCTTTTTTATCTTCTTCTCATTTGATTGACAGGATGTAATTTGGAGCACAAAAGGAGTGAGAACGTACATTGAAGCAACTTTGGAAGTTCTACAACCCAGGTCATGCCCCCAGGCATGATCATGTGCCTCCTCTAGCAAGAACCACGTGCAGACCGTGACTCTAAGGCACGATTGTGTTGGTGCAACCTTAGGTCAAGGTTGACCTGGTTGACCAGACTCGAGTTGACTTGACTCGAGTTGTGTTTTGATGTTTGACGAGTTATGTTTGACGATGTTTGACGTGAACAGAAAAGTTGTATCTTGATGTTTTACAAGGATACAAGCTTGGGAGATTGTGGGTGCAACCCGTGGTCAAGGTTGACCTGGTTGACCCGAGGTGAGTTGACCTGACTCGGAAAAGTCCAAGCAGGGAGCTTGGCACGGGAAAAGTCCAAGCAGGGAGCTTGGCATGGGAAAAGTCCAAGCAGGGAGTTTGGCATGGTGAAAAGTCCAAGTAGGGAGCTTGGCACGGGAAAAGTCTAAGTATGGAGACTTGGCACGGAGAAGTCCAAGTATGGAAGCTTGGCACATGGGAAGTCGGAGAGGGCTCGGTAGCTCGTTCTCCGGACTGTGGTCAGAGAGGGCTCGGGAGCTCGTTCTCTAGAGCGGATGGAAGTCGGAGAGGGCTCGGTAGCTCGTTCTCCGGACTATGGTCAGAGAGGGCTCGGGAGCTCGTTCTCTGGACCAGATGGAAGTCGGAGAGGGCTCGGTAGCTCGTTCTCCGAACTGTGGTCAGAGAGGGCTCGGTAGCTCGTTCTCTGGACCGAATGTGGAAAGTCCTGGTGAGTGAAGCCAGGCAGACGGATAAGTCCTGGTGAGTGAAGCCAGGCAGTGGAAAAGTCCTGGTGAGTGAAGCCAGGCAGTGTGAAAGTCCTGGTGAGTGGAGCCAGGCAGTGGGAAAGTCCTGGTGAGTGAAGCCAGGCAGTTGGAAAGTCCTGGTGAGTGAAGCCGGGAAGATTGGAAATCTTGGTTAGTGAAGCCAGGTGAAAACCCTAGTGAGTGAAGCTAGGTGAAAGTCCTGGTGAGTGAAGCTAGGCAAGGGAAAATCCAGATGGATCAAGGGTGATCGGACATCTGGTGTTGAGAAGGTCAAGTAGGTCAAGGGAGTGACCGGATACTTGACACGAAGAGAAAAGTCCAAGTGGGTCAAAGGGATTGACCGGACACTTGGTGGTGAGTCTTAGCAGGTCAAGGGAGTGACCGGATGCTAAGCATGATGTACCAAGAGGTCAAGGTTGACCGGATATTGGTTTGGACTTGGTTTGGGCAAAAACCAAGACCTGGATCGGTCTGGAGACCGATCAGAAAGCGATCAGTGCCTCTGTGAGCTTACTGATCGGTCTGGGGACCGATCAACAGGAAGCCTGATCGGTCCCCGGGACCGATCAGGGTACGCACAGAGAGTTGGGCAACTCTCTGTGAAAGCTTTCTGATCGGTCTGGGGACCGATCAGCATAGAGCCTGATCGGTCCCCACGACCGATCAGATCAGCTCCAGACCGATCAGGGTGATGCCTGATCGGTCTGGCCCTAGCCGTTGTGACTCAACGGCTAGGTTATTTCGGGTTTCTGTGTTCTGGTCTTTTTTCTTGCAGGTTCGCAGGTTGGCTCAGGATATCAGAGGTTATAAAAGGAGTTCAAGGGCTTGTGTCTACTTCTTCTTTCTTCTTCCTCTCTGTTTTCTTCTTGCTGCTGCAAGTTCTTCTGCGAGCTTTGCTGAGCTCTTCGTTCCTGATGCTTTTTGTGAGCTTCCACTCGGCTGGGACCAACTGATCAGTTGCTGTTGCTGTTGTGGTTGGATCCGAGAAGCTGCTGCTTTATCCAGTCGAAGAGAAGGCAAGTAAGCGAAGGTGTTTCATACATTTGTATTGTATTTTGCTTCTTGCTGCTTTCTACTCTTGTATTGCTTTTGCAAAACATTGTGGCGAGGTTTCTCCACCCAGAAGGAGTTCTTATTAGTCGGTTTTTCGGGGACTCATCCACCGACGGATTGATAGGCTTCGTCCACCTTACGGACACGCCGAGGAGTAGGAGTTTCATCTCCGAACCTCGTTATATCGTCGAGTTCGAGTTTGAGGTTTGATCTTTCCTTTTTGCGTTTCTATTTAGTTATTTCCGCTGCGCTAACCCTAATCCTAGGAAGAAACGAGCAATTTGGGGTCGGCTATTCACACCCCCCCTCTCTAGCCGCGATCATCGATCCTAACAAGTGGTATCAGAGCGAGGTCGCTCTTCGCCGGATTAACACCCGAGGGAGCACAAGCTAGAGATGGATCAACTCAGAGAAGACATCACCATTCCACCTTTCTATGACCGCGATGACTTCGCGTATTGGAAGGTAAGAATGAGGTATTTTCTTATGACTAACCTTGAAAATTGGAGTTGTGTTCAATTAGGTTTCAAGACTCCAATGGATAAGGAAGGAAAACCACTCGAGAAGAAGAAGTGGACAAGGGAACAAATCCACCATTCCACAATCAACGATGAGGTAATGAAAGTATTTGAATTCTCATTACCTAACGACATTCTATGTAAGATAGGTGGATACAACAATGCCAAGGAGTTGTGGAACAACTTGGCTAAGTTCCATGAGGGGAACTCCACTTCAAGCCATGAAGAGGAGTCAAGTGAGCCAAGTAGCTCACTTCTTGGAGGAATGGATTTAGAAGTTGAGGGTCACTCAACATCTAAAGAAGAAGAGGAGGAGAGTTCTTCTTCAAGTTCGGAGCAAGAAGAAGAAGCTTCTACCTCCGGAAGGGATGAAGGAGAGAGCGTTCATCCATCCTCAACCCTAGGTAACTCAAGCATTTCAATTTCAAATAAATTACACATAATGTGCTTTGAGTGTAGGGAGTATGGACATTACAAGAGTAAATGTCCAAAGAGGGTTAGGAAGACTCCACCGGCGCCAAAGATCAAGGAAGCCGGAGTCCCGATACGCAAGAGCAAGGAGCACATGGTGTGCTTTCAATGCAAGCGAAGGGGACATTATCGGAGCCAATGTCCGAGGGGGAGGCAATCTCACAAGGACAAGAGACCGAGCACATCGATAGGGGGAGCTAAGGCAAACCCTAAGGTAATCTCTAAGGCACATTATTGCAATACTAGTAAGATGCATGCTAGTAGTTTGATTGCAATTGACAATAATGATAAGCATGATAATTATAGAAATCGATACACATGCTTAGGTGCCAAACATGTGAGCCTAGATAAGGATAACACTAGGAAAGCAACCCTAGGATCAACTCATCTAAGGTTAAGGAAAACCTAGGTAGAAATCCCAAAACAACTAGACATATGCCTAGGAATACCTCAAAGAAAAATGAAAAATTAAAAATTGAGATATTAGAGAAGGAGAATCAAGTCTTGAGGTCAAGACTTGATACTTTGGAAAAGGCTCTTAAGAACTTGGAGAAGTTATCTCTAGGGTTTAAGGGTCAAAAACCAATGTCCAAGGACAAGAAAGGTTTGGGTCACAAACCTAAGTCCCAAGTGGTCAAGCCCACTTATCATAATGTTCCATTCGATTATGGAACAAAATCTAGGGCTAGGAAGACCATCACCAAGGTCACAAGGGGAGTCACCCCTAGAGTTGATCTTGATGAGTCCCAAATGACCAAGGTTTTAAAGCCTAGGAGGGTCATTAGGAGGGTTGCTAGGGAAGTCATCCCTAGTGAATATTTAGTGAACCCAATGAGCTCCAATAGGTATTGGGTTCGTAGGAGCGTGATTCCATCACACTAGATGGTTTAGGGTGTGCCAACCTTACTTGAATAGGTAGTTAACCTAATCATGGCAAAAGGTGGCACTTTAGGAATTTTCAAGGTGCAATCAAGCCTTGAAAATGAAAGTGAAAATTATTTCTAAGGTGATTAGAATGTGCCAACCACATTTGAGGAATTTTCTAGAGTCAATCTAATTGGCATATAGTGATCTAAAAATCTTTGGTATAAGATGCTAGGTCTATTACACTTAGGAATATAGAATTTATGGCAAAATGATCAAAATTATCAAAAATGGCAACTAAGGCTAGAATTAGGTATTTTCTATACCTTTACATGTTATTTGCCATATATTGTTTGCCATATGTCATGTCATGACATCATATTTATTTTATGATCATTTAAAATGTCATGATAATGCTTAGGTTAGTTAAATGTCATGCTTTATTTAAGTTTCATACTTTATGCCATAACATCATGACATTGGCACATGTTTCCATTTATGATACAATTATATGCCATGTCATCATCTTGTGCATTAATGATCAATGAAATTGATTTAAGGACTAAAACATAATTTGATATGGAGATCAAATTGTTATTTAGAAAAATGTATGAGAACTTAGATTAAGCTAACCTAAACCCATATCTCACATCAAAATTGATTTGGATGTGTTTGATACACCTTAGATGTGTGTGAGATATTAGGATTGTGAGTTAGGATCAAGGTGCATAGTTCTTGTACCTAGATGAGCCTAATTCTAATTGGGGATCATAGGGAAAGCTTGTGTACAAGTCATGTACATTTAGCCCTAAGATTGTGGTCCTAAATTAAATGGTTTAAAATCATTTCAAAATTGATTTGAAAAACCTTGAAGAAGCTTTTCTAGTGATAGCATTCATCATTGAACAAGGTGATACAAAGATGAATTAACTTTGAGCTATTTCAAAGACTTTTGAACTTTGTATCAAGATTGAAAAATGGAACTTATTTTCATAGAAAACTATTTTTCCATGATAGTATATGTTATGAGGAATGTATCCTCAAAATTTCACAATTTTTGGAATTTTCTGTAATTTTCTAGAGGTTTTTGAATTTCGTGGAGAGAAATCAGAACTTATCAGACCTTTATCAGGTTTGTGGACCGATCAGAAGGGTTTCTGATCGGTCCAGGGGAGCCTGGATCGGTCACTGTGACCGATCCAGAGGGAGCCTGATCAGTCTGGTGACCGATCAGGGCGTGCCAACCTGCTGAATTTCGACTGTTTGTCTGAAATTGCAGCTATGGAAGTGGTGTTTTGGATTTATAAAGGGTTGAAACTCTCCAAGACATTGTTGGTGCAATGGTCAAGGGGGAGTTGACCTTTAGGGGGAGCTTTACCTATTAGTCAAGGGGGAGTTGAATTTTAGGGGGAGTTTTTACTCCTAAAAGACTTAAGTGATATGAGATTATCACTAAGTTAATTGTTGACCTTAGTATCAAGGGGGAAATTAAGAGTTTCAATGAAAGGTATGGGACTTTCATTAGGAAGAAACTCTTGACCTTGATTCACTCTTTTTGATGTGTGTCAAAAAGGGGGAGAGTAGAAAGGAGAATGGAGAATGTCTAGAGAATGTTCAGGGAAGAACATTGGAAAACCTAAGTTAGGTTATCGGGTTAACCTAACTTGATTATGAGTTTGATTATGAGTTTTGTCAAACATCAAAAAGGGGGAGATTATTGGTGCAACCTTAGGTCAAGGTTGACTTGGTTGACCAGACTCGAGTTGACTTGAGTCGAGTTGTGTTTTGATGTTTGACGAGTTATGTTTGACGATGTTTGACGTGAACAGAAAAGTTGTATCTTGATGTTTTACAAGGATACAAGCTTGGGAGATTGTGGGTGCAACCCGTGGTCAAGGTTGACCTGGTTGACCCGAGGTGAGTTGACCTGACTCGGAAAAGTCCAAGCAGGGAGCTTGGCACGGGAAAAGTCCAAGCAGGGAGCTTGGCATGGGAAAAGTCCAAGCAGGGAGTTTGGCATGGTGAAAAGTCCAAGCAGGGAGCTTGGCATGGGAAAAGTCCAAGTATGGAGACTTGGCACGGAGAAGTCCAAGTATGGAAGCTTGGCACATGGGAAGTCGGAGAGGGCTCGGTAGCTCGTTCTCCGGACTGTGGTCAGAGAGGGCTCGGGAGCTCGTTCTCTGGAGCGGATGGAAGTCGGAGAGGGCTCGGTAGCTCGTTCTCCGGACTGTGGTCAGAGAGGGCTCGGGAGCTCGTTCTCTGGACCGGATGGAAGTCGGAGAGGGCTCGGTAGCTCGTTCTCTGGACCGGATGTGGAAAGTCCTGGTGAGTGAAGCCAGGCAGACGGATAAGTCCTGGTGAGTGAAGCCAGGCAGTGGGAAAGTCCTGGTGAGTGAAGCCAGGCAGTGTGAAAGTCCTGGTGAGTGAAGCCAGGCAGTGGAAAAGTCCTGGTGAGTGAAGCCAGGCAGTTGGAAAGTCCTGGTGAGTGAAGACGGGCAGATTGGAAATCTTGGTGAGTGAAGCCAGGTGAAAACCCTAGTGAGTGAAGCTAGGTGAAAGTCCTGGTGCGTGAAGCCGGGCAAGGGAAAATCCAGATGGATCAAGGGTGATCGGACATCTGGTGTTGAGAAGGTCAAGTAGGTCAAGGGAGTGACCGGATACTTGACACGAAGAGAAAAGTCTAAGTGGGTCAAAGGGATTGAGCGGACACTTGGTGGGGAGTCTTAGCAGGTCAAGGGAGTGACCGGATGCTAAGCATGATGTACCAAGAGGTCAAGGTTGACCGGATATTGGTTTGGACTTGGTTTGGGCAAAAACCAAGACCTGGATCGGTCTGGAGACCGATCAGAAAGTGTCCAGTGCCTCTGTGAGCTTACTGATCGGTCTGGGGACCGATCAACAGGAAGCCTGATCGATCCCCGGAACCGATCTGGGTACGCACAGAGAGTTGGGCAACTCTCTGTTAAAGCTTTCTGATCGGTCTGGGGACCGATCAACATAGAGCCTGATCGGTCCCCACGACTGATCAGATCAGCTCTAGACCGATCAGGGTGATGCCTGATCGGTCTGGCCCTGGCCGTTGTGACTCAACGGCTAGGTTATTTCAGACTTCTGTGCTCTGGTCTTTTTGCTTGCAGGTTCGCAGGTTGGCTCAGGATATCAGAGGTTATAAAAGGAGTTCAAGGGCTTGTGTCTACTTCTTCTTTCTTCTTCCTCTCTATTTTCTTCTTGCTGCTGCAAGTTCTTATGCGAGCTTTGCTGAGCTCTTTGTTCCTGAAGCTTTTTGTGAGCTTCCACTCGGCTGGGACCAACTGATCAGTTGCTATTACTGTTGTGGTTGGATCCGAGAAGCTGCTGCTTCATCCAGTCGAAGAGAAGGCAAGTAAGCGAAGGTGTTTCATACATTTGTATTGTATTTTGCTTCTTGCTGCTTTCTACTCCTGTATTGCTTTTGCAAAACATTGTGGCGAGGTTTCTCCATCCAGAAGGAGTTCTTATTAGCCGGTTTTCCGGGGACTCATCCACCGACGGATTGATAGGCTTCGTCCACCTTACGGACACGCCGAGGAGTAGGAGTTTCATCTCCGAACCTCGTTACATCGTCGAGTTCGAGTTTGAGGTTTGATCTTTCCTTTTTGCGTTTCTATTTAGTTATTTCCGCTGCGCTAACCCTAATCGTAGGAAGAAACGAGCAATTTGGGGTCGGCTATTCACACCCCCCCTCTCTAGCCGCGATCATTGATCCTAACAGATTGTACCTCTAAGGCACGATCGTACCCGGTCCCCAGAATTACTTGTGGCTCGGCTATGCTTGGGGGCACAATCGTGCCTCTCTTCCTAATTAGACACATGACCTAGCAGTGGCAAAAGGCACGACCGTGCCTCTTTCTCCTAGCAACCCCCATGGCAAGGCCATGCTAGGAGGCACCATCATGCCTCTTCTTTCTAGTGGTCACATGGGCAGATTGTGCCTTGAGGCATGGGCAATCTGTTGGACAATCCACAAGTGCACGATTATCGTCAAGTAATGAAATATCAATCCCACATGCACTGTTGATTAAACACTAGTTAACTACATATGATAAATTATCTGGACAATGAGGGTTTATTCATAAAAGCTAGGAAGAGAGATTGAGAGAAGAGAGAGAGAGAAGGGAAGAGAGAGTAGAGAGAGAGGGAGCATAAGTGAGTGAAGGTGAAGTTGGATTTGGGAGTGAGAGATGCTAGGATTTTTGTTTCATTATGATGCTAGTTAATATCCCTATGCATTATTCATCTACCTAACTCCATGCTTACATTTTGTAGGGCTTCTAACTAAAGTCTGACACAATCCTGCCAAGTTACATTAGAGAGTTTATCCAAGTTCTAACGCCATTAAGTAAAGAAGTAACTCTAGAAAGGGATACCCTAGGACCTCTTGATCATACAATATCTAGAGTTAACCAATTTACTTCCTAAAGATAGATTAATGTAATTAAGCAAAAGAGGTAACTTAGAAATTCTGGTTATAGGGATACCTCCTATCATAGGACCCCCTGGTCATATAATTGTTATATTACATAAATCACTTTCTAATATTAATTTGGGAGAAACTGTCTAAACTATATAATTAACTATCATTCTAGGGAATTACCCTTCATTTTTAGGGTGATACCTGAGAGAGTAATGATTACCCTCTGTCATAGGTGATGTGCATAGGTTATATGTGTTTCAAGATATTATTTGATGCACATTCACTTGCATTTCCTATGTATGACTTATGTTATTTCACCTATTACCATCATTTATCGGCATAATTACTCTTGTTTGTTCAAAGATTTACTCTTTCTTGGTTTTTTATACTTTCATGACATGACTAGGAGCTTAAATAGAGAGAAAAATCCATTGAACCGACCTTAGACAAGAAGAAAGACAAATATTTTGGAGCCCATTATTTTGAGGAAAGGCCCGTGTGTACCAAACACGGCTGTGTCGTGTATCTTGCATAGAATGAACACATGACCCACTGTTTTGAGGAATGATCCGTGTGTACTAGACACAGCCGTACCGTGTATCCTGCACTAAGGGAACACACAGCCATGTCGTGCCCTAGTGGCTTGACCCATTCCTCCTTATAGAGAGTTACATGATCGTACCATGCCTGTACGACACGTCCTGTGTAACATGTAGTGCCAGACCCTATAAAAGGGGGTCTTCTTCCACAATTAAAGGGGAGGAGGATCCTTCCTTTGGAAGAGACACAAGAGGTCTAGATCTATCACTTTTTTGGTCATCCATCAATGATCCAAAGCCATGCTCCACATCGCCAACATCTCTAAAGAAAGGGATTGGATCTTGAAGACTCAGATTTCTCTCAAATACTAAGTTTTCTTCTCCCTTCTAGTATTGTATGAGAAACTTGCCTACCTTTATGTCTTTTTGATCGATTCTCGTGTTTATAGAGTAGTTCTCAAAACTCTAGGTTATAAGAAGTAGTTGTGATGTGATTGTTGATGTAAACGCTATGTATTTGGTAATTTCCTATTCCATGACATGTGAGTGTCTTGTTCATGTTTGATTAAATGTTTGTGTGAACTTTAATTATGTATTTGTGTTGTTTGATGAATGTGTTGTATTGATTGGTCGCCACGTAGAGGAAACATTCAAGATCATATAAATAGGGGGCCCTTCGTGACAAAGGGTATCCCTTTAATAGGACATCTAGAGTGTTGCTTTGAAATGGAGATAAAATCTCTACAAGGAATTGTCTATATGCTTAATGAGCTTCTCCCTATCTAGTATTAGAAGGGATTTGTGTAACCCAGAGACGTATAACTGGGGGGGGGGCTCTCATGTGACAAGGGATATCCCTTTTGTTGTGATATGCCCAATGCGGTGTGTGCTAAAACACATTTCATAAACATGCACAGCGGAAAATAAAATAATAATAATTCTTTAATTATTACATCACACGCACCACACGCATACAAGGATACAACATGTCAAACATGATCGTATAATTAAATTTTTACAGAAAGTAAATTTATGCTAGGTGTACTTTACGGACGAGCTGTAATGAGAAGGGTATCAACCGTAGCGACGTTGTCGAACCTCACCTCTATTCATATCCACGCCGAGCTTCTCAAAACAACTTCTTGAGTACAAGCCTCTCCTTCGGAAGTTACTAGCCGCAAGTGAAGAAGAGTGGTCAAGAGGAAGAGGAAAAGAAGCACACAAGGAAGAGATCTCTTCCTTGTGGTGGTCATGGCAACAAGGGGAAGGGCTTCCCCTTATTGGCGGCAGTAAAGAGAGAGGGGAGAGGGGGAGGAGAAGAGAAATTGGGTTAAGGTTTTTCAAAAACCTTACAAGCCAATTAATGATCTCATGTGTATAATTTTCTCTCAACCATATCAATATATAACCCTCATTAATGAGTTGGATTAGAAAGCCCAAATCTAACCCATTATCCCTTAACAAAAAATTATCCCATTAACCCCTTGGTTTGGTTCACAACTAAACCAAGTTGGTTCATAACTAATTCATGATTAAACCAAATATGGTCCAACTCTTGCATAATAGATGCGGCCCATCTGTACTTCCATTGCGACAAGTATTTTCATATTTATCTTATGTATGGTCCAACCAAACATTTATCTCTTAATCTAAGAATCCTATATTTAACTTGTTTTACATCATTTAGAGACTCATTAGTACTTGTGATCCAATAGATTCCCGATTTATCTTGGCCGTCCATAATTAACTACTTCATTATAGACTATCATGAGTGACACCTAGTAGTACATTATGATCCCCAATTGACCAAAAAATCATAGTTGATCTTAGAATTAATTCTAAACCCTTCAGCAGCTATAGTGAGTCGTGCCTCGTTCCTTTCACTCGTCTTATACCCACTTGATTCAGGATATGGTCTATGTTTCTTGTCCCCACTAGGCTGACTATGTCACACTAGCCCAAGTAATACTTCCTCGTTCTGCGAATTCAAATTACTCATACATGTGTACAAGAGTCTCGTACTCTTAACATGTGATGATTTGGACAAGGACTTTGAGTAATAATCCTAACGAGTGGCTATAGGGTATACATCTTCTCACAAGGAGAGGTGAATCCTCTGTGAGTTATTCAAACACCTTTGGGTACTTCAACTTATACCCAATCATCCCGGGTCCACATCTCAATAAGATGCTTGCTTAAGATGTCAAAATATAAGTCTCCATGACTAAGATGACTTGTATACCTCAAGTCAAAGGAAACTTGTACTCGTGTTGCAGAAAGAACTTCATAAACAAATCTATATATATGTAGAGAACCATATGAAGTCTTACAAGGAGTCACTTCACTGAACTAGTTACCATAACCAGCATCCAGTTTAACTCTCGACATCCCAATGTCTCCAGCCAGTGAGAAAATAGCTATTTGGTCGAACTAAAGAGTATAACTTGTGCTTGTCTTACATAATTGATGGTGCCCGAATATATCAATTCGACAACTTGGAAAATTTCATTATATTCATAATTGCACATGTAAAGATACTCGCTAGTTGTGATCTAATCACAAATTCTTGCATTCTATGGATTATATTATGGACATTTAGTAAATGATTTTAAGATAATCAAATATATAATATACACTCAAATAGTGAATCTATACGTATCAAATAAATAGAAAAAACTGTAAGGCGATTACCTTAGGACATTTCTCAAATTCTAACACTCCCACTTGGACTAAAGCCAATCACCATAGTGTCCTAAACCATAAGCATAGATGTGACTCTCAAACTTATTTTGTGGAAGAACCTTTGTCAAAGGATCCGCTAGATTCCTTTCAGTGGAAATTTTCTCGAGTTGTATTTCTTTCCTACTAACGATCTCCCAAATTAGATGATAACGACGAATCACATGTTTTAATCGTTGATGAGACCTCGGTTCCTTTGCTTGTGCAATGACTCTAGTGTTGTCGCAGTAAAAAGTAATGCTTCAACAATGGATGGAACCACTCCAAGTTCAGTAACGAACTTCTTGATCTAAATTGCTTCCTTTCCTACTTCTAAATCTACAATGTATTCCTCCTCACAGGTAGAATCTGCAACAATGTCTTGCTTGGAACTTTTCCAACTAACTGCACCTCTATTTAATATGAATATAAATCCAGATTGGGACTTGGAGTCATCCTTGTCCATCTAGAAACTAGCATTTGTATATCAGCATATGGTCATATCTGTTGGGTTTTTCGGGCCGCGAAAACCTCTTTTTCGTGTCGTGGAAACCCCGAAACCCCCGTCACCGGATCCGTGCGAAGTAAAATATAAAAAAAATTTTATGAGTATGAGTTTCTTAGACTTAGTTCTAAACTAGATTTACAAGGAGAAAACCTTTTACCCTTGATGCGTGCCCTTTACGAATCCCGCTTGTCCAAGGAAGTGCCGGATCTCGAGATCGTCAAGCGTACAATCCTCTAGAAGTATCCACACGATAAAATGGGTGGAGAAAAAATAAACAAAGGTGTGCTAGCACCCTTGATCAGTCACGGCAAGAGGAGGAGAGGGAGTGTAACACCCATAGGGTCCATAGCAAAATTCTAGAATATTTTATCATGAATAAAGAAAAAATATATATGTTTTAGTTAAATTTTGCTCCTAGCCGAACACTTAAACAAATAAAATAGAAATAAAAATATATGATCAGTCACGGCAAGAGGAGGAGAGGGAGTGTAACACCCATAGGGTCCATAGCAAAATTCTAGAATATTTTATCATGAATAAAGAAAAAATATATATGTTTTAGTTAAATTTTGCTCCTAGCCGAACACTTAAACAAATAAAATAGAAATAAAAATATATAAAGTCTAGGACTTGAACTTTAGATCTCTCATTAGATGCCTGAATAAGATAACCACTAGACCAAGAGAAATTATTGTTAGAAAAGAGAGGGAAACCAAATTAAATGTAAGAAGAAAAGGCTCTTCTCTTAGAAGGAGAAGTGAGAGTTGTCTTCTTCCTCTCTAATGAAGAGATGCTCTAGAATATTCTTTTCTTACTCACCAAGAAGGGATGTATCTAGACTTTTCTCTTAATTATGAAGAGAGTAAAGGAAAGGAGGAAGAAAAATATATTTTTCCTTCCTCCTCTCATGATGAATAAAAGGAGGAAATTAAAATGAGTAAGCATTTTTCCTCATTCACCTTCCTACTCCCTCCTCCTCCACCGTGACCTCTTCTTCACCATTTCCTCTTCTTGCCGAGACCAAGGAGCAAGGAAGCTTCCCCTCTCTAGGAAGGATCCACAACAAAAGTTAAATCTCTAAGGAAAACAAGCGCAAGGAAGTGAGTATCCCCTCACTGCAGTACAAGTAGCTTCGGTTTAAAATGTTTTTCAAAACTCTAAAAATTTTCTTGCAAGAATGTGGTCAAGATAAAGAATAGGTAGTCACTTAGGGTTAACAAGTGATAAGAGATGCTTCATGTTATAGAAAAAGAAAAAGAGAAATTTAGAGCCTTATTGCATGTTTCGGCCAAGGATGGAAGAGAGGACCTAGAACAAGTTTTCTTTGATCACATGCTTAATTTTTCTACTCTATGATATATGAATTTCACATGTTGTTAGTTAAGTCTTCATTCTTCATGTTGTGAAAAAAAAAGAGATACCTATCTATATGGTTCGACCAAAATTGATTATAAGGCCTTAGGTCAAGAATTTTAGATAGAAACCATACTAGTTGTACCTCTTTGTGATGTATGAATTTTTACATGTTTATAACCAAGGTTTTTATACTTCTTATGGAATAAAATGGTATGACACCCTACTGATATGTTTGGCGAAATTGAAATAAATGGGTTAGGGTTAAAGTTTTGAACTCAAATATGCTTAGATCATGAAGTACAATACCTTGTATGCACTTAGATTAAATGGGCTTGTTATATGTTTATGTTTTATGCTCCTTATGGAATAAAATGATATGAAACCCTACTGATATGTTTCGGCCAAATGAAAATAAATGGGTTAGGGTTAGATTTTTGAACTCAAATAGGCTTATTCATGAAGTATAGTGCCTTGTAGGTACTTGTACAATGCTCTATAGGTACTTAGATTAAATGTGCATGTTACATGTTTAAGTTTTATGCTCCTTATGGAATAAAATGATATGAAACCCTACTGATATGTTTCGGCCAAATGAAAATAAATGGGTTAGGGTTAGAGTTTTGAACTCAAATAGGCTTATTCATGAAGTATAGTGCCTTGTAGGTACTTGTACAATGCTCTATACGTACTTAGAATAAATGTGCATGTTACATGTTTAAGTCTTATGCTTCTTATGGAATAAAATGATATGAAACCCTACTGATATGTTTCGGCCAAATTGAGATAAATGGGTTAAGGTTAGAGTTTTGAGCTCAAACTTGCTTATTCATGAAGTATAATGCCTTGTATGTGCTTAGATCAAGTTTACATGTTATGTGGATAAGTTCTATGCTTCATATGGAACCAAATGATATAAGAACCCTACTGATATGTTTCGGCCAAATTGAAATAAATGGGTTAGGGTTAGAGTTTTGAACTCAAATATGCTTATTCATGAAGTATAATGCCTTGTATGTGCTTAGATCAAGTTTACATGTTATGCGGATAAGTTCTATGCTTCATATGGAACCAAATGATACAAGAACCCTACTGATATGTTTCGGCCAAATTGAGATAAATAGGTTAAGGTTAGAGTTTTGAACTCAAACATGCTTATTCATGAAGTATAATGCCTTGTATGTGCTTAGATCAAGTTTACATGTTATGTGGATAAGTTCTATGCTTCATATGGAATAAAATGAGGTTGAAACCTACTTATATGGTTCGGCCAAGATGGATTAATTGGGTTAGGAAAGAGTTTAAACCTAACCAAACATGCTTATGTATTTTCATGATATGTAGCCTTTGATATATAAGTAGATTAAGCTTTCATGCTTTATGATGTGATGAAAATATGCTTTACGATATGTTGCATTTCTATGTCTTATGATAAGATGTGCCATGTTTATGATATGATATGATAGACTTATGACATGATAGGCTATGGTCATGATATGATATGCTAGACTCATGATATGATATGCCATGTTCATGATATGTTATGCTAAGTTTATGAGATGATATGCCAAGGTTGATGATAAGAAAATAACATGTTATACTTTATGTTATGATAAGAACATGTTATATAATGCATGTGTGAATGGCTTATGTAAGAAGAAAAGCCTAAAGAGTTGCTTCCCTTAAGTTGGGACCAAGAGCATTCTTCATGTTATGAAAAAGAGTTGCTTCCCTTAAGTTGGGACCAAGAGCACTCTTCATGTTATGAAAAAGAGTTGCTTCCCTTAAGTTGGGATCAAGAGCACTCTTCATGCTATGGTAAAGAGATGCTTCCCTTAAGTTGGGGATCAAGAGCTCTCTTCATGATATGACAAGAATTATGACATGTATGATATGATGAGATATGATATGCATGATATTTTACTTTGTATGGCTTGTACCAAGGGTGGGCTCCATAAGCGCCCCGGGGTCGACGGACTATGAACGGACCTCGTTAAGGGATGGACTCCTCAGTACGCCCCTAGGTCGACGGACTATGAACGGACCTAGATCCCTAGTAGGTTCGGGGCTAGCTACCCTGTCCTAGGGATTGCGCGCATTTATGTTTACATGTGGTACAAGCCGGGGCCCTTCTCATGATGATGATATGATATTCAAGTATGTATACTATATGTTTTGAAAGAAGCATGATGCATATGTGCATTCCATGATACATGTTTTAAAAATATACATATTGCATCTACATGCACATATTATGAAATTATGTTTATGCACCTTTATGAACAGGTATGAGTTATGATACATGTTTACATGATATGATAGGCTTCATGATATGTGATTACAGAATGTGATATGAATCATGATATACACTCACATGCTATACTCTGATATGTTATGCTCCTTATGTGATATGATATATTATGTTCTGTTTTCCCTCATGTTATGTTATGAGATGTTATGGTTTTTACATGATAAGATATGTTCAATGTTATGATTCTCCATCCTATGTTATGTTATGCTATGGTTTCTACATGTTATGTTATGTTATGTTATGTGTTTTTCGGATTTATGGGTAGGCAAGGATCTCACTAAGCCTTTGGCTTATAGCTACACGTTTTCCTTGTACTGCAGATAAAGGCAAGGAATGGATTGTTTAAGGGGAGCAGAGCAGGAAAGGCAATGAGGATGTGTGTGGAAGTGCTGGTGGATATATCTATTTAAGTTTTTGAATTATCTTAGTTATGCATGTGAACAATGTTGGACCTATGCTTATGATAATGTTCAGCTAGTATGATATCCTACTCATGTTATGTTGGTACGTTTGACTTCACATGCCATGTTAAGAGAACTAGATGCATATGGTATATGTTATGATATGAAAAAAAAAACAATTAATTATATATGTCTTCCGCTGCCATGAATCCATATGCATTAGTATAATTGATGTCTATGTTTTAGTGACGTCCTTCCCTCTGGGGTGGCCTTAGTGTTACCTGGAAGGGTGGGCGTTATAGGGAGAGCTAGAAGAGAGAGCAAGGAAGAAGATGGAATGAATATCCCTTGAATGAAAAATCAATCTCATTCAACACCATAAGTGGCCGACCACAATAGGAATTGAAAACCCCCATTCTCATTTAATGTGGCCATTAAAGAGATTTGTAACCTCCATGAGGTGGCACACACATGTGCTAAACATGATGATGTGTAACTGTAACACCCATGGAGTACTTAGCAAGATTTTAAATATATTTTTATCATGAATAAAAATAATAGGCTTATGTGTAAAATTGCAAAAAAAATAATAAAATAAAATAGAACAAAAAAGAGATGACCAAGGCTTGAACCTTGTTTCTCTTACTAGATATATGTATGTGTTAACCAAGAGACCAAGAGAAATTATTGTTAAAGAAAGAAGTGACAATATAGTTAAGAATAAGAAAAGAGTTATTTTTTTTCATTGAGAAGGAGAAGTTAGAGTTGCCTTCTCTCTCTCAAAAGAAAAGAGGATTCTTGCTTCCTCTTTTCATTAAGGAGAAGTAAAAGAAAGGAGAAGGAAAAGTACATTTTCCCTTCCTTCTCTCATGATGAATAAAAGAGAAAATTTAAAGAAGAAAACTCATTTTCTCCTCTTCCTCCTCCTCATCGTGACCAAGAGCCCCTCCTCACCTCTCCTTGCCGAAATCCAAAAACAAAGGAGGACCCCTCTCTAGGAAGGCTCCACAAGCAAGATATTTCCCTTAAGTAAATCAAACAAGGAAGTAAGTATTCCCTCACCTGTGGTACAAGTCGCTTACGGTATTTCGAAAGATTTGAACTCTTGAAATTAAAAATAAAAAGAGAAGAAACCATGCTCATGAATCTTAGTAGGTTATGATATGAATTTAGTTAGAAAAAAATTATGCGTATGATGTTTTAAGCTTGATCTTCTTATGAATATGTTTATTGACCTTCTCTTTTCTTTTTAAGTTTCGGTCATGATGAAATTGTAGGGTTCATGAAGCTTAAAACTTAATTTAACATGCTCATGGACTTATTTATGATGTGTTATGAAATTAGCTAGAGATTCATGTTTATATGTTGTCTAGAAGTCATTTTCTTGCTTGAGGAAGTTTCGGCCATGATGAAATTGTAGGGTTCATGAAGCTTAAAACTTAATTTAACATGCTCATGGATTTATTTATGATGTGTTATGAATTTAGCTAGGGATTCATGTTTATATGTTGTTTAAAAGTTTAACTCTTGCTTGAGAAAGTTTCGGCCACAATGGAAATTTTAGGGTTCATGAAGCTCCAAAACCTAAGTTAGTATGCTCATAGATCTCCATATGATATGTTATGAAATTAGTTAGAGATTTATGTTTACATGTTGCTTATAAGTTTACTTCTTAGTTTATGAAGTTTCGGCCATGATAGAGTTTTAGGGTTTCATAAAGCTCCAAACCTAATTTAGCATGTCCATACGCTTCCTTGTGATATGTTATCAAATTGGCTAGGTATTCATGTTCAAAGGTTGCTTAGAAGTCTACTTCTTGTTGTATGATGTTTCGGCCATGATAAATTTTTAGGGTTCAAGAAGCTCAAAAACCTAAGTTAGTATGCTCATAGACTTTTTATGATATGTTGTAAAATGTGCTAGAAACTCATGCTTATATGTTGCTTAGAAGTTCATTTCCTACTTGATGAAATTTCGGCCATGATAGATTCTTAGGGTTCATGAAGCTCCAAACTCAATTTAGTATGCTCATAGACTTCTTTATGATATATGATGGAATTAGCTAGGTGTTCATGTTACATGTTGCTTATAAGTTTATATTCTTGACTTATGAAGTTTCGGCCATGATAAGGTTTTAGGGTTTCATAAAGCTCAAAACCTAATCTGGCATGCTCATAGGACTTCTTTATGATATGTTATCAAATTGGCTAAGTATTTATGTTCATATGTTGCATAGAAGTTTACTTCTTGTTATATGATGTTTCGGCTATAATGAGGTTTTAGGGTTCATGAGACTCAAAACCTAATTTAATATGTTCATAGACTTCTTATGATATGTTATGAAATTTGCTAAGTATTCATGTGTATGTTGCTTAGAAGTTATCTTTTGTTATGAACTCTATAACCTAGGATTCAAGAAAGTTTAAACTTAAACTTAGCAAGCCATGAATTTTCTTTATGATATGACATGAAAGTAGTTGCTGTTTTATGCTCATATAGAACTTAGTTTCATGCACTTAAAGGTTTGGCCACAACCAAGTTAAAAGGCCTAGGAAGCTTAGAACCTACTACCTATGCTCATGATATTCTTTATAGTTTATGATATGAAATTAATTTAAGGTTCACATGCTTATATGTTGTTGTAACCTAAAAATAAGCATGGTAATTTTCGGCCACCATATAAAACTAGGGTTAGAGACCCAATCATGACTTTGCTAGGTGTCTCACATACTAGAATATGAACAAGGAGATGCTAGTAAATGTTTTCCATGTATGATTATGGTTGCCTACGATAAGTTATGTACTTAATTAAGGATGCTCATGAGTTATGCATGATGATGACCCTTATGATATGTTTTATGTTTAAGTATGCATGCCTTATGATAAGACCAGTAACATGTTGATTGTGTATATTATGAATTATGCATGATATGATTCTTATGATGACTATGTACTCAAGCATGTATGATTTCAAATATGTTGCATGCTCATTTATGTAAGCTTATGAACCAAGCATGATAATGGTTTTATATGATGGCCATGTGCCAAGAATGTATGCCTTATGATATGATAAGAAAATGGCAAAGAGTTGCTTCCCTTAAGTTGGGATTAAGAGCACTCTTCATGTTAAGACAAGAGCATGACATCTATGATGATATGATATGACAGTTATGATGATATGATATGCATGACATGTACTTTACTTTGTATGGCTTGTACCAAGGGTGGGCTCCATAAGCGCCCCTAGACCGACGGACTATGAACAGGTCTAGTAAAAAGGGATGGGCTCCTTAGTACGCCCCTAGGCCGACGGACTATGAACGGGTCTAGATCCCTAGTAGGTTCAGGGCTAGCTACCCTGTCCTAGGGATTGCACGCATTTATGTATGTATGTGGTACAAGCCGGGCCCTCATGATGATGATATTATGTTCAAGTATTAAAAGATATGTTTAAAAACATCTTGCACTCGACATGACATATGTTTTAAAAGGACATTTTGCATAATGCACCCATTCATATATGATATGGTTCTTCTATGTTTCATGTAATATGATGATACGTTATGTTTCTCATGACTCTTCTCATATGATTCCTTTATTTATGATATGTTAGAAACATGGTTTATAAGGATATGTCATAATCAGAAATTATGCTCACATTTCATATTGATAGATGATTATGTTTTCAATGATGATATACTTATATGATTATGCTTGAGATACGGTTTTTGTGAGTAGGAAAGAATCTTACTGAGCTCATGTGCTCATAGCTTACTTCCTTGTACCACAGATAAAGGCAAGGGATGGATGACCTAAGGGAGCTGCAGGAGAGGCAAGGAGGTGTGTGTGGCAATGGCTCGGCTGAGACAAATAAAACCTGCTATAATGTTTTGTTATGTTTGACATGAACCATTGTATTTATGTTACATTCCAGTATAACTTTATGACATTTCCGCTGCTTTATGTTATAAGAATGAAATTTTAAATATGCATGTATCCTGGAATAGTTAAGTAAGTCAGTAGCCCCGTCCCTTTGAGTAGCAGGGAGGGCGGGCGTTGCAGTAACACCATTATTGGCCACTTAATGCCAAGTCACAAATGATGTGGCATAAATTCAAGTCAAACTTGACTCTTCCTCTTTCTCTCAAGTCAAGTCAAACTTGACTTAATCTCTCTCATGGTTGATCTAATCCAACCATTTAATTCAAGCCAATTTAATATAATGAATCTAATTCATTTAATTAAATTGATTCAATGAGTCATAATCTAAATTAGACTCATTGAACATGTGAATCAACTTGAGTCCAACTCAATTAGCCCAATTAGGATTACTCTTAATCCAATTTGATTCATCACATGAATCTAATCCTCTTGGTTCATCATATGAACCTAATCTCCATCTAATTGTCCTTAGTGTGCGACCCTATAGGTTCTTGTAATGTTGGTAATGCCACTAAACCCATTTAGGAGCATAAGTAATGAGCGGTATCTAGCAACACATCATTACTACCCAAGTTACAAGAATGTTAAGATCCAACATCACCTTGTGACTACTAATTGTGACTCCTCACAATATATGATAAGTGTCCTTCTATCCTAAACATCTAGATTGATCAATGTGAGGCATAGACCGTGTCATCCTCTGACCAATCTAAATCTTGAACTCCAAGAAGACTCACTCGATCAAATGAGCTCAATATCTCATATTGACTCATTTGGGCATGGCCATGCACTTAGTGGTCTCACTCTATCAAGAATATCGATGTGTCTCCCGTCATATAGGAGGGATAGATCCCATCTACATCACTCACATCCCTCTGCATAATTCGTTACATACCCAGTAATCGCCTTTATAGTCCACCCAGTTACGGGTGACGTTTGACGAAACCAAAGTACATAACTCCTTATGTAGGGATCCATGGTGACTTCAGGTCTAAGGACTAGTAGTCATACTAATAGCCACATGAGAAAGTATATGACACTCATATAACGATCCATGATACTTTCTCATGGCGGGTCATTCAATATACATTCTCCAATGTATACCCATGTGTCAACTTGATATCTCTATATCCATGACTTGTGAGATAAAGTCATTGAGTTGACCTACATGCTAGTCTCGTCGGATTAACATTGTCCCTGAATATTAATACTCGACTAGGAATGATTAAGAGTAGTGTTCCCTATATCATCTCACTATCGATTCAACCAATCGATTGATATAGGTAAGAACCTTCTACTCAAGGACGCTATTATACTTAGTTTATTTGGCACCAATACAAGTAAGTATAATAACCAAAAATAAATGCTTTATTTATATAAGAATATGATACAACAAGTCCATAATACAATTATCAAATGATTGGCTCTAGGGCTCTAACTAATAATCTCCCACTAGCACTAGTGCCAATCAGTGTAGGCTCTAAGCCCCAATGACCTAGTGTGACCATCATGCTTCCTCTGTGCCAAAGCCTTGGTCAAGGGATCTGCGATGTTAGCCTCTGTAGGTACTCTGCAAATTTTCACATCTCCTCTGACGATAATCTCTCGAATGAGATGGAAGCACCGTAGTATGTGTTTGGTCCGCTGGTGTGAGCGAGGTTCCTTAACCGGTGCTATAGCTCCATTGTTGTCACAATAGAGCTCAATAGGGTCAACGATACTAGGAACCACCCCAAGTTCAGTGATGAACTTGCGGATCCAAACTGTCTCCTTTGCTGCCTTTGATGCAGCAATGCACTCGGCCTCTGTTGTAGAATCAGCGACTGTGTCCTGCTTCGAACTCTTCCAGCTCACAGCACCACCATTAATGCAAAACACGATGCGATCGAAAATCATCCTGGTCGGTCTGGAATCTTGCATCACTGTAACCCTTTACAGCTAGCTCATCATTACCTCCATATATTAAGAAATATTCTTTAGTCCTTCTAAAGTACTTAAGAATATTCTTGACTGCTATCCAGTGACTTTCACCTGGATATGACTGGTATCTGCTCGTCATGCTCAAAGCATACGAGACATCAGGTCGAGTACATAGCACGGCGTATATGATAGATCCTATGGCTGAGGCATAAGGGATCTGATCCATGCGGTCTCTCTCCTCTCTAGAAGAGGGACCTTGAGTCTTCGAAAGACTCACGCCATGTGACATCGGCAGTAATCCCTTCTTGGAGTTCTTCATGGTAAACCGAAGGAGTACCTTGTCAATATATGTACTATAACTTAGGCCAAGCAATATCTTAGATCTATCTCTATAGATCTATATCCCTAGAATGCTGGATGCCTCACCTAAGTCCTTCATTGAGAAACATGTCCCTATCCAAGTCTTGACAGACTGTAGCAAAGGGATGTCTTTCCCAATGAGCAGTATGTCATCCACATACAATATGAGGAAGACAACTATGTCCCCTACAACCTTCTTGTAGACATAAGGCTCATCTTCATTCTTGATGAAACCAAACTGTTTGATTGCATCATCGAATCGAAGATTCCAGCTCCGAGAAGCTTGCTTTAGTCCATAAATGGACCTATGCAGCTTGCATACTCTGCTAGTATGCTGTGGATCTAAAAAACCCTCAGGTTGTGTCATGTACACATCCTCGAGAAGGTTTCCATTCAGAAACACAATTTTGACATCCATCTGCCATATCTCATAGTCATGGTATGCTGCAATAGCAAGCATGATCTGAATAGACTTAAACATCGCTACTGGAGAAAAGGTTTCATCATAGTCAATACCATGAATCTGTTTGAAACCTTTAGCTACCAAGCGGCCCTTATAAATAATTCCATCCATGTCAGTCTTTCTCTTAAAGACCCACTTACACCCAATGGGTTTTACTCCTTCAGGTGGATCAACCAAAGTCCATACTTGGTTGGTGTACATGAATTTCATTTCGGATCTCATGGCCTCTAGCCATTTCTCGGAATCTGGTCTAATCACAGCTTCCTGATAAGTTGTAGGCTCATCCTCTATGAGCACAATGTTATCATGGTCAAACAAGAGAAATGAGTATCTCTCAGGCTAACGACGTACCCTATCAGACCTGCGAAGAGGTATGTCTACTTGAACTGGTTGTTGTTCCTCAACTCTTTGTGGAACAACATCATCCACAACACTTTGTGGTTCCAGTTCAACTTCCATCGAGGCTTCAGTGCTATGGTCCGCATCTTGAACTTCTTCAAGATCGAACGTACTCCCACTAGGCTTTCTAGAAACAAAGTCCCTTTCTAGAAAGACCCCAGTCTTTGCCACAACTACCTTGTGCTGATTGGGAATGTAGAAGTAATATCCCTTAGTTTCCTTGGAATATCCAATAAAGTAGTACTTGTCAGATTTGGGTCCTAATTTTTCTGAGACTTGACGTCTAACGTAAGCCTCACAACCCCAAATCCTCATAAAAGACACCTGGGCATCTCTCCCAGTCCATATCCTATATGGTGTCTTTATCACGGCCTTGGATGGAACTCGGTTGAGTATAAAAGCTACCGTATCTAGAGCATAGCTCCAAAGGAATGTCGGAAGATCTGTGTGACTCATCATAGATCGTACCATATCTAATAGGGTACGATTCTTCCTTTCGGATACACCATTCCACTGTGGTGTTCCAGGAGGAGTGAGTTGGGATAGAATCCCACACTTAGCTAGATAGTCACGAAACTCATGGCTAAGGTATTCTTCACCTCGATCTGATCGAAGTATCTTAATACTCTTGCCAAGCTGGTTTTGTACTTTATTTTTGAATTCTTTAAACTTTTCAAAGGCTTTAGACTTATATGTCATCAAGTACACATAACCATATCTACTGAAGTCATCAGTAAATGTGATGAAGTACCTATAACCGCCTCTAGCAGCGACATTGAAAGGGTCACATACATCACTATGTATAAGTCCAAACAAATCAGTCGCTCTTTCGCTGTGCCCACTAAAGGGAGTCTTTGTCATCTTGCCTAGTAGGCATGACTCGCACGTCTCATAAGATTCAAAATCAAATGAGTCCAGCAAACCATCCTTATGGAGCTGGGATAAGCGCTTGTCATTTATATGACCTAAGCGACAGTGCCAGAGATAGGTTTGGTTCATGTCATTTGACTTGAACCTCTTGGTATTTATGTTATAGATAGGGCTTTCAAGGTCTAGAATGTAGAGTCCGTTCATCAGAGGTGCACTACAATAGAACATATCTTTTAAATAAACAGAACAACATTTGTCCTTAATTATAAAAAGAAACCTTTCTTGTCCAAACAAGAAACTGAAATTATGTTCTTAGTTAAAGCAAGTACATAACAACATTCATCTAATTCTAATACAAGCCCAGAGGGCAGAGACAGAAAATAAGTCCCTACAGCAACAGCAGCAACCCGTGCTCCATTGCCTACATGTAGGTCCACCTCGCCCTTTGCCAATGCCCTGCTATTTCTCAGCACCTACATATTAGTACAAATGTGAGAAGCACATCCGGTATCTAATACCCATGATGAAGAAATAGATAGATTTACTTCTATAACATATATACCTGAAGTGGAAGTCTTCACTCCTCTTCTTCTTAAGATCTTCCAGGTACATTTTGCATTTCCTCTTCCAGTGCCCGGTCTGACCGCAGTGGAAGCAGGTAGCATCCTTGGCGACCCCTCCTTCAGGCTTCAGTGCCTTGCCTTTGCCCTTGGCTTGGGACTTTCCTTTTCCTTTGGGCTTGCCCTTGCCCTTGTGTTTCTGAACCATCAGAACAGAGTGGGGCTTAGTCTTCTTAAGGTTCAGCTCAACAGTTCTTTACATGCTAAGTAGCTCGGGCAGTGGCTTATCAATTTCGTTCATATTGTAGTTTAGAACGAATTGACTATAGCTATCCGGCAAGGATTGCAAGATCAGGTCAGTGGCCAGCTCTTGGCCAAGTGGGAATCCCAACCTCTGTAGGTTTTCTATGTACCCAATCATTTGGAGTACATATGAGCCTACGGGAGCCCTATCTGACATCTTGCACTGAAATAGTGCTTTTGAGATCTCAAATCTCTCATGCCGCGCTTGTCCTTGATACAGTTGACGAAGATGTTCAACCATATCGTAAGCGCCCATCAACTCATGTTGCTTCTGAAGCTCAGAGTTCATGGTCGTGAGCATTAGACATGACACATCTAATGCATCATCTTGATGCTTCTTATAAGCATCTTTGTCAGCTCGCGTGGCATTGGCAGGAGGAGCCTCCGGAATGGGCTGCTCCAGAACGTACAGTTTACGTTCCTGGGTGAGAACTATTCACAAGTTCCTGTACCAGTCCAGGAAATTTGCTCCGTTAAGCTTGTCCTTCTCAAGAACAGAACGCAGGGAGAAAGAGTTCGTATTCGACGTCATGGTTATCTACAACAGAAAAATGCAGAAAATAAATATCATATTCTTTTAAATCATTTAATTAGGCCTTTAACTAAATGATGCTCCCACTGAATTCTATAATTCATGTGAGACAAGATCCATATCATACTAACCCTTGAGTTAGCTTTGGCTAATACGCTCAAGATTTAGTATGATCGGTAGGTAACAATTTACCAATTACATCTCTATGCAACTCTTGTTTATAGGATCATTATCCGCAGTTATATTAAAACTTGAGTTAGCTTTGGCTAATACGCCCAAGAATTAATATAAATGTGATTTATGTCCTATCTTTCCAACCATTGGAAGAATGCCTATAGTTGTACTCAATCCAACCGAGTTAACTAGGAATACTCAATCTAATTGAGTTTGTATTCGCCCATGCGTTGATAAGCGGGACCAAGATTGTCCCTCCGTACCCTACCAAGATAATATGTGTTGTTCTGCTTTGGCAGATTCAACAACACATGTGATCAGGTATCACGGCATGGTAGGCATTAGAGTTGACGCGATTTAGATCTAATCTAATCGTCGATGTGTATCAAATACGTGATAGATCTAATCTACTAGAAAGGGTGCATCTTGTACACGATTTAGATCTAATCTAATCGTTAGACACTAATGAATTACTAATCATGCATCACATACACACAAGCAATTAATTAAATTAATTTGTGATTAGTCATGGCCCTACTATGATCTTCTCAAGCCAATGAGAAGATCGGATGGTCAACCTAGGGTCAACAGCTTCTTAAGCTCCTCCCTTTGACCACCTTGTGTTGCTCGCGCCCTCCTCGTAACTCCGTCTTGAGTGGACCTTCCACGGCTCCAATTTTGTACATTACAATTTTGAAACTCGAGTTACATTCGAGTCTAAACTAATTTGCAACAAGAATAAATAATAGATAAAGGCACGACGCGCAAGTCGCGAAACAAATGTACAACACACACAACACAAATAACGGCGCGCAGGCCGTAATATGAATTACAACACATTTCCAATCAGATTGGGTCATTTTGGGCCATGACCATCACAAATTATACATAATTCTAAATTATGTAATTTCCATAATTTTTTGTAATTTTAATACTATTTTTACAATTTTTATGAGTAAAAATTCCCGGCGGTCCCGTTTAGCGATTTTCGGGCGCAATCGCGGAACGAATCCCCTTGCGGGGCCAGGGGCAGCGCCCCTACCCGCGATCTAACCATCGCAAGTGTTCCTTAGCGATCCTACAGCGCCTTAGCCCGCTGTCCCAAAAATATTTGGGGCGAAACCTTGCCGTTTCAGAAAAATCTTCTCGGTAGTCGAAGCCTACAAGTGTCGAAACACTTGTGCTTCGCTTCTACGAGAAAATTTCCCATAAAAACTATAAAATTAGAAAATTTACAGAATATTACAGATCTGCTATTTTTCATAAAAATACAAAATAAACTCGTACAAGACTTCGCACGTGGCTTTGATACCACTGTTGAGTTTTTCGAGCCGCGAAAATCGCTTTTTCGCGTCGCGGAAACCCCGAAACCCCCGTCACCGGATCCGTGCGAAGTAAAATATAAACAAAATTTTACGAGTACAAGTTTCATAGACTTAGTTCTAAACTAGATTTACAAGGAGAAAACCTTTTACCCTTGATGCGTGCCCTTTACGAATCCCGCTTGTCGAAGGAAGTGTCGGATCTCGAGATCGTCAAGCGTACGATCCTCTAGAAGTATCCACACGAACAAATGGGTGGAAAAAACTAAACAAAGGTGTGCTAGCACCCTTGATCAGTCACGGCAAGAGGAGGAGAGGGAGAGCAAGAAGAGAGAGCAAGGAAGAAGATGGAATGAATGTCCCTTGAATGAAAAATCAATCTTATTCAACACCATAAGTGGCCGGCCACAATGGGAATTGAAAACCCCCATTCTCATTTAATGTGGCCATTAAAGAGATTTGTAACCTCCATGAGGTGGCACACACATGTGCTAAACATGATGATGTGTAACACTATTATTCGACACTTAATGCCAAGTCACAAATGATGTGGCATAAAGTCAAGTCAAACTTGACTCTTCCTCTTTCTCTCAAGTCAAGTCAAACTTGACTCTTCCTCTTCCTCTCAAGTCAAGTCAAACTTGACTTAATCTCTCTCATGGTTGATCTAATCCAACCATTTAATTCAAGCCAATTTAATATAATGAATCTAATTCATTTAATTAAATTGATTCAATGAGTCATAATCTAAATTAGACTCATTGAACACATGAATCAACTTGAGTCCAACTCAATTAGCTCAATTAGGATTACTCTTAATCCAATTTGATTCATCACATGAATCTAATCCTCTTGGTTCATCATATGAACCTAATCTCCATCTAATTGTCCTTAGTGTGTGACCCTATAGGTTCTTGTAACGTTGGTAATGCCACTAAACCCATTTAGGAACATAAGTAATGAGCGGTATCTAGCAACACATCATTACTACCCAAGTTACAAGAATGTTGAGATCCAACATCACCTTGTGACTACTAATTGTGACTCCTCACAATATATGATAAGTGTCCTTCTATCCTAAACATCTAGATTGATCAATGTGAGGCATAGACCGTGTCATCCTCTGACCAATCTAAATCTTGAACTCCAAGTAGACTCACTCGATCAAATGAGCTCAATATCTCATATTGACTCATTTGGGCATGGCCATGCACTTAGTGGTCTCACTCTATCAAGAATATCGATGTGTCTCCCGTCATATAGGAGGGATAGATCCCATCTACATCACTCACATCCCTCTGCAAAATTCGTTACATACCCAGTAATCGCCTTTATAGTCCACCCAATTACGGGTGACGTTTGACGAAACCAAAGTACATAACTCCTTATGTAGGGATCCATGGTGACTTCACGTCTAAGGACTAGTAGTCATACTAATAGCGACATGAGAAAGTATATGACACTCATATAACGATCCATGATACTTTCTCATGGCGGGTCGTTCAGTATACATTCTCCAATGCATACCCATGTGTCAACTTGATATCTCTATATCCATGACTTGTGAGATCAAGTCATCGAGTTGACCTACATGCTTGTCTCGTCGGATTAACATTGTCCCTGAATGTTAATACTCGACTAGGAATGATTAAGAGTAGTGTTCCCTATATCATCTCACTATCGATTCAACCAATCGATTGATATAGGTAAGAACCTTCTACTCAAGGACGCTATTATACTTAGTTTATTTGGCATCAATACAAGTAAGTATAATAACAAAAAACAAATGCCTTTATTTATATAAGAATATGATACAACAAGTTCATAATACAATCATCAAATAATTGACTCTAGGACTCTAACTAACAATATCACCATCTCCATAAAATAAGAACATATCCTTAGTTCTTCTTAAGTACTTAAGGATCATCTTGACAGCCACCTAATGATCCATTTCTAGATCAAACTGGTATTTGCTTGTAACACTCAGAGCATATGATACATCGGGTCTTGTACATAACATAGCATACATGAAAGATCCTATAACGGACACATAAGGTATCTTATCCATGCAAATCATCTTATCTTCTATGCATGGGTGCATAGACTTTAAAAGTTGAATTCCATGCCTCATAGATATGAAACCTTTCTTAGATTCAGACATGCTAAACCATTTTAGCACTCTGTCTATATTTGTCGACTGTGAAAGACCAAGTAACCTTTTTGATCTATCTCTATAGATTTTCATCCCGAGGATGTAAGTTTCTTCTCCCATGTCTTTCATGGAGAACATATTGGATAACTAAATTTTGACTAACTGTAGAACTGACGCATTGTTTCCTATAAGCAATATGTCATCAACATATAATATTAGGAATACGACTACACTCTCACTAACCTTTTGATACGTACAAGGTTCGTCTGGATTTTGTGAGAAATCAAACTATTTGATCATCTCATTAAAATGGATATTCTAACTTCTGGATGCTTGCTTTACTCCATAAATGGACCGTTGAAGCTTGCATACTTTATTCTTATTGATAGATGTGAAGCCTTGGGTTGTGTAATATACACATCCTCGAGTAGATTTCCATTATGGAAAGTTGCTTTCACATCCATCTACCATATCTCATTATCATGATGAGCTGATATAGCCAGGAGTATCTGAATGGATTTAAGTATGGCCACAGGTGAGAAAGTTTCGTTATAGTCAATGTCTTGCCTTTGACGATAGCCTTTCTCCACCAACCTTGCCTTGTAGGTAATAATATTACCATCCATGTTAGTTTTCTTCTTGAAAACCCATGTGGACCCTATAGGCATAATGCCTTCAGGTGGGCCCACCAAGCTCCAAACTTAGTTTTCATACATGGAATCCATTTTCAACTTCATGGCTGTAAACCACTTCTCCTTTTTTGAACTAATCAGAGCCTCTTCGTAATCAGTAGGTTCCTCATCCTCAATAAGTAACACATCATTCGATTCTCATATAAGAGATCCATATCTCTCAGAAATATTGCATGTCCTACCTGATCTACAAGGGGGTTGTGTCATAATCAGTTGTGATTCTTGACTAAGCATCTCATTAGTGTTTATTAGAGTCTCTTGAACTTCATCAAGTTCAACCATACTCCCACTTGCTTCTTGTAAGAGAAATTCTTTCTCTAGAAAGGTAGCATGCATTGAATCAAACACCTTTTGTTCTAAGGGGTGATAGAATTGGTAACCCTTAGTTTCCTTAGGGTATCCAAAAAATAAACACTTATCATACTTGGCGTCCAACTTGTCTAGTATAGTCCTCTTCACATAAGCAGGACATCCCCATATTATCAAATATGATATGAGGGGTTTCTTATTAGTCCATACCTCATATGGAGTAGTTGAGATTGCCTTCGTAGTGACTCTGTTTAGCAAGTAAACAACTATCATGAGTGCATAACCCCAAAAGGTCTTGGAAAGATTTGCACGATCCATTATTGATCTAACCATGTCTAATAAGGTTCGATTAAGCCTTTCTGATACACCATTATGTTGTGGCGTATAAGGTGGAGTCCATTGAGAGAATATACCATTATCCCTTATATAATCTAAAAACTCTTGGCTTAAATATTCACTATCTTAATTAGATCGAAGTATCTTAATATTTTTACCAAGTGGGTTCTCTACTTCTCTTCTGAATTCTCTAAACTTTTCAAAGGCTTCAGACTTGTATTTCATTAGATACACATAGCCATAACGAGAGTGATCATCAATGAAAGTAATGAAGTAGCTATAACCTGCTAATGCATGAGTTGTCATTGGTCCACGTACATTGGTATGTACAAGCCCAAGTAACTCATCAAATCGTTCACCCATTCAAGAAAAAGGTAACTTTGCCATCTTGCCTTTTAAACATGAATCACATGTATCTAATGCAAATGATTCAAGAACTACAATCTTTTACAATTCGGACATGTATTTCTTGCTTATATGGCCAAGGCGACAATGCCACGAGTAAGAGGTTAATTGATTATCTATTTGAGCACGTTTATTGCTCTTTTCGATATTGAGTACGTCACTAGATATATCTAATGCATAGATCGCATTTCATAATATTCCAGTGCCATAAAGAATGCCATTTAAGATTATATAACAACAATTGTTACTAAAAGTTAAATGGAAACCTTTTTTATTTAAGCAAGAAATAGAAACAATGTTCTTTATTAATGCTGGAACAAATAACAATTATCTAGTTCTAAGATAAGTCCACTAGGAAGCTTTATAAATAAGTATGTTCCAATAGAGATTGCAGCAACCTTTGCTCCATTCCCAACTCGTATACTTGTTTCTCCCTTGATGAGTCTTCTGCTATTCCTTAGCCCCTGTATGTTATTACATATATGTGAGCCACACCCAGTATCCAATATCTAAGTGTCTGAGGAAAGAGCATGATAATCAATAACGAAAATATTTGAAGAGGATGGGGCATCAGATGCCTTATTCTTCTTCATGGACTCAAGATAGATCTTATAGTTTCTTCGCCAGTGTCCCATCTTACCACAATGGCATGAGCCCTTTTGTGCCGGTTCTACTGTCTTGACCTTTTTGCTCTTCCCTTTAGCCCGATATTTTGGCTTCCTCTTAGAACCTTTATTGGAGTAATATCACAATTTTCTATTCACCCTTAATAGAAGGCTCCACAGTCTTGAGAAAATTTTTCATCTCGAGGATGGTCGATTCTAAATTATTCTTCTGATAGATCATCATAAATTGTGAATGACTTTTCGATAAACTATGAAGAATTAACTCAATACTTAACTCATGATCCATCGTAAAATCGAGTGATGCTAAATGCTCTATGTAGTCATTCATCTTTAATACGTATTGTACTGCAGACGAACCCTCCTGCATCTTTGAGCAAAAGAGAAGATTGGAGACCTCGAACCTTTCGGATCTAGCTTGCTCATAAAATAGCTCATGAAGATGATAGACAATATCATAAGCATCCAAATGCTCATACTATTTTTGTAATTCAGGAGTCATAGGGGCTAGCATGATGCAACTAGAAAGTACAGAATCATCCTTATGTTTCTGAAAGGCCAACAGTTGGTCCGCAGTTGTATTGGCATCAAGACTATGGGAAGAGGCTAATCAAGGACATAAGCTAGCTTCTCAGCTTTGAGAACAATTCTCAAATTTTGAAACCAGTCCAAGAAGTTCAACCGAGTCAGTTTGTTTGAGTCCAAAATTGAATGCAGATTAACAGAAGTCATAATTAAATGATTAACCTAGAAATACAAAAATGAGAATGTATAAAAGACATGATTTTATTTATGTAAATAATTTACATAAAAGCCCACTTATTTATCAAATTCAAATACCCTTATTTTGATTCGGGAGATGGTAGGTTTTCTCCAAGTGGGTTGATATCCACCATAGATAAGAATAAGCTTGACTTTGGCCAACAAGCCATTCTTAGGTATAGTGGTAGATAACATATTTACCGATTGCATATCACTTATATGCAACTATCACAGTATACTAAGAACTAATTGATCTTCGCTTAAACATCGAATTGTTAACAACATTAACAAGTATACATCAAATACATATCACCCAACTTCACTTTCATCCATATTGATCATGGCTTTTACATAATAAATCAACGTTTAAAGTTTAAACCCAACCCGTTAATCATGAGATTGCATCTCTCTGGTTTGAACATGTTTAATTTCAAGTTGAGCTTGACTTTGGCCAACAACTCAAAGAAGTACTTAAACTCTAGTTCTTACTATATTAACGAAAGGTGTAGTAATCGCCATGTAACTGCTATAATTTAGGATTCACCTGAGCAGCATTTTATTACCCCAAACAGTCCGAGCTAGGCACTTACTTGTTCCAATCTCGCATCGGTTTGGTCTTCTTCGATAAGATGCCCTCCTCCAACAAACACTGGAAGGAGTACTTTTTCTATTTGAGACTGCCCAAGCGGCCCTACTTCCGGACCAAGTGGCAGGTCGGGCTCCTGACTCAACCTGATCTGAAGAAATACAAGACCCGATCGGATTAGCTCCACGCTGCTAATATGCTGGCCGACCTGAAGTTCGACATTCACAAACTGTTGCCAAAGGGTGTGATGTACGCGTTCGGGCTAAGTCCGATCCGAACGAAGCTCCCGAGCAGCGTAGGTATGAAATTTCCCAACCTTCTTCCTTTAAGTCTAACTGATTCTGTTTTTCTTTTGCAGCCGACATCATGATGCACACCCGGGCGACCGACATAATGAAGGCCAAGCAGGCCGAGATTGAAGCAGCCACGACCAAGGTGATGGAACAGCTAGGCCTGACCCTTATCGGCTCACAGGAGGGCACAGCTGGGGAAACAACAACTGCGGGCAACGGGACCGCCGAGTGGACGCCCAGCGCTGGAGGGGCAACCGACCCAGGATCGATCCGAGAAGCGCCACCCATCATCCCTGCTGAGGGTTTGGTGTCCTCGGGCGATGAAGTACCGCTCTCCCGCAAGAGATGCCGCACGGACGCGCCTTCCCATTCCACCACCTCTGCAGGGGGGCACCCCGTCTCCAACTGCTCCTGTAACAATGGAGGCCACTTCCTCCGATTGGAATCCCTCTTTGGTTGAGCTTTCATAGCCGCTCGTCGTTCAGCCGATCACTTCCTTGCCGCCAGCTAGGCGGAAGGTGACACGGCCCACTATTCTGCCGGTCCCTCCTGCTCAAGCTTTTGACCCATCGGCCTTCGCTCAATCGGCGTCGAGCGGGCGACGATCCATCACTGCTATGCTCCACCTACCGACAGAGGACCTTATGGCACCGGGCGACCATCCCAGCTCTCCCTAGCATCAAGTCTACATTCTTGGTCAGCTCGCCCGTGTTTGGGAGGAAGTAAGGGCACGAGCAGCGGTGAAGCCCCCTGACGCGCTGGCCGATAGTCACCTGGAGATGTCCACTGGGGTTAGTATTTTCAACTATCAATTCTTGATTTACCTTCAATCGGTACTAATGCTTGCTTGCAGTTCTGGGTGGAGAATATCGCCATGTGCCAGTGATTGGCTCAGGACGAGGACGAGTTGAAGAGGCTCAAGATTTCGGGAGCTTCCTCCTCCCAGGGGCCACCGGCCGCCCGCCTGCATGCTGACTTGATAAAGGTCCAACAACTTCTTGCGGAGGAGTAGTAGAAGTCGGCCAAACAAGCCATTAGGATGGGCCAGATCGAGGCGCAATTGAACACCTATGATCATAAACTCGAGCTGGCTTCCAAAAGGAAACAACGAGCCATCGCCGACCTGGAGCAGAAAAATCAGGATGCTCGATAGTTGGCTGAGAAGCTGAAGAACGCGGAGGGCCTGCTGACTGCCGAGTGAGAGAGCCGCTCGGCTAAAGAGGTTGACCTTAAAGACCAAGTGAAGCGCCTTGAGGATGAGCTAGCGGTCTCCTGTACTGCTCTGACTACCTATCAGGAGGCCAAACCGGGTCGCTTCGCGGTCCTGAAGCAACAATACTTTCACTCGGACCAATTTATGGAGAAGGTGATCGATCGGATCGTCCGATCGTTTGAGCTGGCGATCGATGCGACGCTCAGCCAACTGAAGGCGAACGATCATGTCTCCAAGGTCCTGTTTGATAAAGATGTGAACTGTGTCTAGCTCCTTGAGTCCACTCCCGACGAGGCATTCAAATATATTGAGTGAGCGAGGGGTCGGTAGAGAATGTTTTTTGTAATGTTTTGAATGCACTCCTGTCTTTCGGTAGTGACCAATTATCAATGAAATCCTTTTGGGTTGTATAGTACCGATCGGCTGTTATGACCGTACTTTCATTATTGAAATATTCGCTAGGCTTGTACCTCCGGGGTTATAGTCGCTGCTCGACTCTAGGTTTTCACATCTCCGCTAGACGATCTTCTAAGGCAGGAGTTTAAGGTCGCCGCCCGACCATCGATGGAGACATGGGTTTAACATCGTCGCTTGACCATTTGGTGAAGACTTGGGTTTAAGGTTACCGCTCGACCGTCGATCGAGAGATGGGTTTAACATCGTCGCTCGACGATTTGGTGAAGATCGGAGTTTAAGATCGTCGCTCAACCGTCGATCGAGACATGGGTTTAACGTCGCCGCTCGACGATTTGGTGAAGATCGGGGTTTAAGGTCGCTGCTTGACCATTGATCGAGACATGAGTTTAACGTCGCCGCTCGACGATTTGGTGAAAATCGTGGTTTAAGGTCGCCGCTCGACCGTCAATGGAGACATGGGTTTAACGTCGCCACTCGACGATTTGGTGAGGACCGTGGTTTAAGGTCGTCGCTCGATCATCGATGGAGACATGGGTTTAACATCACTGCTCGACGATTTGGTGAACACCGGGGTTTAAGGTCGCCACTCAACCGTCGATGGAGACATGGGTTTAATGTCGTCGCTCGACTATTTGGTGAAGACCGGGGTTTAAGGTCACCGCTCGACCGTCGATGAAGACATGGGTTTAACGTCTCCGCTCGACGATTTGGTGAAGACCGGGGTTTAAAGTCACCGCTCGACCGTCGATGGAGGCATGGGTTTAACGTCGCCGCTCGACAATTTGGTGAATACCGGGGTTTAAGGTCGCCGCTTTGCCATCGATGGACACATGGGTTTAACGTCGCCGCTCGACGATTTGGTGAAGACCAGGGTTTAAGATCGCCGCTCGACCTCGATGGAGACATGGGTTTAACGTCGCCATTCAACGATTTGGTGAAGACCGGGGTTTAAGGTCGCCGCTCGATCGTCGATGGAGACATGGGTTTAACGTCGTCGTTCGACGATTTTGTGAAGACCAGAGTTTAAGGTCGCCGCTCGACCGTCGATGGAGACATGGGTTTAACGTCTCCGCTCGACGATTTGGTGAAGATCGGGATTTAAGGTCGCCGCTCGACCGTTGATGGAGACATGGGTTTAACGTTGCCGCTCGACGATTTATTGGGTAACCTTTCATTTCTCATTTCAATCCTGCAATCAAAGGGCACAGGAAAAACGGAAGGTCGACTTTAATTACATTGGCACATCTTTCATCTACCTTGGTACGACTGGAGGTGGTTCGCGCTCCAAGGACGTTCTAGTTGTCATCCGTCTTCATCTTCTAGGTAGTAGGCACTCGAGCGAAGCTTCTCCGTGACTTTGAATGGTCCGGCCCACGAAGCTTCTAGTTTAGTGACATCGCAGACCTGCTTCACCTTTTTCCACATGAGGTCGCCGACCTCGAACGACCTCGGGATCACTCTTCGATTGTAGCTCTGCCTTATCCTTTGCCTATAAGCCATCAGCCGAATGGCTGCTTTGTCACACGTCTCATCTACCAACTCCAGCTCCAGAAGCCTCCGCTTGGCGTTGTCCTCGCCATACTGTTGTATTCGATTGTGTTAGTTAGAGCCAATCATATGATGATTGTTGTATGGACTCGATGTATCATATTCCTATATGTTTATTAAGGAATTTTCTTTATGGTTATTATAGTTACTTGTATTGGTGCCAAATAACTAAGTATAATAGCGTCCTTGAGTAGAAGGTTCTTATCTATATCAATCGATTGGTTGAATCGATAATGAGATGATAGAGAGAATACTACTCTTAATCATTCCTAGTCAAGTATTAACATTCAGGGACAATGTTAATGCGACGAGACTAGCATGTAGGTCAACTTGATGACTTGATCTCACAAGTCATGGATATAGAGATATCAAGTTGACACATGGGTATGCATTGGAGAATGTATGCTGAATGACCCGCCATGAGAAAGTATCATGGATCGTTATATGAGTGTCATATACTTTCCCATGTGACTATTAGTATGACTATTAGTCCTTAGACCTGAAGTCACCATGGTTCCCTACATAAGGAGTTGCATACTTCCGTAACTGGGTGGATTATAAAGGCGATTACTAGGTATGTAACAAATTATGCGGAGGGATGTGAGTGATGTAGATGAGATCTATCCCTTCTATATGACGGGAATGACATCATTATTCTTGATAGAGTGAGATCACTAAGTGCATGGTCATGCCCAAATGAGTCAATATGTGATATTGAGCTCATTTGATTAGAGTGAGTCTACTTGGAGTTCAAGATATAGATTGATTAGAGGATGACACGATCTATGCCTCAAATTGATCAATCTAGATGTCAAGGATAGAAGGACATTATCACATATTGTGAGAGTCACAATTAGTAGTCACAAGGTGATGTTGGATCTCAACATTCTTGCAACTTGGGTAGTAATGATGTGTTGCTAGATACCACTCATTACATATGTTTCTAAATGGGTTTAGGAACATTGCCAACGTTACAAGAACCTATAGGGTCACACACAAAGGGCAATTAGGTGGAGAATAGGTTCATATGATGAACCAAGAGGATTAAGTTCATGTGATGAACCAAATTGGATTAAGAGTAATCCAAATTAGACTAATTGAGTTGGACTCAATTTGATTCATGTTTCCAATGAGTCTAATTAGATTATGATTCATTGAGTCAATTTAATTCAATGAATATAGATTCATTAAATTAAATTGGTTCGAATCAAATGATTAGATTTGATCAACCATGGGAGATAAGAGGTCAAGTTTGACTTGATTTGAGAAGGGAAGATGAAGGGTCAAGTTTAACTTGACCAAATGCCACCTCATTGTGACATGGCATGGGACTGTCCAATGATGGTGTTCCACATCATCAAGGCTTCTTTACTTGGTCAAGATTGACTTGACCAAGTGCCACCTCATGAGGGAGACCAAGAGCCATGACTCTTGGTATCCCATGGAGGTTTAAAACCCTCTAAAGGTGGTCGGCCACATAATGGTGCTTGAATAGCATTGTGTGCTCATTCAATCTATCTTCTTCCTTCCTCTCTTCTTCTCTTCTCTCCCTCTCCTCCTTGGTCGAGACTCCTTGGGGTGCTAGCACACTCTAAGGTTTCCTCTCCATCTCTTGTTCATGTGGATACTTCTAGAGGTGTGTACACTTGAATACAGTTGAGATCCGAAGAACCTTGGACGAACGGGATTTGAGAAGGGCTTCGCTTCAAAGGTATACTCCTTAACATGTAGATCTAAAGTAGATCTAGAGTAGAAAAACTAAGTACATGAAAATTTTTATCTTCGCACGGATCCAGTGGCTAAGAACTTCGGGGTTTCCGCAAGGCAAAAAGTGATTTTTACGGCTCGAAAGTTCTAACAGTGGTATCAGAGCTACGTGCGAAGCATGTACTTGTTTTTATTTTAATTTTTATGAAAAATTATAGATCTGTAAGTTTCTGTAAGTTTATGATTTTTATGGTTTTTATGAGTATTTTTCTTGTAGAGGCAAAGCAACGAGTGCTACGACACTTGTAGGCTTTGACTACCGAGAAAAATTTTCTGAAATGACAAGTTCTCGCCCAAATTATTTTAGGACAGTGGCTTAAGACACTGTTAGATCGTAGTAGGACACTCGTGATACTAATTTCACGAGAAGGGGCGTTGCCCCTAACCCCGCAAGGGGCACTGTCCCGCGATCAAGCCCGAAAATCGCTAAACGGGACCGACGGGAAATTTTAACTCATAAAATTGTAAAATAGTAGTAAAATTGCAAAAATTTATGTAAAATACATAATTTAGAATTATATATGATTTTTTTATGGTCATGGCCCAAAAACCCCAATTTGATTGGACAAAATGTGTTGTAATTCATAATATGACCTGCGTGCCATTTTTGTGTGTTGTGTGTGCTGTATATATTATATGCGACCTGCGCGTCGTACCTCTCCTTTTATTTCCTGTTATAAATAGAGTTTAGACTCGAATGTAATTCGAGTTTCATATTTGTAATGTACAAAATGGAGCGGTGGAAGGTCCACTCGAGAAGGAACGATGAGGAGGGTGCGAGCATCACATGGTGGTCAAAGGGAGGAGCTTGAAGAAGTTGTTGACCCTAGGTTGACTGTCCGATCTTCTCATTGGCTTGAGAAGATCGTAGTAGGGCCATGACCTAATCAAATTTTAATTATTCATTGCTTGTGTGTATGTGATGCATGCTAGTGTAGGATAATTAGTGCCTTGATGCGTATAAGATACGAATCCACGATTAGATTAGATCATAATCAAGTCAACTCAATATGCCTACCATGTTCTGATACCCATCACTACCTCGATCATTTGTTGTTGTTGAATCTGCCAAAGCAGAGCAACGCATATTATCTTGGTAGGGTGCGGAGGGACAATCTTGGTCCCGCCTATCAAGCCTTGGGTGAGTACAAACTCAATTAAATTGAGTATAACTAGTTAACTCAATTTGATATGGTATAACTATAGGCATTTTTCCAACGGTTGGAAAATAGGATAAAATCACATTTATACTAAATCTTGGGCGATTTAGCCAAAGCTAACCCAAGGTTTTTTTTATAAATGAGGATTTTGATCCTATAAATAAGAGTTGCATAGAGATGTAATTGATAATTAGTTATCTACCGATCGTACTAGGTCTTGGGTGATTTAGCCAAAGCTAACTCAAGGCGTAGTATGATGTGGATCTTGTCCCATGAGAATTATAGCTAATTGGTGAGAATCTTGTAGTGTGGTTGGACCACATCCATGACTTGATTCTACAAAAGCTCTATAATTCAGTGGGAGCATCATTTAGTTAAAGACCTAATTAAATGATAGATGGAATATGATATTTACTTTATGCATTATTTCTATTGTAGATTACCTTCTCGACAAACACGAACACCTTCTCCCTGCGTTCTGTCCTTGACAAGGACAAGCTCAATGGAGCTAATTTCCTGGACTGGTACAGGAATCTGAGAATTGTTCTCACTCAAGAAAGAAAACTGTACGTCCTGGAGCAGCCCATTCCTGAGGCACCTCCTGCCACTGCCACGCGAGCTGACCGAGATGCTTACAAGAAGCATCAAGATGACGCATTAGATGTGGCATGCCTCATGCTCGCAACCATGAACTCTGAGCTTCAGAAGAAACATGAGTTGATGTCAACTTATGATATGGTTGAATATTTTCGTCAACTATATCAAGGACAAGCAAGGCACGAGATATTCGAGATCTGCAAGGCACTGTTTCAGTGCAAGATGCAAGATGGGAGTCCCGTAGGTCCATATATGCTCAAGATAATTGGGTACATAGAAAACCTACATAGGTTGGGATTCCCACTTGGCCAAGAGCTTGCCACATACTTGATCTTGTAATCATTGCCAGAGAGCTACAGTCAATTTGTCATGAATTACAACATGAATGAAATTGACAAGCCACTGCCCGAGCTGCTAAGCATGTTGAGAACTGCTGAGCTAAACCTTAAGAAGGTGAAGCCCAACTCCATTTTGATGGTGCAAAAGCATAAAGGCAAGGGCAAGCCTAAAGGTAAGGGAAAGTCCCAAGCCAAGGGCAAAGGCAAGGCACTGAAACCTAAAGGAGGGGTTGCCAAGGATGCTACCTGCTTCCACTGCGGTCAGACCGGGCACTGGAAGAGAAACTGCAAAGTATATTTAGAAGATCTTAAGAAGAAGAGAAGTGAGACTTCTTCTTCAGATATATATGTTATAGAAGTCAATCTTTCTATTTCTTCATCATGGGTATTGGATACCGGATGTACTTCTCACATTTGTACTAATATGCAGGCGCTGAGAAATAGCAGACCATTAACGAAAGGCGAGGTGGACCTACGAGTAGGCAATGGAGCACGGGTTGTTGCTATTGCTGTAGGAGCTTACTATCTATCTCTACCCTCTGGGCTTGTACTAGAATTAGATGAATGTTGTTATGTGCTTGCTCTTACAAAGAACATCATTTCAGTCTCTTGTTTGGACAAGAAAGGCTTTTCTTTTGTAATAAAGAACAAATGTTGTTCCGTTTACTTAAATGATATGTTCTATTTTAGTGCACCTCTGATGAACGGACTCTATATTCTAGACTTAGAGAACCCCATCTATAACATAAGTACCAAAAGTTTCAAATCAAATGAAATGAACCAAACCTATCTCTAACATTGTCGCTTAGGTCATATAAATGACAAACGATTATCTCAGATCCATAAAGATGGTTTGCTGGACTCATTTGATTTTGAATCATATGAGACATGCGAGTCATGCCTACTAGGCAAGATGACCAAGACTCCCTTTAGTGGACACAATGAGAGAGCGACTGACTTGCTAGGACTTATACATAGTGATGTCAATGTCACTGCCAAAGGTGGTTATAGGTAATTCATTACATTTACTAATGATTTCAGTAGATATGGCTATGTCTATTTGATGACACATAAGTCTGAATCCTTTGAAAAGTTCAAAGCATTCAAGAATGAAGTACAAAACCAGCTTGGCAAAAGTATTAAGATACTTCGATTGGATCGAGGTGGTGAATACCTTAGCCATGAGTTTCATGACTATCTAGCTGAGTGTGGGATTCTATCCCAACTCACTCCTCCTGGAACACCACAGTGAAATGGTGTATCTGAAAGGGGAAATCGTACCCTATTAGATATGATGCGATCTATGATGAGTCACGCAGATCTTCCTATATCTCTTTGGGGCTATGCTCTAGACACAACAGCCTTCATACTTAACCGTGTTCCATCCAAGGATGTGATAAAGACACCATATAGGATATGGACTGGGAGAAATGCCCAAGTGTCTTTTATGAGGATTTGGGATTGTGAGGCTTACGTTCGACGAAAAGTCTCGGACAAATTGGGACTCAAATCTAATAAGTGCTATTTTATAGCATATCCCAAGGAAACGAAGGGATATTACTTCTACATTCCCAGTCAACACAAAGTAGTTGTGGCTAAGACTGAGATATTTCTAGAAAGGGATTTTGTTTCTAGAAAAACTAGTGGGAGTACATTCAATCTTGAAGAAGTTCAGGATATGGACCATGACACTGAAGCCTTGATGGAAGTTGAACTAGAACCACAAAGTGTTGTGGATGATAAGATTGTTCCACAAGGAGTTGAGGAACAACAACCAGTTCAAGTAGACCTACCTCTTCGCAGGTCTGATAGGGTACGTCGTCAGCCTGAGAGATACTCATTTCTCTTGTCTGACCATGATGACGTTATGCTCGTTGAGAATGAGCCTACCTCCTATCAGGAAGTTGTGATGAGCCCAGATTCTGAGAAATGGCTAGAGGCCATGAGATCCGAGATGGAATCCATGTACACCAACCAAGTATGGACTTTGGTTGATCCACCTGAAGGGGTCAAACCCATTGGGTGTAAGTGGGTCTTTATGAGAAAGACTGACATGGATGGACTTATATATAAGGGTCGTCTAGTAGCTAAATATTTCAAGTAAATTCATGGTATTGACTATGATGAAACTTTTTCTCCAGTAGCGATGTTTAAGTCCATTCGGATCATGCTTGCTATTGCAGCATACCACGATTATGAGATCTGGCAGATGGATGTCAAAACCGCGTTTTTGAATGGAAACTTGCTCGAGGATGTGTACATGACACAACCTGAGGGTTTTATAGATCCATAGCATACTGGCAGAGTATGCAAGCTGCATAAGTCCATTTATGGACTAAAGCAAGCTTCTCGGAGCTGGAATCTTCGATTCGATGATGCGATCAAACAGTTTGGTTTCATCAAGAATGAAGATGAACCCTGTGTCTACAAGAAGGTTGTTGAGAACACAGTTATCTTCCTTGTATTGTATGTGGATGACATACTACTAATTGGGAATGACATTCCTTTGCTGCAGTCTGTCAAGACTTGGCTGGGGAATTGTTTCTCAATGAAGGACTTAGGTGAAGCAGCCTGCATCCTAGGCATAAAGATCTATAGAGATAGATCTAAGAGATTGCTTGGCCTAAGTCAGAGTACATATGTTGACAAGGTATTACTACGGTTTGCCATGCAGAATTCCAAGAAAGGATTTCTGCAGATGTCACATGGTGTGAGTCTTTCGAAGACTCATAGTCCCTCTTCTAGAGAGGAGAGAGACCGCATGGATAAGATCCCTTATGCTTCAGCCATAGGATCTATCATGTACGTCATGCTATGTACTCGTCCTGATGTTTCATATGCCTTGAGCATTACGAGCAGATACCAATCAGATCCAGGTGAGTGTCACTGGATAGCGGTCAAGAATATTTTTAAGTACTTGAGAAGGACTAAAGAATATTTCTTGATATATGGAGGTGATGATGAGCTAGCTGTAAAGGGTTACAGTGATGTCAACTTCCAAACTGACCAGGATGACTATAGATCGCAGTCTGGGTTCGTGTTTTGCTTGAATGGTGGTGCTGTGAGCTGGAAGAGTTCGAAGCAGGACACAGTTGCTGATTCTACAACAGAGGCCGAGTAAATTGCTGCATCAGAAGCACCAAAGGAGGCAGTTTGGATCCGCAAGTTTATTACTGAGCTTGGGGTGGTTCCTAGCATAGTAGATCCTATTGAGCTCTATTGTGACAACAATGGAGTAATCACGCAGGCTAAGGAACCTCGGTCACACCAGCGGACCAAACATATACTACGGCGCTTCCATCTCATTCGAGAGATCATCGATAGAGGACATGTGAAGATTTGCAGAGTACCCACAGAGGCTAACATAGCTAATCCCTTTACTAAGGCTTTGGCACAGAGAAATCATGATGGTCACACTAGGCCATTGGGCTTTAGAGCCTACATTGATTAACACTAGTGCTAGTGGGAGATTGTTAGTTAAAGCCCTAGAGTCAATCATATGATGATTGTTGTATAGACTCGATGTATCATATTCCTATATATTTATAAAGACATTTTCTTTATGGTTATTATACTTACTTGTATTGGCGCCAAATAACTAAGTATAATAGCGTCCTTGAGTAGAAGGTTCTTATCTATATCAATCGATTGGTTGAATCGATAGTGAGATGATATAGAGAATACTACTCTTAATCATTCCTAGTCAAGTATTAACATTCAGGGACAATGTTAATGCGATAAGACTAGCATGTAGGTCAACTCGATGACACTACAAAAAAATAAACTTTTAGAAGCGGTTTTATGACACCTATGGCAGTGATTTTCAACCGCTGCTAAATCTATTACACTGGTTAAAAACCATTGCAGATGTTGGCGACGCTAAAGCCAACAGATGCAGTAAAGTTGACCGGTGTTTCATGACTAAGAGCCGATTCTCATGGGTACCTATAGAAGCGGTTAATGGCCGGTCCTGATGCATACCTATAGAAGCGGTTAATGACCGATGGGTGCCTATAGAAACCGTTAATGACCGTCTCTATAGAATTTTCCAATCTAGAAAGCTGCCCTTTAGAAGCGGTTATAACCGGTTCTAGAGGTCTAGTTATAGGAACGGTTAAAACAGCTACTATTATTGAATTATCAATTTTACAAAAGAAAATCCTATTTTCTATGTACCTGTAGAATTCCAAATCAAATGCTCAAATTAAATCAATTGACAATATTCATATTTCATTTCACAAACTTAATTTATTTCCATAACACATAAATATACATTGGATTACCAAATCAACACATACAATTTGTATTTCATTTCAAAATATTCATAACATTTAACTCCACACTATAACACAAACACAATAGTTTCTTCAATCTCCAAAATATATACAACCTTCAATAACAAGTTTTCTCCACCAAAAAAGCATCAAAAGACATGTGCTCCAAACAACAAAAGGCATGTGCTCCAAATGACAAAAGACATTTGCTTTAAGCGACAAAAGACATTTGCTTCAACCTTCAATAACAACCTTCAATAGAACCACCAAATTATATTCTATCAACATATTTCAATATATAATGAAAAAAATATTTAACAAAAACTTGTACAAAATTAAAAAGGTGCTCCCCACCTACAACACCAGCCCACAACTTACACAATAAAAGGAAATGAACCCCATCAAAGAAAATAGCATGCTCTGAGTTTAACCAATATAATTGAAACAACTTAACTGATTATTGAAAGCTATGAAATTGTCAACTAGATAAGAAACGCTGAAGAAATAGCGGAATTGTGGAACTTGTATGATCACACTTCAATGGTACAAGATTCTATTCTCAAAACATCAAAATCTAAGTAGATGGCAGTTATGTTGTCCTCTGTTCTCAAGGTTCTAGCTTCATTCAACACAATATTGTAAGAGACAAGTTAAACAAGAAGACAAGTAATTGTGTTGATCTTACCAAATTCGAAAAAAAGTCACTGTCAATTGCAATTAATTTCGAGGACGTGAATGTGGACATGACATCCTTACTTGTAGAGGAAATTGAAAATTGTACTAGTACTTAAAAAGTATATAATATTGATAAACTAATTAATAGGTTCATACCTTTACAGAAAGCTTTTCTTCAACATATTTGCAAGCCTCTCTCATTGCAAGCTATCAAGAGATATTGAGAAACATTAATTGGCAGTTTCAGAAAAGGAATTAGTTATCAGAAGAGAAAATAAAATGAATTAATTATTAGATAGATGTAGATCAGGTAGTACATGTACAATCAATTCTTAAGGGTTGAGGTTGTGATAAGTTTGACTTGCTCTTCATATATATACTTTTCAATCAATCAGATTATTGAAATGTAAGATTCAGAGGAACAAACATGCAAGAATAGTATACAAAAACTCATATGCCTAGGATTATGAATTAACTTATTTTAAACATCAATTTAAAAAATATAAAGTCATAAATACTCTAATAAGAACATCTGTAATTAAAAAAACCAACCTCTCTAGTTATTATCTGATTCTGGTGATGGGGACTCATGTGTCTCTGTGCATGATTCCCTTTCTTTTTGTTTGCATTTTCTCTATTGACTTTTGAAGTTTTCTGGTACAAAAATTTATAATGAAATTATAACATTTATAAACTTATGTCAAAAATAATTCATGCTAGTTATACTTCAGTAGACTTCCAATAGTTACATAAAACTTCCCAAATTTGAGGTGTCAATCCATAAGGAATGGGTTGTCTTACAACAAGCTCTTCTAGTGGAGTATTTGAATCATAAGATGTAGCTTTCACTTCAGTCCTCCACCGTCTCCATGCGGCCCTCATCATTTGCATTATAACTCTTCTATGGTGACTGGGGATATAGAAACGTGCCTATAAACATAAAATGAAGTATGTTCATGCTTTAAATTTAAAATTGAAGCTAAACACTTGTAAACTTACGGTAACAAGTTTCCATACATCATTCAAGCGATTTGTCGGCATTTTTCTCCAATCAAAAAAGTGTAGGGCAACACAAGTCCATTCTGTGCAATAGTCCCAATAAAATTTGCAAGCGTTGGTTGTAGATCACCGTAAGGTTGTCCCCTTTTATTGAATTCAACTACGAGCACATGATCGGGATGTAATGCATGAATATCTCTCATGATAGTCTTGCCACGTTTTCTTTGCTGACTTTGGGATGAAGACATGACCTCATTTTCAACTGAAAAAAATAATTTGCACTTAGTGTTGCAAAAATAATTTACTGTTCATATCCAAAAATATTTTTCACCTTGCTCATTAACCTCCTCATTTTGTATCTCCAATGGTGAATGAGATGTTGTGTATTTTGATTCATTTTCATCATCAACTCCTCTGTTAGTTGATTTTTCTCTCCTAGATCATCTTTGACTATTTTGGATTAGCTTTCGCATTTTTTAGTTTGCCATTTTCGAAATTACCTACATAACACAATATAGAAATATGAATGAACTTTGAAGTGTACAACGAGAATTGCATTCATAATTTTATTTGTGAACATGATAACATGACAAATTAAGTTGCACCTCTGCCGGAAGTAAACAGGTAAGATGAATGAACTAAAACTAATTAAAGGAGTAGAAGAGATCAATTTATGCGATGAAGAAACTGACACTCATGAGATCATGCGATCTTCCTTGATCAAACCAAGAAAAATGAAATATATAATATTAAAAAAATCTAACTAATACAAATTATACCACTATCTATGATAATTACATACCAATTTTTCTCTTTGACTCTTCTTTTCAACCTTCACGGATATATCAAGAGGTACACCTTGCATAATATCACGTTCTATCTTTTTCCTCCGTACAAACCTACCAATATGTAAATGAATAAAGTAATAAGTACAAAGTGATATCATGTTTCTACAGGAACTATCATGCAACGCAAGGATAGATGTTTTTTTAAATTTTTTTTTTGTAGAAATAAGGAAATGAATACTTAAGACAAAAAGAAAAAATTTATATCCAAATACAACTATGTCCTAATATTTGATACATTCAAATGATTAGTGGTATAATTCCTTGCAAATTACAAATACTCTTCGATATCTTTCGTGCAATATCATAGTTACAATCATACAAGTAAATAATTAATTTTTTTCTTGTGATTGAGTAAAGCAAAGTGAGAAAAAATATAATGTATTTGGAAAAAGAATATTACTTCTCAGTTAAATTAGAGTCTCCGAAAGGATTAGAATCGTTAGAATATCCAACCTCGTTTGCTTTGAGTTTCTTAGCGACCTTCAGAGCCTAAAAGAAGCAACCAACAATTTACCCAACCGAAAACATCCACAAACCCTAATAAACGTCCACAAAAGAAATTTAGACAATACCTTCTTCTGCGCCTTCTTCACCATGTAATCCATGATTTCTTCCTCTTTTATATCCCGCTTAATCCTCTTACCTCGGTCTTCCTCACAGCGGCGGCTGCGTCGATAACTTCGGTCATGGCACCGGGAAGATCTTCGGTCGCCCATGCTCACATCGGAACGGGAAGATCTCCGGTCGCCCATGCTCACAGCGGAATGGTCTTCCTCACAATGGCGGCTGCGTCGATAGATTCGATCTCACAGTGGAACGACAAGGAGGAGAAAAGGAGGGATCAAGATGTGAGGAGCCGCTCTTTAAACAAGGTGAATTTTAGACCTAGCTCCGGATAAATTTTTATAAATAGAAATAAATACGGAACAGATTACAAAGAAAATCTAAAACGATATAATTTTTTGTCAAAAATTTTATATAAAATTTAATAAAAAAACTTAAAATGGAAAGAAATCTGTTTTAAATGAATATAAATTAGAGATAATTTTTTATGGAAATAAAATTTATTTCAAATTTATGTAAATAAAAAATAAATTTGTTATCGAATTAATTGTCTATTTATAAAATATAATATTTATAAAAATAAAGATAAAAATTAAAATGAATTTACAACAAAACTATAAATAAATTTTAATAAATAAAAATAAAGAAGTTATGGGTTGATCTTGGAGAGTTGCTTCATCACATATTCTCTCCTAAATGCCTTTGACAATGCAAAGAAGTTATCAACCTTATGGTCATCCTTGAGAATGTACTCCTCGATCCATAATTTCTTGTTGAGAAAAATAAGAAAGTTCCATTAACTCATCATATATCCTCATTTTTCTATCACTGTTCTTAGTTTGTTTCTTGAAGTAGGTGGAAATTCCCTTCATCTCCTCATTCACCTCTGTAATAACAGTGACGTACTTGCTAATCTCTTATACCAAGTCACCTATAACCTCATCAGACTTCCTTTTTTTCTTTCTAATGGTTGCCTTGTTGTTTGATGGACAAACTGAATCTTGAGTCTCCATCTTAGATTTATTTGTTCCCTCTCTGACATATTCTTCATCTTTGTGAAATTCAGCATGTTCATTTATTTCACACTCAAATGTGCCAGTTTCTTTATCAAATAAATGGATCTCTTCTACTGCACCAACTCCTGCACCATTAACATATAAAAACATTGTCACCATACGAAAATTAAACCAAGAAATTACCTCGAGAAACAAAATCAAAGGCGATTTATGATGTAGATGTCGAAGGATGATGCAAGGGTGCAATTAATCTGATGGGTCGCTAGAATAGAGAGGATTGCTGAAACATAGATGGTCGATAGAAAAGAGAAGGTCGTTGGAACAAAGAGGGTCCCCTAAATAGAAAGGTTTGCTGGAATTGTGAAAATAATATGAGATGCGAGCATGTTTTTTTAATTAATCTCGTATGTACCCTTTAGAAGCGGTCGTATGTAACCTTTAGAAGCGGTTTCGAACCGCTTCTAAAACAAACTTATAGGAACGGTTCTAATAACCGGTTCTATATGTGTCCAATAGAAACAGTTTACCAACTGCTTCAAAAAAACTCAATTGAAGCGGTTCTATAACCGATTCTATTGAGTCTATTTTTACAACCGCTTCATCAACCGTTGCTAATATTTCTGTCCTAATGTCCAATTTTTTTGTAGTGTGACTTGATCTAACAAGTCATGGATATAGAGATATCAAGTTGACACATGGGTATGCATTGGAGAATGTATGCTGAATGACCCGCCATGAGAAAGTATCATGGATCGTTATATGAGTGTCATATACTTTCTCATGTGACTATTAGTATGACTATTAGTCCTTGGACCTGAAGTCACCATGGTTCCCAACATAAGGAGTTGCATACTTTGGCTTCGTCAAACACCACCCGTAACTGGGTGGACTATAAAGGTGATTACTGGGTATGTAACAAATTATGCGGAGAGATGTGAGTGATGTAGATAGAATCTATCCTTCCTATATGACGAGAGTGACATCATTATTCTTGATAGAGTGAGATCACTAAGTGCATGATCATGCTCAAATGAGTCAATATGAGATATTGAGCTCATTTGATTAGAGTGAGTCTACTTGGAGTTCAAGATATAGATTCACTATAAGAAAAACCCTCATAGACATCGGTGGAACAACAACGGTTTTAAGCAAAAACCGATGTCTTTGAGGATTTTACACCAGTTTTTCCAAAAACCGATGTCTATGAGCGCAGATTTCGCTCATAGACATCGATTTTTTAGCCGATGTCTATCAGCGTCTTTTTTCGTTAATAGACACCAATTTTAACAGTGGTTTTTAAAACCCAATGTCTATAATAAATAAAATAATTTAATTTTTCCACCAATACTTAGCCAAAATTTACAACACTTCACTCTTCCCTCCAAACCTAAACCTTCCTCTTCCTAGATCGCGTCGTCCTTCCCCTTCCTAGATCAACACCCCTTCCTCTCCCGATCAAGATCAACACACGACTCCCTCCCTTGTGAGGTCTGTAGAATGCCCCGCTTTCCCAAACGACCACATCCATATACTCTTTCCCCTTCTCTTCTCCTCTCCCTTCCGTCTTTGCCCTCTTGTGGGTTTGCTCCATCTCTTAGGGTTTCTTCTCCTCATGCTTTCTGGTTTCTCCATTGATTCGTCGGCGGCCTTTTCCCTAGAAATCGTCTTGATTCCGTTGCTGTTTTCGCTGCTGGTGCTCGGTTTTGGCTCCTCGGGGCTGCTCCTTCGTCGTCTGCACTCATGGCGGCTCTCGTCAAACGCGGAGGTGATCCCTCATTGATCCTTGTATGCTTAGCTTGTTTCTAAGTGTTTTCTTGGAGGAAATCGGTCGGCTCTGGGCTAGATCTGTTGGGATTTTTAGTTGGTGCGGGAAGCATCTGAAGATCGAACTCGTGTTTTGATAATGGCAAAAGATTCAAAGTTAAGGTGTTTTGTCTTCTAACAAGTCTACTTGAGGATTTCAGGAAAGTCCTAGCTGCGGTTAGGCAAAGAGAAAAACCCTAGGGGGTGGTAACCCTAGGTCATAGGGGGTGGTAACCCTATGCGGAAAGTCTTGGCAGGTCGATGACTTCAGGCAAAAGTCCTAGGGGGTGGTAACCCTAGGTGAAAAAGTCCTGGTGTCGCGAACCAGGTGGAAGACTGGATTAGCCGGGAAGCGGATGTCCAGCAGAAAGTCCGGAAGCGTCGAGTGCTGAGCAAAAGTCCAGTCGATCTGGAGGATCGTACTGGCAACAGGTAAATCTCCTGAGTGGAGTAGGTGAGGACGCGTTCCCCGTAGAGGGAACAATAGGAGTCGGGTCGACCTAGGGTTTCCGGTAGGAAACCCGAAGTCAGACTCGGACAGTCCGGACTCTGTCAATACTTCCTTTACCATAATGATTGTATTATGTGCTAACTTTGTGCTGCAGGGTAGTGTTTGGGATTAACGTATCTTGCAGGTGCAAAGGAGCAACCTAAAGCCTCGGATGAACAGTGTCCGAGGCGCCTTCATGGAGCTTGGAGGCGCCTCGGGTGCAAGGCTAGAGCTGGTTGCGAAAAGCTGTTCAAGGCGCCTTGATGAACAGTGGAAGGCGCCTTGAACATATGAAGGCGCCCTATGAACAGTGGAAGGCGCCTTGAATCTGTGATAAGATTCGACCAGTTTGCTCCTTATCTCCGCGGCTGACTCGGCCTATTCAAGGCGCCTTGGGTAGCATTCAAGGCGCCTTGAACACTATTTATAAAGGGGGTTCGACCAGCAGCTTGGATCAACGCATTCCAAGTCTTCCTTCTGCATTCAGCTGCTAACGAACTCATCTCGAAGTGCTGCAACTTGACGCCGACAACCCAAACCTTCAATTTAGAGTTTCCTATTGTCGGTATAATTTATTTATTGCATTTCTTGTAAATCATCTTTTATAAATTTACGATATTATAGTTGTTGCCCACCAGAAGCGATCAAGGATCGCGGGCCTTCGAGTAGGAGTCGCCTCAGGCTCCGAATGAAGTAAATCCTCCGTGTTCTTCTGTGTGTATTTCTCTATTTCATTTCTGCTGCACTAACTTCTTAACGACGTTTTAATTACTCCGTTAGTTTTACGATTCAAAAATCGAACGATTTAGCCACGAGCGCTATTCACCCCCCCCCCATCTAGCGCGGTCTCGATCCAACATTTTTGAGTTCCTTGTTGGAATTTCTTCGCGCTGGTTGTTTTGATGGCTAGACTTTCTTTTGAGGGGTTTAAATCTTGTTAATTTAAGGTGATGGTGTAGATCTATTAATATTTTTTAGTATTTACTTTTATTCTTGGTTTTGACTTCGCTTCTCAGGTCAGAGGTACAAATCTTTGATTGGTTTTGCTTCTGCTTCATTTTTTTGGAGGGACAATTAGGGACCTTCAAGGGGACGCAAAGGCAAAGCAACCCTCCAAAATAAAATTTCTTCTATCTTTTGCACAGAGTGCCAGGGTACTAGTGTGGCCATCCAAGGAGAAGAGCTTGAAAAACCAACAATTCCCTTGTCTGAGGTTCACAATCAGTTGAACTGCTTCTTGTATAATTTCTGTTTGTTACCTTCCCTTCTTGTGATGGTTTGCTGTTCTTTTTATGATCTCTCTAGATGTTCCTATATAAACTGAAAGCAATCAAAGCTAACAAGGCATGGATGAAGCATCCTGAAATTCTTCAGAAATGCTCCACTGGACTTCATTTCCCATCTGAGCGTGTTAGCAATTGTGAGGTTAGTAGTTCATTTACTGGTATATTCCCATTGAAAACCAACACGCTTCATCTTAATATTATGTACATTTTTTTTTAAATCATGAATAGGAAAATGTGAAGCCTCTAAAGCTGCTGCATTTCTTTCGGGTTGATGGGTAAGAGAAAGCTCAATATACACCAGACTCGGTGAATCAATTCACTTGTAAATATCGTTAAATCCCTTGTACTAGTTTCCTGTAATTTGGTTAGCTAGTAGAAATTAGGTAGTAACAATCCTCTGTAACAATAATTGTTCACATAATATAATTCTTAACAATATTAGGGTCCCTAATATAATTTGCAGAGAGAACTTGAAATACTATACTTGATTACCTTACAAATTTCACTGATATTTTCTCTATATTTTGGTCATTCTATCAGTATTCCTAATCTAAATCAGGTTGTATTTATACACTTTGCTATTACACTTTACTATCTGTATCAAGGTCTTGGTCAATTATCCCATCAATTTAATGGTTATTAATATTGAGGTAAAGTGTGGTAAAGGATTCTACTTGGGTGAGGAATTGACATGTCTTATCTATATAAACGGTGGTTTTCTTTTTCAATTTTATTTGTGCAATTATGTGACATTTGTTTTTATTTGGCAATTTGTCATAGTATTTGTTCTGAAGTATGTGAAGATCAAATGTTATTTGTTACTTCTTCCATTGATATTCTGATTTTCTTTTGATGCCTTGGAGTTGGATAAATATTATTTCTTTAGCTTTGATTTTGTTTAATTTTTACCAAGATTGTAGTTATATCCAAGAGGTCAAGGAATATGCAGGCCAAGGTTCTAGGTGCTCTCTAGCCCACATTTTGCACCTCCTTTGAGCTGGAGCATTGTTTTTTTTTTTGGAAGAATACATGTTCCTTTTCAATCTCATGTTTAATGAACCTTTCAATAAATTAGTCTTAATGTATTCGGATCACAGAATGTGAATTCACATCTATTGATTATGTGGAAGTTTAATTATAATCATGCCTCCTCCATGCTGCTTAGATTTATGAGGTTTAAGAATGAAGGAAGAATCTTTCATTTTATTCTTTTGAAAATTTATTATGTTAATATAAGTAGAATCTTTTTGAAGATAGTGTGAATAAATTATTTTATATATTCCAAGAAAAATCATAATAATCTACTATACACCATGCATCACTATATTTAGCTTCTTTCAAATCAGTTGTCGTATAACAGATTATTTCAAATTTGCAGATCAAAGAAGCTGAGCAAATAAGTAAAATTATGGTAGATGGTTTATTTTTGTAAAGCATTTGATCCCATGTATCTAAATTATTGGCTTATTCTTGTTTTCAGTGTTTTGGTTCCTGGTCATTTATGTTTTGATAAATTATGCAATTATATGGAATGATAGCAGAAAAAGTAGTGAGGAACTGATTTAAACAATACCTTAACCGTTGACTATTGGATTGAGGAATTGTTCTTTCTTTTAGCACACAGAACTCTGATATTGCATTTTAAGCAGCAGAGTTTTTTGAAAATCTCATTTATCATTGTTCTATTGAAATTTTTTTTTGGAAATTAAATGTAACTAAGCACAGCACAACATGCTAGCCATATTGAGAAAGATACTAGAATGGCAAAGTGGAGGTGACTGGATGTAGTTTGAAGTGGTTGCATACTGAAATTGTATATCTTTCCATTGAATGCCCTCAGTACTCATTGAGTTCCTTTTACTAAATGATCTGTTGTTTCTTTTCTTTTTTACTTTAATGAGCTCTACTTATGTTCTCCAACTAGTTGCGTGTTTCATCTTATCGCATATCCATGCTAATGATTATTTGCTAGCATGTTTAATCCTAACCACGAGATCAATAATTATTTTCATATGTTCCTTTGTTTGACATTGAGATACTAATTTTGGGTGTTGGTGCACCAAATGTAGTTTCTTATAATCGATGAAGCCGAATATTGGAGGCTAACTTTGAGGAAGACATGGAGCAAATATTTAAGCGGCTGCCAAAGGTATGCTATTTAGTTCCCTTCGGTTTATAGTTATTACAGGAGTGTTGCAAAGTCGGCATCATGTTTTATAATTATCACATTCACTCCCTAATACGCAGACAAGGCAAACTGCTCTATTTACAGCTACCCAAACTAAGCAGGTTTCTATTTCTTTCTAACTACTATTCATAATCATTTTGGTTTTCATTTTCTTTAACTTATAAAAAAAAATTGCAGGTTGAGGATTTTGCAAACTTGTCATTTAAGGAAAAGCCTGTATATGTAGGTGTTGATGATGGAAGGTCGAAGGTAATCTCCAGATTTATTTTATCATTGTTTTTACTCGGTTGTTTCGTCAATAGCAAGGTTGACACGAATTCATCTTTCTCAGGTGACCGTCGAAGGGTTGCAGCAGGGCTATTGTGTCGTGCCTAGCAATAAAAGGTTTCTGGTCTTGTATGCTTTTCTTAAGAGGAACCTTTCGAAGAAGATAATGGTCTTCTTCTCCTCATGCAATTCGGTCAAGTACCATTCTGAGCTTCTCAGATACATTCATGTCGATTGTCTCGATATCCATGGAAAGCAGAAGCAGCAGAAATGAACTAGTACATTCTTTGAGTTCTACAAAGCCGAAAAGGGTATATACTGCTCTGCACTGATGTTGCTGCTCGTGGACTTGATATTCCTGCTGTGGTAAGTTAAACTTTTCTTTTATATTCATGCATTGTCTAATCTTAATGCCACATCTTGTTGATTGGCCATAGGACTGGATTGGCCAATATGATCCTCCTGATGAACCAAAGGTGCGAGTTTAACCAAATGGCATGGTACCTTTTAAGATGCCTTATAACAAATTATTTTGTTTTTTTTTATTCAGGTAAGAGAACTGGAGAATCAATTAAATGGTGAGAGGACAACCAAGAAGGATGTTGCAAAGTTCCCAAAGCCTCCAGTGGCTCCTTTAAGATGGAAGCCTCCTTTACAAAGAATCACCAATCAGTTGTCACCCGCAGGAAGAATAGTTATGTGTAATTTGTGGATACTGACTTGATGTGCACAATATCTATTATCTTTTTATGTTGTAAGAAGAATATTTATGTATTGGTTATATAGATATAGACTTGGTGTGTTTAGATACATCGGTGCATTTTTATTTGTGATTTTCTTAGTGAATTAATAATATTAAGTTAATTTTATGATTTGCTTGGTGATAATAATGGTTTTTCACTATTTTGGAAATCGAATTTGTGTCGTTAAACAATACTGATATTATATCGGTTTTCCACCACTGCAAAACTGGTGTCATTAACTAATATTACATCGGTCGTATACCGCTGCCAAAACTGGTGTTATTAACATATAATATTACATCGGTTTTACACCCGATGTCGTTAAGTGATACTACACCGGTTTTAACCCGATGTCTAAAATGGCAGACCTTTTACATCGCCTTCATAGACATCGGTCGAAAATGTAATAGACATCGGTGGAAAACCGATGTCTATGAGGGTTTTTGTTGTAGTGATTGATTAGAGGATGACACGGTCTATGTCTCAAATTGATCAATCTAGATGTCAAGGATAGAAGGACATTGTCACATATTGTGAGAGTCACAATTAGTAGTCACAAGATGATGTTGGATCTCAACATTCATGTAACATGGGTAGTAATGATGTGTTGCTAGATACCGCTTATTACTTATGTTTCTAAATGGGTTTAGGAACATTGCCAACGTTACAAGAACCTATAGAGTCACACACAAAGGGCAATTAGATGGAGAATAGGTTCATAAGATGAACTAAGAGGATTAAGTTCATGTGATGAACCAAATTGGATTAAGAGTAATCCAAATTAGACTAATTGAGTTGGACTCAATTTGATTCATGTTTCCAATGAGTCTAATTAGATTATGATTCATTGAGTCAATTTAATTCAATGAATATAGATTCATTAAATTAAATTGGTTCGAATCAAATGGTTAGATTTGATCAACCATGGGAGATAAGAGGTCAAGTTTGACTTGATTTGAGAAGGGAAGATGAAGGGTCAAGTTTGACTTGACCAAATGTCATCTCATTGTGACATGGCATGGGGTCGGCCAATGATGGTGTTCCACATCATCAAGGCTTCTTTACTTGGTCAAGATTGACTTGACCAAGTTCCACCTCATGAGAGAGACCAAGAGCCATTACTCTTGGTATCCCATGGAGGTTTAAAACCCTCTAAATGTGGCCTGCCACATAATGGTGCTTGAATAGCATTGTGTGCTCATTCAATCTATCTTCTTCCTTCCTCTCTTCTTCTCTTCTCTCCCTCTCCTCCTTGGCCGAGACTCCTTGGGGTGCTAGCACACTCTAAGGTTTCCTCTCCATCTCTTGTTCGTGTGGATACTTCTAGAGGTGTGTACAATTGAACACACTTGAGATCCGAAGAACCTTGGATGAGCGGGATTTGCAAAGGGCTTCGCTTCAATGGTATACTCCTTAACATGTAGATCTAAAGTAGATCTAGAGTAGAAAAACTAAGTACATGAAAATTTTTATCTTTGCACGGATCTAGTGGCTAAGAACTTTGGAGTTTCCGCAACATAAAAAGCGATTTTTACGACTCGAAAGTTCTAACAGATTGTACTCGACTCCCACCTCGACCGGGATGACCGCCTCACCGCCGTATACGAGGTGGAACGGGGTTACACCCATGCCTTCCTTAGGGGTCGTTCAGATTGCCCATTACATGCCGGGGAGCTCGTCCACCCAACTCCCTCCGATGTGGTCGAGCCGAACTCGCAAAATTCACAAGATCTCCCGATTGGCGATTTTAGCTTGCCCACTGCTCTAGGGGTTCACTACGGAGGTGAAGGCCTGTTGGATGCCATATTCCTCACACCACTCTCTGAGTTTCCGTCCGGTGAACTGTCTACCATTGTCTAAGATGAGTCGACGTGGAATGACGAACCGATAGATGATATGCTGCCAGATGAACTTTTGGACCATCTGCTCGATTATTTTGGCCAGCGACTCGGCTTCGGCCCACTTGGAGAAATAGTCCACCGCGACGAGCAAGAACTTTCGCTGCCCGATCGCCACGGGGAAGGGTCCCACCATATCCATGCCCCATTGGTCGAACAGGCACGACACAGTGGAGGCCTTCATCTCTTCGGTCAGCCGGTGGGAAAGGTGGTGATACTTCTGGCAGGATAGACAGTTGGCTATTGTCCGAGCGGCATCTTCTTGTAGAGTCGGCCAGAAGTACCCGGCCAGCAGGATCTTCCTTGCTAGCGACCGACCGCCAGGATGCCCTCCACAAGAGCCTTAGTGTACTTCTTACAGTATATAGTCAGCATCCTCTGATCCGACACATTTAAGCAATGGCCTGGAGAGGCCTTCTTGTAGAGCTGGACCCCGACTAAGGTGAAGTGACTGACCCTTCTTCTCAATAAGTGAGCTCCCTCCCGATCGGAAGACGTAGCTCCCGATCGTAGAAACTCTATTATGGTCGTTCTCCAATCGCTGGGGAAAGTGAGCCCCTCCATCAGATCGACGTGTGCCACCAAGGATACTTGCTTGATCGGTTGAGTAATGACGATCGGCAAGAGTGAGCTCACCAATTTGTCCAGCTCGTCCGCTGCTTGGTTCTCCACTCGGGGGATCTTTGGGATGATTACCTCCTGAAAGCTTGCTTTCAGCTTTTTGAAGGCTTCGGTGTACAACTTGAGCCACGTGTTACAGATCTCGAATGCTCCAACCAGCTACTGAGTAGCTAATTGAGAATCAGAGTGGATAAGAACTTTTCCCGTGCCGACGTGCCGAGCGGCTTGTAAGCCGGCTATAAGAGCCTCGTACTCGGCTTCATTGTTAGTTGCCCGGTACTCTAACCGAACGGACAACTGCACCCGCTCTTCTTGTGGGGAGATAAGCAGTATGCCGATCCCACTACCTTACCGGGTAGACGACCCATCCACATATATTTTCCATACTGAGTCAGGCTCGGGGTTTTGCACCTCCGTGACAAAGTCGGCTAAGGCCTGCGCTTTGATGGCCGTTCGGGGATGATATTGGATATCAAACTTGCTGAGTTTCATTGTCCATTTGATCAGCTAGCCGGATGCCTCTGGGTTAAGTAGGACTCTTCCCAAAGGGTTGTTGGTCATCACCACGATAGTGTGAGCGAGGAAATAAGGGCGAAGCCTCTAAACGGCGAGTACCAAGGCAAATGCGAGCTTCTCAAGACCGGTGTAGTGAGATTCAACATCCTTTAATATATGACTCAAGAAGTACACTGACTGTTCTTCACCATTCTGCCGAACCAGCGCCGAGCCGACAGCGTGCTCGGCCAAAGACAGATAAATCTGAAGCGGTTCACTGGCAGTAGGCTTAGCTAGTATAGGTAGTGAGTTCATATATACTTTGAGTTCCTCAAAGGCCCGGTCACACTCCTCGTCCCACTGAAACTTGGTGGCTCGATGCAGAATTTTGAAGAAGGGAAGACTCCAGTCGGACGACTTGGAGATGAATCGTGACAATGCTATTATCTGCCCGGTGAGGCGTTGCGCTTCCTTCAAGTTTCTTAGTGGTGGCATATCTTGGAGTGCTTTTACCTTGCTAGGGTTTGCCTCAATGCCCCATTCGATGACGATATACCGTAGGAAGCACCCACTTTTAGTGCCGAACAAACACTTCTAAGGATTTAACTTTATTCCATACGTTTGAAGGGTCTGGTAGGTCTCCTTGATGTCTGCACAGAGATTGACGGCTCGAAGGGATTTAATTAATATGTCATCAACATATACCTCCATGTTGCGGCCGATCTGCCGTCGGAAAACTTTGTTCATCAGCCGCTAGTAGGTGGCTCCCGCATTCTTCAAGCCGAACGACATTACGTTGTAACAGTACGTACCGTCGGCATCCGGGTCGGTCGACCGATTATACTCTCCGATCGCCTAGGGAGCGTAGTGTTTCGACAGCGGATCTTGCAGAATGACCTCTGAGAATTGTCAGTTGATCCGCTCGGGTGATGAATTGAGTAGGGGCACTTTGCCTTTTCTTTCGTCCCAAGCGGGGGCCTCATCTGAGGAACCCCTATCCTAGTTGGCCTGAGCAATCTCTGAGGGTGTTTCAAATAACACCTGGTGAAATGGAATGGGCGTTGGCGGAACTTCTCCAGGAGTGCCGGTCGGCATCTTGTTTTGCCCCCATATGGAGAGTTGCTTTGGCCGGTCTTCATGCGCCTCTTGACCTCCCGAGGCCAATGTTGCTTGCTGTGCGAGCCGATCGGCCAACTCCTTTTGTTGCTGCTGCTCGACTAATTTCGTCGCTCGTACTTGAATGAGTGCATCGAGCTCTTTTGGAGTGAGCGTCACGGTGTGGAGACGTCCTGCTTCCTCCATTTTCTCCGCTCAGATTCAGGTACGTTCCCACAGACGACGCCAAATTTGATCCTGTCCGAGAGCGAGTAGACAGACGCTGGATAGACGGCGCTCACATTTACTGGATGTCGACCGAAGATGGCGTGAACCTCCGACAAGATGAGCCTGCAACCACAAGTCGTTAGTGTCGAGCCAGGGAGGGTTCCCCAGTGATGGCCCTCCGACGCTCAAGCCAATCACCGACAGTAGAAGATTGAACTAGAGAAGAAAAGAGCAGCGTAACTGTAGCTACAGTGATCCAAGCATACCTCCGATGAAGCTTTGGGGCTTCTTATATAGAGCTCCCAAGAGGCTCGCACACGCTTTCTGAGGCATGCACGTTTCCCAAAGCATACCTGGAAAGGCCGTGTCAGAAAAGCATGGCTAACGCCATACCTTAACAGTCTGAGCATATCCCTGACGTGACAGTGGAAGCTTCCACCGTACGATTCTCTGCCTGACCATGCCGCTGACCATGCCGTCTATCGATGACACTGATCCCTAGGAAGATATTGCCAACTGCTCCCTTTGTTTGTTATTGGATTGAGCGGGAGAATCGCTCAGCCAGTCTGCCATCCGGGCAAAGCAACGGTCGGGCCGAGCGTCAGCTCGGCCAATGCTCTATTGGCCGGCTTCCCCCGGTGGGCGAGGGAGTCTTTGTTGGTGCAACATCCCTCAGGTCAAGGTTGACCTAGTTGACCAAGCTGAGTCTTGGTTTGAGTTTAGATGTTTGACAATAAGAAATTGATTAAAGAAGAGTCAAGTAGGTCAAGGTTGACCGGATACTTGATTGGGAAGTCCTAACTGGGATGTTAGGTAGAATGGAAGTCCTGGTGAGTGAAGCTAGGCAGATTGAAAACCCTAGTGAGTGAAGCTAGGTGAAAGTCCAGGTGAGTGAAGCCAGGCAAGGGAAAATTCAGATGGATCAAGGATAATCGGACATCTGGTGTTGGGAAGTCCAAGTAGGTCAAAGGATTGACTGGATACTTGGCACGAGAAAATCCAGATGGGTCAAAGGGATTGACCAGACATCTGGTGGAAGCCCAAGTAGGTCAAGGGAGTGACCGGATACTTGGCACGAAGATAAAAGTCCAAGTGGGTCAAAGGGATTGACCGGACACTTGGTGGGGAGTCCTAGCAGGTCAAGGGAGTGACTAGATGCTAGGCATGACGTACCAACAGGTTAAGGTTGACCGGATGTTGGTTTGGGAGGTTTGGGACTTGGTTTTGGGCAAAAACCAAGTGCTGGATCGATCAGTCGATCGATCCAAGCTCTGGATCGATCAGTGGATCGATCCAGACCTTTCCCAGCGAACAGAAAGCCTCTGGATCGATCAGTGGATCGATCCAGATGTCCCAATCGATCAGTGAATCGATTGGGACGCTGCTGCTTCGCACGATAAGCGCTGGATCGATCCGTGGATCGATCCAGGCGTTTTTCCAGAGCACAGAGGCGCTCTGGATCGATTCGTGGATCGATCCAAAGCCTCCCCGATCGATTGGGAACATTCGAATCGATCGGGATCCGACCGTTGGCGTCGATAAAGGCCGCAGGCGCACGATTCCTTCGGTATCTCTTCACCGACTCATTTCAGATCTTCACCAGCTCCTCCACAGCTCTTCTCAAGCTCGAGATCGCCAGTTCTTGAAGGTTCTTGGAGGCTCTTCCAAGTCAAGAGGCGGATCAAAGAAAGAAGAAGAAACTAGGGTTAGGGTTTGTGCACTCATTTTAAGCTTGTAAGCTTGTATTTCTTTACTACCCTTTCTTCTTCTTGTATTGAGTCTTGTAGGGCTTCTCCGCCCTTGGTAGTTACCATAAAGGAGAGTTTTCATTAGTGGAGGGTGTGTGTGTTGGTGTGGATCCTTGGACTAGTCACCTCTTGTGAGGTGGATACCAAGTAAACCAACCGTGTTAGCATTGTGTGATTTATTTCTGTATTTTCCGCTGCACATCTTAGAAGAAACAAGCAACGCCGAACATCGCGAAGCGCGACGAGCTATTCACCCCCCTCTAGCTACTTTTGGTCCTAACAGTCTTGTCTGTCGAAACAAGGCTGCGTCCATTGTTCAGCCGAACAGGATGGCCGCTCGACCTTCGTGCTTCCCGGGTTGAGCTTCATGAGCATCAGAAGCTCGGTGTCTGACCGAGCTATCGAAGTGTTGGATCGGCTACCCAATCTCCTAACCGGGAAGGTAGTTCGCTCGATCGGACGCCCGCCTAACTTTGACCACTTGCCGGACGGGCCCTACCTTACCACCAGATCATACTTAGAGTTCATTGGATTCTTCACTGAAAGGTTGTTGTAGATCAAATTGGGGTAACAAAACTAAACCTGAATAGATAGTTAGTTGTGTTTATTTGTTAATCTTGGATTGATTATTTGATAATATGTTGATGATGGAGATTTGATTTCATGATATGTTGTGGTTTAGTTAACTAGTGGATTGGTTGATTTTGAGGAGTACATGATTGTATATGAATTATTAGATTGATATTGTGATTAGTGGTGATGAGTTGGATTCATACGGTTCCTTATTGGCAGTATTGAATAGATTTTAAATAAGGATTTATGGATTGGATTAATTGAGGTAAAGCAACGATTAGTGATTACTAATAATCATTACGATGGTGGGTTACCTTATCGGTTTTGGGTTTTGGGTTTAGCTAGTTGTTGCATATGTAATTAGCTAAACACTACATCATATGATTTGCAGGACTTTGATTCGAGACGAGCGTCTTGACGTGGGATTGGTTTATTACAATCGACGGTGATGAGTTATACTCGAGGTGGGTACTTATTACCTTGATTCTATAGTATTTTGACCTTAGTGCATCAACTATATTCGGATAGTTGCTGTATTTACCTTGACTCTACTCATATTTTTCCTGAGCTTGATACTTGTCCACTCAATCTTTAAGATAATCAATTTGATGTCTATACAGTCTCTCATTGCCATCCATGATATTTAGCAAATACTAGATATCATGCTTACTTTGATTGTTGTTTATTCACATACCTTATCGAGCATGCGAGCTTACTGTAGCATGTTGGATAGATAGCGCTAGAGGGGGGTGAATAGTGCTCGTGGCTATTTCATTCATTTCAGAAAACTCACAGCAAAAATAAGACAAAGACAAATACAACAAAGACACCAAAGATTTTTACTTGGTTCAGAGCCTGTGGCGACTCCTACTCCAAGCCCCGCACGTAAGAGTGCTTTTGATGGGCAATCACTGATCAATCTAGAATTACAAAAGATTACAGTTGTAGTACAAGGAATTCTTTATATGAAAATAATACCGAAAGCTCTGTATGAGAAAATCTTCAAGAAGAGTCGTCGTCGAAGTTTTCTGGTCTTGTAGAGGCGTTTTCTGAGCAGCTCGAAGAAGCGGAAGTTCTTCGGTGTGTTGTTGCACGTGGCTCGGCCACTTCATGCACGCCACGTCAGCTTCCCGATAACTTTTGGGTTCCAGGCACCTGGACCGACTCCGGACGCCCGGACTAGCTCGGGGCACCCAGACTAGCTTTCTCCAGCACCTTTATTTTCTACAAAATAAAGTTAGTCCAGGCAAAAAAAATATATTTAATATAAGATTTGACAACCTCTGACTGACCGGTTCTGACTTCAGATTTCCATCCAGAAATTCTAGGTCAAACCGACACCTACTGTTCCCTCACCTGGGAATGCTTCCTCACCTACTTCTCTCAGGAGAAGTTACCTGTTGCCAGTCCGGTCCTCCAGGCCGATTGAATTTTTGCTCGGCACTCGAGGCTTCCGGTCTTCATGCTGGACGTCCGCTCCACGACCGATCCAGTCTTCCACCTGGTTCGCATTACCAGGATTTCAACCTAGGGTTACCACCTCCTAGGAGTTTGCCTGAAGCTCTCCACCCACCAAGACTTTTCGCATAGGGTTACCACCCCCTAGGACCTAGGGTTACCACCCCCTAGGGTTTTCCACCTGCCTAACCGCAGCTAGGACTTTTGCCTAAGTACACTTAGGACTTTCCTGCAAACTCATTCACCCTTGTTAGATAACAAGACAACTTAACTTTGGACCCTTTGACATAATCAAAACTCAGGTTCGATCGTCGGATGCTTCCCGCACCAACAATCTCCCTCTTTTTGTTTATGACAACACGGTACAAAGTTAAGTAAAACATAACAAAATAATAAAGGAATTTAAGCAATTTTAAGCATGAGCATACAATAATTTGTAAAAAATTCCTTATGCTCCCCTTTTAAATTCTTACTTAAATTTGATTTATTTCTCCCCCGTTGACATAACTCAAAAATTAATACTAAGTAGAGAGAAGGTTGTTAAAAACATATTTAAGCTTCCCCTAAAGGGCAGCACTTAGCTTCGACAGGATTTCAATAAACAATTATGTTGATAAAAACTTAGCTTTAATACTTAGTTTTATAAGAGTTTTGAAAAAGGCTTAGCTAAAAAATACTCATCTTAAAAAAGATTTTGATTAAAGCTTAATAAAAATGATAAAAACTAAGTTATTTAGCTCTTTTTTTTAATTTAATTAAAGTCTTAGCTAAATTCAAGCTTTGAAAAATACTTAGTTTTCTCAACAAAGATTTAGCTAAATTTTTAAAATAATTATTAAGTACTTAGCTTGAAGAATATTTTGTTAAAAAAACTTAGCTTTTAAAAATATTTTCTTGTAAAAATACTTAGCTAAGTAAAAAAAAACTAAAAATATTCTATCAAATACTTAGTTTCAAAAGTAATTTATTTTTCAAAAATATTTTAAAAAAATTGAACTCCTTTTTTATAAAAAAAACTTTAACCCTTAAAAAAACTTAACTTGACTCCTTTCACTCCCCCTTGATTAATGCCTTAAAAATTTTGAGGATCCTAGAGTCCAAACATGTAAACAAAAATAAAGGTTATTTTCCTGATTTTCCATCTCACCCATTCTAGATTATCAAGCATGTTCAGCTTATGAGTACGTATGAGATGGAGTTAACTCATTTTAAAAATACCTAAAAAAATATTAAAAATATAAATTTATATTTTTAGTGAGTTTGAATTTCTAATGAGTGGACATTTAAAATTTTGAAGATTTTGAAAATATATTAAAAATTAATTAAGTTTGAAATTATAACTTGAAAATATGATTTCAAAATTAATTAAGATTATGGAAATTAAATATAATTTGAAAATTAATTATCATATGATTTGAAAATTAACTAAGATTGAGATTTTGAAAATTTAATTATTAATAATTTTAAATTTAATTATGATTTGAAAATTATAATTTTGTAAATAATAAAAAATAATTAAAATTTACTTTAATTGAAATTAATTAGCCTTTTGAAATTAATTATAATTAAAAAATAACTTAATTATGATTTAAACATTTTAAAATTAATTTTTCTTTTGAAATTAATTAAGTTAATTTAATTGAATTAATTTGGAACTACTTTGAACCTAGGTCCATCTCACCCTTTTCTAGATTTCCAATCAGGGACCCTTAGTAGTTTTGTGAGATGGTTAATCTTCAATTTATATTATCATCTAAGGATTGATTTCCATTTGAGTTAGACTCTGGTTTACAGTTAGTCAATTAAATATCTATTTCAATGATTGGCTTCCAGGCTGTGGTGAGGTACTAGACCTTCTTAGTTATGGGATCATCCACCACTTCTAGACAAAATCTTTCAGAAAAATTGGATATTTAATTTCCTTACAGTAACTCCTAGGTCGAACTTGTCAAAGTGTAAATCATGCCTAGGTCATCTATCCTAATCTAAGCATGCATATTGAAAACAGTAAAGCAAGCATCAGACAATTCTATTTTATGGTAAAAATGATCTTTTTATTGGTTCCCCCTCGATCATAGCCTCGTTAAGGTCTATCAAGGTAATGAATCTGATCCTTGGGGATCCAATATTGACCAAGTCCAACTTGATTCGTCAAGATCGACTTGGGGACTCAAGCTTGGACTATGTTTCTATTTGATCGATTTAATAGAGACAAATAAGATCTGTATTTTTTTTTTGCCTTAAATCCAAGTCCGGATCTATTATAAATGTCTCTTTCATTTCCAAAAATCAGATCAAGATTCTTGGAACCCAAGGTGAACCGTTCCAACGTGTCCTTAAGTTCTTTAACTTGAGTTTTCAAATTGGAATTTTCTTTCTCAAGTTGTTGGACTTGAGTTGAACTTTCATTTTGAACTGGCTCAGTTAAAGAACTCGAGTTAATCACTTCCTTAAGGACTGTTACTTCCTTTTGGAGTAACTTGACCAGGACATTGGATTTGAACAATTTCTTTAATAAATAAGAAACTAAATTCTATAAATTATTTACATTAGTACCAGAAATTAGGGAGCTTACAGTGGGGTTAGGCCCTTCGGAAATGGATATAGATCCGTGGCTTCACTCAGACTCGGTTTCCAATTCGCTCTCGATATCTAACTCAGACTCGGTTTCAGCAATGTACGCTTGTACTGGTAGAGTGAGGAATCTTCCTTGCTCATCTCTTTCTTTGTCCGACTCATCTGGTGACTCAGACCATGTCGCCTTCAAGACCTTCCTTCTTCGTTGCTTCTGGTTCAGACACTCCGGCTTATAATGTCCCTTTTGGTTGTAGCTGTAGCATGTAACTCCAGTCTTGACCTTGATATTCGATTGAACCACCTTCTTCATTTTACACATTTTTTGAACCAGTTTTATGATCTTGGCAGTAATTTCATCGTCTTCTGAGTCCTATTCTTCTTCGCACTCGGGTTCGGTTCTGCGCTTTGCTTTTGGTTCTTGTGTTCTTCTTGTACTTACAACCAATGTAATACCTTTGTCAGCCGAGCATGTATTAATCTGTTCATGCAATTCAAATTTGAAAAAAGTTCATCTAATTTAATTAATGAAAGATCCTTAGATACCTTGTAAGCATCTACCATGGATGCCCACAAAGTATTCTCGGAAGGTCATTGAGAAGGTCTTGGATGCGTGAGTGAAGTTGGCTAGCCGTCTCTTCTTCCTGCATTCTTATGTTATACAATTTATTAAATAATAAATCACACTTACTTACCTTCATGTCGGAAGTACCCTCGTGCAGCTCGATCAGTTTTTCCCATAGCTCTTTTGCGCTTGAGAATGGTCCGACTCGGTTTAGCTCTTCTTTGGTAAGGTTGCATTGAAGGGTGTAGGTTTCTTTGGCGTTGGCCTCAACTTTCTTGATTATGCTCGTGTCCCAGTTCTCGCATGGTACTAATTTTCTCGAGCCGTCGAGTGGAAGTGTGATCCCAGTCTTGATAATCATCCATATCTCGAACTGAGTTTGGAGGTATGACTTCATTCGGCCCTTCCAGTAGCCGAAGTCTTCACTGGAGAAGAGCGTAGGGTGGGCTATGCTGTAGCCTTCTTGATGGGCCATTCTAGCAAAGACAATCTCGCACACAAGGAAAACAAAAAACTTGTTCCAAGACTTGGTCTTGGATTAGTAGTGCGGAATAAAGAAAAATAAACACGCGAACTCGAGTGGTGTTGCACCAATTTTGATCGGAAGGCGGCAATTATACTGACTCTGATTGACTCTGAAAAATTAAAAACTACCACGAAAATATTGATTGAATGGTGGTTGTACCAATTCGAAGCGACCTCGCTCTGATACCAATTATTGGATCAAAAGCACTAGAGGGGGTGAATAGCGCTCGTGGCTATTTTATCCGTTTCGGAAAACTCACAGCAGAAATAAGATAAAGACAAATAGAACAAAGACACCAAAGATTTTTACTTGATTCGGAGCTTATGGTAACTCCTACTCCAAGGCACGTATGTAAGAGTTCTTTCGTTGGACAATCACTAATCAATCTGGAATAACAAAAGATTATAGTTGTAGTACAAGGAATTCGTTAAATGAAAACAATACCGAAAGCTCTGTATGAGAAAATCTTCTAGAAGAGTTGTCGTTGGAGCTTTCTGGTCTTATTGAGGCGTTTTCTGAGCATCTCGGAGAAGCGAAAGTTGTTCGTTGTGTTGTTGTGAGGCTTCTGGTTGAGGCTCCTTAAATAGGCTATTCCGGGCACCCGAAACCCCTCCGGGCGCCTGGACCACATGGCTCGGCCACTCTGTGCGCACCACATCAGCTTCACGATAACTTTTGGGTTCCGGACGCTCGGACCGACTTCGAGCACCCGGACCCCTTTCGGGCGCCTAGACTAGCTTTGTCCAACACCTTTATTTTCTACAAAATAAAGTTAGTCTAAGCAAAAACAATATATCTAACATAAGATTTGACAGCCTCTGACTATCCAGTTCTGACTTCGTATTTCCATCTAGAAACCCTAGGCCAAAGCAACGCCTACTGTTCCCTCACCAGGGAACGCGTCCTCACCTACTCCTCTCAAGAGAAGTTATCTGTTGCCAGTCCGATCCTCCAGATCGACTGGACTTTTGCTTGGTGCTCCAGGCTTCCGGTCTTCATGCTAGACGTCCGCTCCACGACCCGTCTAGTTTTCCACCTGGTTCGCAACACTAGGATTTTAACCTAGGGCTACCACCCCCTAGGATTTTTCCCGAAGCTCTCGACCCACCAAGACTTTCCGCCAAGGGTTACCACCCCCTAGGACCTAGGATTAGCTCCCCCTAGGGTTTTCCACCTGCCTAACCGCAACTAGGACTTTTGCCTAGGTACACTTCATACTTTCCTACAAACTCATTCAACCTTATTAAATAACAAGACAACTTAACTTTGGACCCTTTGACATTATCAAAACTCAGGTTCGATAGTTGGATGCTTCCCACACCAACATAGCATACCTAGTTTTTGTTTATCTTACTATTTTATTAAAAATCTCCCCCCTTTACTAACTAACTTTGGTGAAGCCTAAAATGAATTTATGTTAATATCCTTTTTTCTATTCACACTAAAAAATAATTCCAAGATTTATTAGTAATTTCACAAGCAAAACCATCAATGATCTAAAGTTCGAGACTCAGCTGCGGCATATTATTATGAATTTTTCTTATCATTAATTTTCTCTGATTATTTTATATAAAAAAATATAGTTCTCTTTAGTCTCACATCTTAGAATTGACAACACTATGATAAAAAACGCTTCTATAAATATTTTAGACCGACAATGTTAAAAAAATATACTTTTTTTAGTTTTTTTACTAAGATAAGTATAATATTAAATTAAATTAATTTTTTCATAGGGAAGCTGTAAGGGTGACATTCGAAAATCCAAACAATTTGGATTTTCAAAGATCCAAATAATTCAGATTTTCAAAAATCAGGTACTTTACCCTAATGACTTAACTAATGACTCTACTTTAATATTTTAATGTTAAAATACTTTAATTAATATAATTTTATTATAAAGGGTCAATGTGATTTCAATGTATTATATTACACATGCAACGCATGTGCACGATCACTAGTATATATGATGACTGTTGCATCTTGTGCATCATATCATTGCACGCATACTAATGACTATGTCTCCTTTGTGGTTGAGAGAGTGGTTGGTCAGCGCCACACACTCGACCATTCATGGGTAGTGGTAGCTGGAGCAAATGCTGCTTGTCTTGTAATGCCCCCTCTCACCACTCATGATTAGTGGTAGCTGGAGTTACTAGCAGCAGAGACCCCATTGCTACGTAGCTAGTTAGCCACTATACACCTGTCCACTCAGCCACGTGAGATTAGTATTAGCTGGAGTGAGTACAGTTATCATTGATCCGACCTCTCAACCATACAAGGGTCGTGGTGCAGAGGGGTTGGTGGGGTGACCATTTATGCATACACTTTTATTACTATAGTTGCTTATGCTGTTGATTGCTTACTTATACAATTATCTTATTATATCCATGTGATATGCTTACATATGTTGTCACGCCCCAGAGGAGTCCCTGCCAAACAAAAATCCGGCAGCATCTCCCCTGTACCGGTGACAATCTAAAGCATTTCTACATACAAAATATACATCAGCCACATTCGGCTGGAGTATATACACAACCATGCAGTTTATATCATCAGCCCACTCGGCTGAATAAAATAAACACAACCACGCAGTTTAATAAGCCTACACGGCTGAAAGTAAACACACAACAGCGTAAACACAGTGGAAAACACAAAACAATATGAATGTAAGACCAACAACGGCACTAACAAAAATACCTGCAACCACCAGACTAGACTCCAAAAATCCACAGTGACTTGCTCAAAAGCAAAATATGAAAAATTAACATACCACCCAAACAGTAACAAAACCCAAACAGAAAACTATTCTTGAGTGTAATGTGGGACCGGCAGCTGAGACTCTCCAAGCATCCATGACTCATCTACTTGTTACCTGGCGAAAAAAAACCAATTTGCAAGGTGGTGAGTATTGGAACTCAGCGGGTAAAGATAAGATAGTGCATGAACAAAATAAACCAATAGAGAATGCTAAAAGGAATACAGTCTCATAAGAAGAATAGCAGATTTTAAATAGAACCATAATAAATGCTCATACCTGAAACCATATCCTAAGCTAGGTATAGAAGGTCAGAAATGGTACTAATCTGCTACAGTACTGCTCATAACTACAGAGGTAATAAGCAAGGTATATACAAATTTCCAATGAATAAACCGATGTCTAAACATCTATAATGAGAGTATATTTCAACATAAGTAAGCATGTCAGCATATGAGAACAACAGCAGTAAGTAAGCAATAACAGCATATGTAAACAGCAGCAGCCAAAGCAAATATAATAACAGCGTATGCACGGATGGTCACTCCCGCCCACCTCTCTGCACCATGACCCCTGTATGGTTGAGAGGCCGGGTCAGTGACAGACTGTACACCACTCCAGCTACCACTCTCACGAGTGGCCGAGGGGACAGTTGTATAGTAGCTAACTAGCTACATCTGCGATAGGGGTCCGTCCTGCTCGTACTCCAACTACCACTACCCATGAGTGGCCGAGTGCGGCACGACAGGACAAGCGGCATCAACTCACTACAACAAAATCGCTCATAGACATCAGTGGAACAACAACGATTTTAGGCTAAAACCGATGTCTTTGAGTATTTTACATCGGTTTTTCTAAAAACCGGTGTCTATGAGCGCAAATTTTAGCTCATAGACATCGGTTTTTTAGGCGATGTCTATGAGCGCCCTTTTTTTCGTTAATAGACATCGATTTTAACATCGGTTTTTAAAATCCGATGTTAATGAACCCAAATAAAATATTTTAATTTTCCCCACAAGCCAAAATCTACCTAAGTGTTTTCCATCCAAACCTAAATCTTTATCCCGCCCCTTCCTCCGCACGACCATCTCTCTCGCGATAACCTAAACCGAAACCTAAACCTCCGACCATCCGACCATCCGACCATCTCTCTCAGCCTAAACCTAAACCTCCGACCATCTCTCTCAGCCTAAACCTAAACCTCCAACCATCTCTCTCAGCCTAAACCTAAACCTCCAACCATCTCTCTCAGCCTCATCTCCCTCTTCCCCTTCTTGAATCTCTTCCCCTTCTTAATCGTCTGATTGCTAAAGGTTGAGGATGGGGTTTGGGGTTAACCTCTCTATAAAGCGCCGAAGCCTTTTCTTTTCCCCCGACTTTCTCCCGAGTGTTGCCAAGTACGAGGCCGCCGGCGAGCTCGAACACGTCAAGGGCATCATCAAGTGGGGCACCGACTACCTCCTCAAGACCTTCAACTCCTCTGCAGACACCATCGACAGCATCGTCGCACAGGTAATTAAATCCTTAAAATTATCTCCATCGCTCTAAATTCAGATCTAGATTTGATGCTCGAGTAAAAAATTAACAGGTCGGCGAAGGAGACACGTCGAAGGGGCCAGATGCTAACGACCACTACTGCTGGATGAGGCCGGAGGACATCGACTACACTCGGCCGGTGTACGAGTGCCACAGCTGCTCCGACCTCGCCAGCAAAATGGCGGCGTCGTTGGCTGCTGCTTCGATCGTGTTTAAGGACAGCAAGACCTACTCCGACAAGCTCGTCCATGGCGCCAAGACTCTGTTCCAGTACGGAAGGCTACAGAGGGGCAGATACAGCCCTGGAGGCACTGATCCCGCCATCTTCTACAACTCCACCGGTTACTGGGATGAGTTTCTGTGGGGCGGCTCATGGCTCTACTTTGCAACTGGAAATTCCTCCTACCTCCAGCTCGCCACTGCTCCAGCCCTGGCCAAGCATGCCGGTGCCTTCTGGGGAGGACCGGATTATGGAGTCTTCAGCTGGGACAACAAGCTCACTGGATCTCAGGTTCTTCTCAGCAGACTCAGACTGTTCTTGAGTCCTGGTTATCCCTACGAAGAAATTCTGAGCACATTCCACAACCAGACGGGCAACATTATGTGCTCATACTTGCCATTTTTCAAGTCATTTAATCGAACCAAAGGTTTGATGGCCCTAAATCTAAGTGTCCCGCTAGATCTTGTTGTTCAAAATCTGATCATATATATCTGAAACTGAAACCATGCAGGTGGCTTGATCCAACTAAACCATGGACATGTTTTGAGAGAGGAGAAAATGGCATCGTCTGCTAATAGTTTGTGCAGGGCAGAACTGGAGAGTAGGGGGTTGAAATGGCGGTCAATGAGGACTTTTGTCGATGACATGTTTTGATGGAGCAAGGAGGGCTTGCTAGGTTTGTCGCTGTGGAGATATTCCATACCTATGTAAGAATCAAACAAATTAGGATTCCTCAAGGCAAAGTGCAAATGTAGGTAAATGACAAGATGAAATTCCATCTTAAATGATCAATGTTTGTTGCTGTTGTTGTTACAGTAGTATATTCATTATGATAGCTATCTGAGAAGGAAAATAAATAGTCATATAGGTCAAGTAGAATACCTTTAGCAATACCTTTGATGATACAAACTCTTACAGACCAATCAAGGACCTTGTGAATCTCATCGCATTTGACTTCTAGATATTCCGACAAACTCCCATTTGCAACAAAATCATAAATGAGGAAACACTCTCCTCTTGCTCTTGAATAACAGAAGCCCCTTAATCCAACTAGGTTCTCATGCCTTAGCAATGTCAATGCCTTCAAACCCATGAGAAACTCAGCTTCCTCTGACTTGCAACTAGTCTTGTTGATCCTCTTCACTGCAACCTCTGTTCCATCGTGTAGTATCCCCTTGTATGTTGCCGCAAAGCTGCTTTTCTTGCTAAGTAAATTCACCTCCGAAAAGTACTGAGTAGCACATTCTATCTCCTCCAAGTTAAACCTATAGATCTGAGGAGCCTCTTGAGATGACCCGATACTGCTCGTCTCATCGGTCATTGGATCCCAGCGGTTGGAGTACTCAAGGCTAATGAGTGGAGAAGCAGTTTGATATGAGCACTTAGCAGTTGGATCAGTGCTATTGAGGCCAACATCTTATTTTCTGCATAAACCTTTAACATAGTGTTGTAGTAGGTTTCTAAATTAAAACTGTCTATAATTTCTAAATTACTTATAAAGCTATATCCTTTTATGTCGACTTATAATTTATTTTATTAAGATTTTTGAACTTACGCATCACCTTCAGATTTAAGTTAGTTACTTTATTTTCATTGTCTTTGAAGGACTACTGTTATTATATATTTTCTTGATTTCTTGTCATGGTTATTCCTTATCCTCTATCCTTTATGTACTTTCTTTTGCTTTAGATGCTAGAACAAAAAGCAAACTAATGTAACCCAGTGTGCTGATGTAGTTGCTTCAAAAATAAAGCATGGTTAAAGATCCCCAGTAGATGATGTAGTGCTCATTCCTTGCATAAACAAATCCAAACACCAAGCAAGGTATATACAAAAAATACAATGAAGGTCATCTGTAGACACGTTGGAAGGTTTCATACCAAAACATTGTAGTCGTCACCAAAACCTCCAAGGGTCCTTAAATGGGGGAACATAATTTTCCGTAGGAGGGAGGAGACGAAAAGATTCTACCGTCTTTTGAAGTAGAGGGCCCAACTGCAGAAAAAACCCAACCGTTCAGAATGTTACGGATTTGAAAGAATTTTAGTTCTGAAACTGGAATCATATGATCCTGAAATCAGGGAGATAATAACAAGTTGTTTTTTTCCTTGTTAATAACTTCATTTTAATAATTTTTCCCAAGTCATGCTTTGCTTTACAACCTAACCATCCACAAGCATTGTCAAGCCTTGGCAACATATATATACATGGATTGGTAAGCTTTAGAAATGTTTGATGAAAACTGTGCGGATAGTTTATTTTTGTTCCTTAATGAAACTTCTCTTCATGCAGTAATATGATGAGTGTTGTTGCATCATTCTATAAGGCAATTTTAGCAGTTACAACAGGGATATCTGTGCCCTTCAACAACTTGGCTATTATATACAAGCAACAGGTAGAGTACTATATCTGCCTTTTTCATTGCTAGTTTGAGAGTTACTGCATATTGCCTCATTTAATAGAAGAAAGTCATATAATTTGTCTATCATCTTCTTTGTTGTCTTTGCCCCTAGTTGGAAATTGATAGTTCTCTTGTATTACAATAGGGAAATTATGCAGAAGCGATAGCCTGTAAATTTGATTGGATTATAGTTTTATATTGATTGGATTATAGTTTTAAATTTGATGGAATGCTTGCCTTTATGCACAAAGACTATGCTTTTATCCCTATAAAGATTCATTTGTGTGCTCTTAACAGATCTATTCCTACAACGGTGTTATCTAGGATTAGCATTTATTTTGTTAAATGTGATTTATGAACCTATAATTATTCTGGTGAAGTTAGCATTCTATTAAACTAGATTATGACCTTTGCAGAGAACTTATTGGTAACCAAGGACTTTGTGAAGATAGCAAATTTTGGCCTTGCTCGTGAAGTTCATTCGAAGCCACCATTCACAGAATAGGTTTCAACACACTGGTAAGCATGTTTATGACAAGCACTTGTGATCTTATATTTTTTATTTGATACATGTACACATTTGTTTTAGTTATTTGACATAGGGTGGATTTATGTGTTTTTACAGTTTACAAATCTCAAGTACTCCAGAGTTAAAATTGATGAAATGCAGTTCGAGTGGGCTGAATGCATGCTAGATTACATTTGAAGTGTGGTTCTACCTTGATATGTTAAAAGAATGTTCTACCTTGATTTTGATATCTATTAGCTAGCTTTTGATGTAAAAAGAATGTTTGGGTATTTTATGGATATTGTTGTAAGAAGATTATTTATATAATTTGTGAATATTTGTGTATTTTATGGATATTATTGAATGAAGAATATTTGTACAATTTGTGAATATTTGTGTATTTTTTTTTATTATTGTCGGTTTTAAAATCAAATCTGTGCTGTTAAAAAAAATACATATTACATCGGTTTTCCACCGATGTAAAACCGGTGTTATAAAGTAATATTACATCGGTCATTTACCGCTGCCAAAACTGGTGTTATTAACATACAATATTACATCGGTTTTACATCGTGTATGAAACGGTGTCGTTAAGTGATACTACACCGGTTAATAACCGATTCGAAAACCGGTGTCGTTAAGTGATACTACACCGGTTTTAACCCGATGTCTAAAATGGCAGACTTTTAACATCGGCTTCATAGACATCGGTCGAAAATCAAATAGACACCGGTGGAAAACCGATGTCTATGAGCGATTTTGTTGTAGTGACTCCACCTACCACTCTCTCGAGTGGCCGAGGATGCGACCCTGGTCAATGACTCTCTCGACCGCAAGGGAGAATTGGTCGTTGACATGCATGTCATGACATGATGCGCCAAATGCAACAATCATCATACAAATATAAGTAAAAGATTTAGGTATGCTACATGAAGCTAGCATGCTCAATATAGCACATAAATAAACAATAGTCAAAGCATACAAACATGGTATCTAGTATCTGCTACTGATCAGGGACAACAACAAAAGACTGTATAGATATGGAAACGAATTTCTCAAAGATCACGTGGAAGTATCAAGCGCAGGAAAATAAGAGTGGAGTCAAGGTAAAAATAATTTCTTATCCAAATTAGTTCATGCACCAAGGTCAAAGTAGTAAAAGAAACAAAGCAAGAAGTACCCGCCTTTATATGTAGATCATGTCAAGTAGTCTCGCGTTGAGACGCTCGTCTCAAATCAATGTCCTGCAAATAATATGATATATGGTTTAGCTAATCACATATACAACAATTAGCTAAACCCCAAAATTCAATCCTAATTCGATTAGGTAATTGTTTAATTTCACCTAATAATCCAAATCCAACTAGTTGATAAGCTCATCTTTAATCCACCAATCAATTCAAGATCTACTCAAATTCACATATCACAATAGTATAATCCGCTTGTCAACTACTAAGCATTATGAACCCAACATACATTGTTCATCCACTAATCAATTGTTAGCTATCCATCCACTAACTAATCTAACTCATTAATCAATCTCCACTAATCGTCACACCAAATGAAATCCAATAAGCAACGAAGTTAATTCTAAAACTCACCTAGATCTGGATGCCCCGCTATAGGACTCTCAGCCGAAGAACCTGCTATCAAAATCATGGTCAGAGCTAGGTTGAAACGTTGATCTCCCAATTCGGTAAACCTAAATCACAAACAACATATTCACATCCAAGCATTAGACCTAATTCTTAACCCACAGCTTAATTCCAACATCTTACCCTTATGATAAGGTCTCCCCTTGTTGGCTTGCGGCTAGGAAGACTGGTTGCTAGATTGAAAGCCGAAGATAAACAAAAAGTCAGAACCCTTTGAGACTGGCAGAACCTTGCCCGAAGGGGATGCAAGGGAGATAGCAAACCTTGTGGAGAAACCACTCCATTGAAGTCCAGTGATTGTCGCTGCTATAGGTCCGCCAGAAATCACCATCGTCTTCTTTGTTGATGGTTGCTTGGGAGAAATAGGAAGGGGGCTTCGGGAAGAAGAGAGGAGCAGAGTCATGCATAGTAACCTCACCCGAGCCCCAAGCCGAACCTCCACTGCTCGGCGACGACCCACTGGAGGAAAGGTAGGCTGACAGTGTAACACCCCTAGAAAGCCTAGATAAAGTAAGGGCAATGAGAGTACGAATGTAATGAAAAGAATGTGTAGATAGTCTACGTTGAATGTTACGATGGGAAGGATTTAGATGATTAAAAACTTTATGAAAGAAAATTAAGTTGAGAATATAAAGTTCTATACATGATTTATAATGCAAGGAATTAATGTAAACAAAAGAAATATGAGATATTATATATGCATGTATGAAATATTTATGCATAATGCATATACATGAATTATTTTGTACAAAAATATGTTAGGAGAAGGATTTGATCCTTGGTTCTCTTGTGGATGCATGCATGTGTTAACCAAGTGTGATAGGAGTGAATATTGTAAGAGGAGAGATGGGAATTATAATTAAAGGAAAGAAAGGAGAGAAATTAAGAGAAAGAAAAGAGAGAAACTCAAGAAGCATTTCTCTAGCATATTCTTTCTCATTAAGAGGAGAAGTAAATGAGGAGGATGAATCAAGTCAAGTTTTCCTCCCCTCACTTTAGTATAAATAGGCATGGAGGGGGGGGCTTCATCCTCAACTCACTCTCCTCCTCTCCTCCATTTGTGCCGAGCACTCTCCCTCCCTCTTTCCTCTTGTTGCCGAGAGCAACAACTCTCCCCCTTCTTTCTTTCTTTTTGTTGCCGAGCAACACAAGAGGAAGAAGCCTCCTCTTCTTCCTCCTCCTCTCCACCAAAAGACCTAGCCACTTCTTCCTCCATTGGTGCCGAGCAAAGCAAGCAAGGAAGAAAGGTCCACAAGCAAGTTCTCAACTCTAGGAAACTTAAGCAAAGAAGGTAAGCTTCCCCTCACCTGCGGTACAAGGCTTTCATGTGATTTTCGGATTCTTTTTCTATGCCTTGAAAGAAAGTTTTTCCCTATGTTTTTATACATATATGATGCATGATCAGAGGTGTATGTAACCCTAGAATTTCAATCAAAAATATTGTAAATAGGTTAGGAAAATTATTGTCTAACCAAACTAGTGCAAGGTTCCCTCTATGAAATGCTAAGGACCTTCCTATGGTTTTCTTGCTTGGAAGTTGATTGGAACCAAAAGAACCCCACTCTCATGTTTCGGCCAAGAAAGAATTTAGGGTTAGGAGGACCTTGAATTTAAAATAACTATGCTTATATGACATGATATAAAGTTCTTAAGAGTTGTATACTTGTATGTTGAAAGAAACTCATGAACCTTACTCTTAATATTTCGGCCATGGTAAGGTGATGGTTTAGAGAAGTTTAAACAAAATTCTAATATGCTCAATGACCTCTGTGATATTATGTTATGAAAGATGATTAATGCTCTCATGTTTAATTGGAATGTAGAAAATTAGTTACATGATTTATGACATGTAAGATCACAAGAGTCCTAGCTTGTTTATGATCCAACTTTGTGTATGATGTTCTTAGTAAATCTTGCTATGAAATTTACTTAGGTTTCCCATGCTTTAGGCCACTTAAAAGAAGTTTATATTCTATGAATTTCGGCCAAGTAAGGTTTAAAGGACCTAGAGGCCTTGGAAATGAAACCTAAGGGGTTAAAAGTACTTCTTATGAAAACTTGATAATGTGTGAATGTGATACATGTTTGTATGACCTAAATGAATCATTATGTGTTCGGCCATGAAGGGATAGATGCCCTAGAAACCCTAGAACAAAAATTAAATATGTCTATGCCATGCTGTATGAAAATGATATGATAATAAGTTAGAATGCATGATTGCTTTAGTTACGAAATGGTATGCATAATGAAGTTATATTATGAAATATGCCATGATGTGTTATAGCATAGAAAATGCTATACATAATGAAAAGAAATGAAGTCATGTTATGATATGTGATAGCATAGAAAAGGCTATACATAATGAAAAGAAATGAAAAGAATAAATGCATGAAAGATTGTTAAGGACATGATATGATAGTTATGCATGGTAAGTTATTTTTATGGTTTGTACCAAGGGTGGGCTCCGTAAACGCCCCGGGGTCGATGGAGTAAGACTCGGGCCTCGTCAGTAATGGGCCTTTGAGTGCCCTAGGTCGATGGAGTAAGACTCGAGCCTAGTATGTATGCATGGTAGGGCTCAAGACTTGCTACCTTAGACCTACGCATTATGTATGTGGTACAAACCGGGATCCCAAATGATGATAATATTAATTTCAAGTACTATTAAGTATAAGTTTTCAAATTCACGATGTATTGCCTACATTCATATGTGCTTGAATTATATGATGATATGATATAATGTCATGTGATATTATGATATGAATATGATGCCCTTGTATGTCTTATGCTTGTGATTTATTTGTTTTATGATATGATATTCATGCTTCTATGAAATGATATGTGAATAAGAAATACGCATGATATGTTTGAATAGAATGATATGTTATGTTATGATTAGTTGAGACGATGATATGTTGATCCATTCTTGATATACGATGATTCTCGGTTTTAGTGAGTAGGAAAGGAACTTACTGAGCCATGAGTGCTCATAGCTTACTTTCCTTGTACCGCAGATAAAAGAGAAAGCTGGATGAACAACGGAGCAGCAGGAGGAGCAGATTGTGATGTGTGTGGTGGTGGCTCGGCTAGGACGATTCGGACAAATTAATATTTTTAGTTATAAGTTCAATATATGCACATTTGAACAAATCAGAATATGTGATATTATGCTTAATAAATTAAATTCTTTAAAGTTTTTATTCTTCCGCTGTTATAGTAAAACATGTACGTAAGTAGTATAAGAACGTAGCGCCGCCCTTAGGTAAGAAGGGTGGGCGTTACAGGTGGTATCAGAGCCAAGGTTAGCCAGCTCACTACACACACATCAAGCTCCTTCCTGCCACTCCAACACTACAAGAAAAAAGTCAAACAACAACGGTTTTTCACCGTTGTCGTAGGTCATTTTGAACTGTTGTTAAAGGCCGTGTTGTTAAAAGGGGTGGCAAAAGACAACAGTTTTTAACCGTTGTCTTTGAAGGCAAAGACAACATTTTTACAACGGTGAAAAACTGTTGTCTTTTCCTTCAAAGACAACAGTTTTTCACCGTTGTCTTTGAGCGTCTACCTTTAATAACAGGGTCTTCAACAACAGTTTTAAACTATCTACGACAACGGTGAAAAACCGTTGTCTTTTTTAGAAAAAAAATAAAAAAAATTAATACACAATTTTCCAATATTATAAATCATTCAAAATACTAAATTTCAAAATAAAATTTAATATACAATTTCTAACATTCAAAAATAATATTTATAACATTCTGAAAAATTTATAAGCAACCAACAAAATTTCATAAGCAACCAACAAAATGATAACACTATTAAAACAAAGGTAGAACAATATAACACAAGATTTTCTACTTAGATGTCGGTGAAGAGGAGGGATTGCAGCTCCTAGTGCTCCTTAATTTGTTAAAGTCTCTTCATTTTTTTAGCTTGTCGGCATTCTTCCCAATACTCTTGAGGACACCTAAAAAGAGCAAAATGAAATTATACAATCCTGTGCACAAGAACTATGTAATTCTAAGTGGTGGATCATGTGTGTCACAAGTTCGCCACTAATTTTTTTTGACCATTATGCACAAATTGTAGACAAGCATGAAAATAAGCAGAACCATAAATATAAGCGAATAAAGGATACCTTTCAATCTTCGAAATCTTCTTTTCTGGTTGGCCCGTCTCCTTTTCCTCTCTTCTTTTGTTAACTCTGCCTCTTCTTTGATGTTTCCTTTTCCATGAAAAATCTCCTCAGGGGCAAGCATAGCCGCATCTGAGACGACCAATGGAGCAACCTGCAAAACCATTGTATTTCAGTGACTCGAAACTGTTTTTACCATAAACTAAAAGACAACTCCAAAAGATATTTTTACCTCTTCCATTGCTAGAGCAGGTACATTGACTTGTATAGACATGTCCTCAATAACTACATCATAACTTATGGTCAATCAAGAAATAAATACTAAAAGAATTAAACACTTGATAAGCTTTATTGCTAACCGGCTTTGTAAACGAAAGTCCAAGAATAAAAGGTTGTAAAGATAATTACTTAACACTTCTGTTAGATAAAAAAATAGAAATTAATTCCATAAGTTTGCCTAAACATAATGCTAGAGCACCGAGAAATGCACTTCCTAAATGTTGTTAAATTGTAAAATGAGTGATTTTAGCAAATAAGCCTACTCCTGACAAACTATATGTATTATCACACATTTTCAGTAAAAATCTTACAACAACTAGCACATTTAATTGCTCTGCTTGCACTATTGTATAGTCACAAAGAATATTCTTCATCAGGCTGAAATCTAACTTTAGAATATCTTAATCATTTTAGTAAGAACTGAAGAGTGAAGAGCATTAGTTGATCATTAGTTGTTTTTGTTGTGTCCAAAAACAATTGGACCAACCATACTTCAAAAATTGTTGTAGAATTTAATATTAGATTTAGTATTAGATTGTTGACCTCACTTGCCATTAGGAATATATATAGACATGGTACTTTACTGCACCACATAGAAACATCAAAGGTTGACACAAAAAAGGTACACATAAGGTAAAAAATATGCCTCAAAGAAAATATAAGATTCTTACTGCACCAATATTTGCTAAAATCTAAATGAATCCATATATATATTATTTTTCCAGGAAATGAATAGAGGAACCAACACGTAGATAAAGTATCAATTAATACTGAATGTTGTTGAAAGCCAAGTACATACCTCTCCTCTTCCAAGCACTGATGAATTGCATGAGCACAGCGAAGGCTTCCAGAATAAACCTAAATCATGAGTTCCAAAAAGAAGATATCATGTTTCTATACCTGGCATACATCATTTGTATAATTTCTTGTAGTATTAAAAGAAGTAATTAAGAAACCAAACTTATCATGTGTGCTCCTTTAATCAATGGAAAATATTTTGAATTGCAAAAACTTACTTGTATGAGCGAAGGCTTTGATTTCCCGACAATAGAAATGAACTTTGGTCATATCACTCAGCATACCTAATTGCAATCATAAAAGTTGCTAATCAATTCTTCTACATATCATATCACTCAGCATACCTAACTGTAATCATAAAAGTTGCTAATCAATTCTTCTACATAAAGGCTTACACACCTCATATGCACATGCTGACATTTTTGCATCAGTAGAACGAATTAATAATTGGGTTCTATATACATGAATTAATAATCGAGTTCTATAATTGAATTAATAATTGGTATTTCTTGACATGCATAAATAACATTTGGTTCTATATACATGCTTAGTTGTAATAATAGAATGGCAAGGCAGATGTTGATTGTCGATGCTATTAATTGAATGTCATCGACTAGATAGTTTAGCAGTGCACTATCAAAGTCTTCACCACCAAGGAATGTGTCCCCATTGGTAGCCTTAACCTGAAGATGGAAAATAACAAAAAAAGATGAAACAAAGAACATAATAGAACATTAGAAAAGTACAATGATGAAGACAAATGCACCAATCTTGGTGAGGACAAATGCACCAATCTGGTGAGGCAAATATTGCAGACCATTCATCTCCATCCATGCATCTCCACTAGGTGCCTTGAGAATTTATAGGGAACCATCTTTAGTTCTTTTTGAGTATGGGGGACTCATCAAACCTTCTCTCAATCAGTCATTTAGTGCCAAATAAGGTGTTTGTTGGATTCATCACGACTTGTTGCTTCGCGGGAGTACCCACCAAAAGCTCATCCTTCTAATTGAAGGAAACAACAGATGGAGTAGTCCTCGTACCTTCTGCATTCTCAATCACCTTTAGTGTCTGATTCAACCAACCAGGGTAGAAACATTAGAAAAGTATAGTACCACACAAAGACCCAGACCTAAACAAATCAAAAAGGCTTTGTAAACAATAGGAAGAATAATGTACCTTCCCCTCCATGACAGACACACATAAGTTTGTGGAGCCTAAATCAATCCCAATAACATCAGCACTTGCAAGCTTTGAGATGCTTAAAATCAAACATTTCAGAACTTCCATCAGAAAATATTACTTGAATGCTCTTGCAAAATTCAGATACTAAATAGATAAATTGAGAGCTGATATCAAAATATTACCAGAAAACTCTTGCAGTGGTGGCCCATCTTTGAGACAAAGAAGGCATGCCATAGGATGCTTTTAGAAAATTTGAAGCATGGATATACAGAAAACAAAAAACAATATACATATGCATTGAGCTAAATTCGTACTATCATAAATAGGTTGAAAACCAAATTCATATACTAAAGATTTCATGCTGAAGCAAGATATAATTAATCAAATACCATAAAGCTGGACCAGTTTAATCTGTCAGTACAAAGCTTTCATCATCTACATCCAGACCATCAACCATGCCTGTAGATAATCAAAAAAAAAAGAAGGGAAAATTCTAATAATTTTAGATCTATGACAAAATTGGCCACTTGTCACATGAAAATCCAATCTTATACACAATAATCAATACGACTATACCAGAAAAACAAACGCACTGGTACTATTTTTGATAGAATGTCATACAAGATGATTAATTACGCTTTAAAATGTTAAAGGTGAAAGAACCATCTTCTACAAACATTCATGACGAGTCCTAATATGAAATCAACCACCAAAATACTCATCTTAACAGATTTTTTGTTGGTAAAATAGACATGTCAGGAAACTCCACCAAATAAAGTCATATAAATATCTAATTGAGTGAAAAACAAGCTCATTATAAGATCTAGCAATTGAAGATAAGTAGAGCACAAGACATAATTAGCCATATGATGAAATAGCAAGGAAAATAAACTCAATAGAAGTAAAATCCAGAGCTAGCAAAGAGAGAAATTGATTTCATATCCAAAAATAGTAACCCATGTGTCCACCTCCAGGCTACCATTTAGCACCGTAGGTCCTTGCATCTCAGACCCAGAAAATCCCTAGGCGGTGGTGACAGAAGCATAATCAATGCTCCCGGCTCAACCACCCCATCTACAAGCGAGCCATGGTCCGCATCTTATTCCCCACTCTTGTCGGCAGGCGAAATCATCCAACTCAAGCCTTCGGGGTTCTTCCCACACCGGTCGAAAGGACCAGCACCATTCATCTCCGTCGCTCGGGTCGGGAGGAAGCATGAAGAGGATGAATAGGAAGGAGAAGGGGAGAGTGATCCCTTCTGGCCCCAGCTCCTGGCGCTGATGGGAGACAATTGTGAGGGCGGCAGGAGGTCAGCCTCGGGTATGAAGTCCACCCGATCGTCGAGCGTGAAGACTGGGAGCAGATGGAGGTCGGAGGCAGTGATGGCGCTATGGTGAGGAGGGAGGCGGCGAAGAAGGCGACGAAGAGGGTGGTGAGGAGGGAGGCGACGAAGAGGGCGGTGAGGAGGAGTCGGCGAAGAGTAGGGTTTTGGGAAAGAGACAGAAAAAAAACAAGGCGTAAAACAGACAAATGACGAAGGAGAAAAAGTGGCGAAAGAAAAAACAATTGCATTTAACAACACTTAATAGACAACGGTTTATAAAAACTGTTGTCGTAATCCCAAAAAAATGGACATAGACAACAGTTTTAAAAAACTGTTGTCGTACCCTTTAAAAACCGTTGTTGTATCCCCAAAAAAACATAAATAGACAACAGTTTTTAAAAACCGTTGTCATAGGCCAAAAAAATTATTAAAAGACAACAGTTTTTATTAAAACCGTTGTTAAAAGGCAAAAAGACAACGGTTTGGTATAAAACCGTTGTCGTTTGAGTGTTGTTGAATGACGTTTTTCTTGTAGTGCAAGTAAGTACAGTTGCTTAATTTATTTGTATGCAAAATAGTATGATACTCTAAGATACATGAATGGTAGCCTAGGAAGGATACCTTAAGCTATACCCTAGAGAATGGTGCATGATGATAAGTAGGATGCATGAATGGTAGCCTAGATACAAGAACCTTAGGCTATAACATAAGAGGGTCATAAAGCAAAAGACTGTCGCAAGAGCAAAATTAAATGCTACGACTGTGGACTGGAAGGACATCTGTCTAGAGACTGCCCTACCAAAACTAAAGCACCACAGTATGTGCCGAACCAAGGTGGTCCCGCAAGGTTACACCAACTGCAGACTTCTATTGAGGGACCTTCAATAAGTCAAGGGAGATTGGAAGCTCCACCAGTATCTAAGGAATCGGAGCAGAAATTGTTATTCTAAGTTCGGGGACGAACTTTCAATAAGTAGGGGAGTTTGTAACACCTCTAGAAAGCCTAGATAAAGTAAGGGCAATGAGAGTACGAATGTAATGAAAAGAATGTGTAGATAGTCTACGTTGAATGTTACGATGGGAAGGATTTAGATGATTAAAAACTTTATGAAAGAAAATTAAGTTGAGAATATAAAGTTCTATACATGATTTATAATGCAAGGAATTAATGTAAACAAAAGAAATATGAGATATTATATATGCATGTATGAAATATTTATGCATAATGCATATACATGAATTATTTTGTACAAAAATATGTTAGGAGAAGGATTTGATCCTTGGTTCTCTTGTGGATGCATGCATGTGTTAACCAAATGTGATAGGAGTGAATATTGTAAGAGGAGAGATGGAAATTATAATTAAAGGAAAGAAAGGAGAGAAATTAAGAGAAAGAAAAGAGAGAAACTCAAGAAGCATTTCTCTAGCATATTCTTTCTCATTAAGAGGAGAAGTAAATGAGGAGGATGAATCAAGTCAAGTTTTCCTCCCTCACTTTAGTATAAATAGGCATGGAGTGGGGCTTCATCCTCAACTCACTCTCCTCCTCTCCTCCATTTGTGCCGAGCACTCTCCCTCCCTCTTTCCTCTTGTTGCCGAGAGCAACAACTCTCCCCCTTCTTTCTTTCTTTTTGTTGCCGAGCAACACAAGAGGAAGAAGCCTCCTCTTCTTCCTCCTCCTCTCCACCAAAAGACCTAGCCACTTCTTCCTCCATTGGTGCCGAGCAAAGCAAGCAAGGAAGAAAGGTCCACAAGCAAGTTCTCAACTCTAGGAAACTTAAGCAAAGAAGGTAAGCTTCCCCTCACCTGCGGTACAAGGCTTTCATGTGATTTTCGGATTCTTTTTCTATGCCTTGAAAGAAAGTTTTCCCCTATGTTTTTATACATATATGATGCATGATCAGAGGTGTATGTAACCCTAGAATTTCAATCAAAAATATTGTAAATAGGTTAGGAAAATTATTGTCTAACCAAACTACTGCAAGGTTCCCTCTATGAAATGCTAAGGACCTTCCTATGGTTTTCTTGCTTGGAAGTTGATTGGAACCAAAAGAACCCCACTCTCATGTTTCGGCCAAGAAAGAATTTAGGGTTAGGAGGACCTTATGCACAAAAAGAGAATAAACTATAGGCTTAAGGTAGTCCTCTCTAGGTAATTTTTTTTTCAATCAAACTCAATTAATCAAAATGGAATCCATCTCCACACTAACCAATATCATGCAAGTAAAGTATTCAATCATGTAAAATGACCTAACTTGATGGTCAAAATTAAAGAACTTTTACCATCTTAAAAGTATTACTAGAACAATTTAATGGAAAATTTTATTCCAAATGAGATGCTATGTATACTAAACAAAGTACAAGGTATTAAGCAAAATGCGAATGTAAAGTATGCAAAGCAAAAAGAAAAATAAGGAATGAACTCCCCTTTATTCCGGACGGTTGCAAACGATTAAGAAGTAGAATCCACGCCGGTATTGGAATGGTTCTTCCCGGTGGTTGGAGTCGGTTAAGGTGCAAAATCCACTTTGGAAGTGGAATATTGTGCATTAAGGTCAAGACCTCTCCTCCCACCATATGCTCCTTGAAAATTTGCCCTGGCGGTTGAAGACGGTTCAATTTAAGCATCCACTCTGTAGCCTATAAAGATGAAAGGTAGACATCCCTCACAAGCATATAAGGTAAAAAAAAGATGTAACAATATTAGTCCCTATAAAGCATGTGTCAAGAAATACATCACATCCAATAAAGTCAATTAATGGTACCTCTATGAAATTTTCTAATAAATCACAAGAAATACTAACCTTGTCATGTTGAAAGGCACCTGGAAGTTCTGGAATGGTGACTGTGACCTCCTCATCATCAAGTAATGGTTCAGGCTTTGGCTCAGGTGGTGTATCTAAGGGAAGTGATTCTTGGGGCTCTGCTTCTATAGCATAAGTCCCTACACTCTCATCATCAACATCTGGTTCAGGTGATTCTTGGGGTATTGCTTCCATTGTGCAATCCCCTACACTTACATCATCATCCACATCAGCACCTGCATCATCAACAACATCCACAAAAATAGTATCAGCAGAGTCGGAAATTCTTACAACTACAGCATCACAACAAGAAGTATTAGAGGAGTCCTATGAAATAATAAAATCAAGATTAGGTCTGTCAAAGACACTACAATCCCTTTGCTCAAGCACCTCAATATTTGTAGGAAAGGTCTTATCAACTCTTAAGGTAACTGGTTGTCCATTTCTAAATTGTTGAGGGTTGGCAGCCATGGTTTCCAAAAATTTCATAGCTTCATCAGGAGTCTTATCAATCAAAGGCCCTCCACTAGCTTTATCCACCATGTACAAATCAATCGGCGATAACCCATCATAAAAATGTAAGATAAGCATTTGATCACTGATTTGATGTTGAGGACAACTGGAGCAAAGTTCCTTGAATCTCTTCCAATATTCATGCAATGTCTCCTCCTCGAATTGTTGAATACCACGAATCTTTTTCCGCATAGCTATATAATCATTCTGAACTCCCTGTGGGCTTTGATATGATGGATATGAGTCAGTAAACTGACTATGTGCAACCTCGGACCTAAAGTTTGATTGATCGACAGGTGAGTAGTACTGATGTTCAGGCTGATAGAACCAAGTCTGAGGCTGATAGTACTGATAATATGGATCCATGGTCAAAGAAATTTCCTACTCTTATACTGAAACACTAGCAGATAAAATCAGAAGACACAGGAGCATATAATATCAAACACATGGATATATGAACATGAAAGCAATTGAAATTTTTTTTCAAATTTTTATGTAAAAAGAAAAAGAAACAATCCTAAGGTATCAAACACCGCAACATTCCCCGGCAACAACGCCAATTATGATAAACCCTAATTTTGTCGTGAAATGGGTATCAAAAGAATTAAGTAATCGAATCCATTCTACACTAATGTAGCATAGAAATAACTCGGGTCGTCTCCCAATGAATGTAGCCAATGCTTAATATTCTAGGATTGAATTGTTATTTTTCTTGGGGTTTTGGATTTTATTGACTTCTTGGATTAAGGAATGAAATAACAAGACAAGTATGAAACTAAATCTAACGCAATGGAAGAAATCCTATCTATCTATCTATTAATCATGAACCCACAACATATTGTCACACTATGCTGTGAATTTCATCATTAACAGATCCAAACAAATTAGAAACTAAACAAGAGCAAAATAAGAACAAGACAAGAACAAAGCAAACAATTCAGATTCTTGCATTTATGAACTAAACAATGAACTCAAGACAAATCATATCTCCACTCAAAGAGTTAACAAACATTCAGATGCATCGAAGACAACAAGAAATAGATCTAAACTTCGTGTAACCTTACCAATTCAGATCTATGAAACTAAACAGCCAAGAGACAATAAACGAAGCTGGAAATTGGAAAACAGAAATGCAGAAATTAAAGAGAAAAGTATTGAACCGAAGTGAGCTTGGGCATTCCCAAATACTCATTGGATTGGACGAAGATGTCCACAGCACACAAGTGGTAAATAACCAATCAAATCAGATGAAACGCAGCTAGAATTAGAAATCAAAGTAGAAATCAGAGAAGTCCGAAGCAAATACTAAACAGAGCTTCGAGGAAGAAGGTCACCGGTTGGAAGGAGGAAGAGAATTCGGCTGAAACCTCCAAATCGCTCCACTTCTCCGTTCTTCTTCTCCCTCTTAGAATCGCAGCAGAAAATGCAGTCAAATCTGGATCAGGTTGTTGAAATGGCATCGCCGGCTCGAAGATGGAAGATCACCGGAGGAAGGGAAACACCCTTGACCTCAGCAGCTCGCCGGCGGTGGAGTGGATCGGAATCCCGGAGAAGGATCGCGCTCCTCTGTTCTTGACGCGAAGCTACTGTAGAAAATTGACCATCTCCCTGTAGCTTCTCCTTTCCCATTTAAATCAGATCTCAGATCTGTGATGAACGGCTGTGATTTTCTCGGATCGATCCAACGGTGGAAATTGCTCCAAATCAGATCCAAATCTTCAGATCTTGATCCCTGGTTGTGATCTACTCCCCAATGGCTTGGATGACCCAGATTCTTCATGGATGTCTTAGATCTACTCCGATCTTGAATGAACGGCTGAGATTGTTCCAGAGCTTGATCTCCTTATTTAAGCTCAGGTTTGAACTCAATCTGAGTTGATCAAATTAGAGTCCTTGCCCTTTGATGCCTATAAAGAATATAACCAAATATTAGCATCAAATACCTCAAATATGATATAATTTGCAATTAAGTTCACAAATGACTCTAACTCATGAAACATGATGTAAACATGACTTTAACATATGAGAAGATTAAAAAGTATGCCTATATGAATCACAATATCATGATAAAATGATAATTATCAGTGAGTCCAACACTCAGCGGGTAACAACTGATATGTATAATAAAAAAATAACAATCAGCACTAATCATGCGTACAGTCTCCTGATACAAGAAGGATAAATGCAACTGAGGAAAGCAAGAGAAAACTGTACTAACCAGGACCAGGGTATAAGTATAATAGGGTCGTCAGATCGAGAAGTATCAAAATCCTGTAGTCATGTCAATCATATGCACCCATATAAATGCAGCAAGTAAATGCAACAAACACAAGCAATAAATGCATCATGTATATGATGCCAATGTCATGGTCACCCCTGACGTCAGTCAGCCATCTCACACACAATGGTGAGACCGAGTGGGTAGGGTTGTGACAACCGTGCAGTCTGCCATCACTGCTCCTGATGTGTGACCGAGTGGACGGGATGCTGTCGGAGTACACCTATCCTCCTACCCCAAATCATAAATGGGGGAGCACAATGCTCTCATCTCCTGGTACACGATGACGGGGGGAATGTCTGCCGGCTACCATGCTGCGTCACACTACCCAAGAGCGGACCAACGGAGCCAAACAAAGTCCAACCGCCTGTCGGCTACCACTCTACTACACTAAACCAGCGGAGTCAAACAGAGTAGAACTGTCTGTCGGCTACCATACTGAGTCACCAGACCAATGGAGCCAAACAGCAGAACTGCCACACACCTGTCTGATATACCACTAACCCATGAGTGATGGTGTGTGCAGATACAAGTAACTAGCGATGTGCTCGACAATAATGGAGCAGACTATCACACAGCATGCAATCATGTGCGATGTTGCATGACACTAAACATGGCAATATCCTGAACAGCATAACAATATCCATATATAAATATAAAATGTGTACCATAGGACAATGAACCAAATTAAAGGTACACAGATCAGATAAGTTATCAAAAACCCTAGATCCTGAACATAATAAATAACATGGTTGTGTCACTACCTCTATAAACATGTATAATCAAGTAAATACTAACATGATGTGCATAACAAATAAATAAACAAGCATGTAACAGATCGGGTAGTAATCAACCGAAGCAAATAAGAAACACAATCATTGCTATTTGTTAAAAACATTACTATGCATATCAAATGACATAAAGTCAAAGTACCTGCCTCCAAACGAAAATTCCAAACCGATCCAAATTCAACGTCGAGATACTTATCTCGTGTCAAAGTCCTGTATCACCAATATTTACATTTTTATTTAGCTAATACCCAATAAAATAGCTAAATAAAAATCTCTAACACTAAATTAGGGTAAAACCCTAATCATACCACTAGATAAATTCCAAACCTAATCCATTTACACATAAACAACTTAAACTTAAATGAATTTCTGTACTATTCATTTCTTATTCTTTCCTAGCTTCAAATCTATGTATGCTACAACAAGATCAAATTCCTAATTCCCCAAAATTAATACCTCACCTGCTATAAATTCACCTCGCTGCTCAGATCAAGAAAAGACCATAAAAAATCCACCACTACCATATTGCGATTTCCGCACTGGATACCACTGGTGAGCAAGAGACAAGATTGCTCAGTCACTTAACAATCTCAACTTCTATACAGAACATGAAATTAACCTAATACCAATCCAATCTTACCAAAACCAGATTGGTAACCTCCTTCCCAAAGCCACTGTGGTGACGAACCAGTAGAGAGTAGTGGCAAGAAAAGACCCGCTGGTGCCGCGATGAGGAGACACCAAGAGTCGGTGGTCTAGGGCCCAGATGAACTCGGTTGCCAGCGCTAGGGCACAGGCGACAGCGTCGCTGGTTCGGGTTGAGAGATGGCAGCGGCGCCGAATACAAACTAGGGTAGCAGAGGGCTATGATCTGTGGTGAGTCGGTCCTGGTGGTCGGCGACAGTGCTGCGCAGATGCCGATCTAGGGCACGGTGAGGAGTGGCTGGCGATCGGCGCCGTCGCTCGACGAGGAGGAAGAGAAGGGGGTCTCCGCGCTGCTCCGTACAGCGGTCTACAAAGAGGCTAGGGCAAAGCTCAGAAATAATAAGAAGAAGACGCCAAGAACCCTCGGCCGCGGCTTTAATCGCGAGGAAACTGTCGCGTGCGGTGGTTAGGGCAGAGAGGAAAGGGTCGGGCGGCTTAGCGCGAGGAGGAGCGAAGAAATGATGGAAATAAGGAGAAAATAAAAGAAAAAGAAAAAGAAATAGAAAAATAAAAGGAAATAAGAACATAAAAATTTCCTCGCTTAAATGGGTAGCCTAAATAGGCTTTTCCAGGCCCCGTTTTTATCCCCGTAAACTCGTCCATACGAGCTCCAAAAAAATTCTGAAAAATTTCCAAAAATTCCAGAAAATTCCCCTTATTAGTATCTGCCCTTTTTCGATATTTTACATTCTCCCCCACTAATAAAAATTTGGTCCCCAAATTTCGTTATCTACCATCAGCAAGTACTAACATCAGTTAGAAAGTATAAATGCTGAACGGTAATTAACTCACATACCTCAAGTAAAAAGATGGGAATATCGAGCTCGGATAGTATCCTCGAGCTCCCAGGTAGCCTCCTCGTCCGTATGATGCTGCCATCCTACTTTAAATAGTCGGATAGTCTTGTTCCGCAACTGATGCTCTTTTCGGTCCAGAATCCGTACCGGAACCTCCTCATAGGTGACGTTAGGCTGAACGAGAACTGAGATATCTGTGAGTACATGTGTCGGGTCAGGTATATATCTCCTCAGCATAGATACATGGAATACATCGTGCACGCCTGCCAGGGACGGTGGTAGTACCAGCCGGTAAGCTACTGCTCCAATCCTCTCCAGGATCTGGAAAGGGCCAATGTATCGTGGAGCTAGCTTACCTCTAAGGCCAAATCTCTTCACCCCCTTCATGGGTGAAACTCGCATAAAAACATGATCACCAATAGAGAACTCCAAAGGTCTGCGTCTCCGATCAGCATAACTCTTCTGGCCGTCCTGCGCCTCTGACATCCTCCGTCTGATAGTACGGACCAACTCTGTATCCTGCTCAGCTCTATGAGGTCCCAACAGCTAGGCCTCCCCAACCTCATCCCAGAGGGTGGGTGTCTGACAAGGCCTACCATACAATTTTCGAAAAATTGTATCCATACTCGTAAACTCGTCCATACGAGCTCCGAAAAATTTCCAAAAAATTTCCAAAATTTCCAGAAAATTCCCCTTATTATTATCTGCCCTTTTTTGATATTTTACATTCTCCCCCATTAATAAAAATTTGGTTCCCAAATTTCGTTATCTACCATCAGCAAGTACTAACATCAGTTAGAAAGTATAAATGCTGAACGGTAATAAACTCACATACCTCAAGTAAAAAGATGGGAATATCAAGCTCGGATAGTATCCTCGAGCTCCCAGGTAGCCTCCTCGTCTGTATGATGCTGCCATCCGACTTTAACCAGTCGGATAGTCTTGTTCCGCAACTGACGCTGTTTTCGGTCCAGAATCCGTACCGGAACCTCCTCATAGTTGACGTTAGGCTGAACGAGAACTGAGATATCTGTGAGTACATGTGTCGGGTCGGGTATATATCTCCTCAGCATAGATACATGGAATACATCGTGCACGCCTGCCAGGGACGGTGGTAGTACCAGCTGGTAAGCTACTGCTCCAATCCTCTCCAGGATCTGGAAAGGGCCAATGTATCGTGGAGCTAGCTTACCTCTAAGGCCAAATCTCTTCACCCCCTTCATGGGTGAAACTCGCATAAAAACATGATCACCAATAGAGAACTTCAAAGGTCTGCGTCTCCGATCAGCATAACTCTTCTTGCGGTCTTGCGCCTCTGACATCCTCTGTCTGATAGTACGGGCCAACTCTACATCCTGCTGAGCTCTATGAGGTCCCAACAGCTGGGCCTCCCCAACCTCATCCCAGAGGGTGGGTGTCCGACAAGGCCTACCATACAATGCTTCAAACGGTGTCATCTGGATAGCCGAATGAAAGCTGTTGTTATAGGCGAACTCTACCAACGGCAAATAGTCCTCCCAACTGCCTCCAAAATCTAGTACACAAGATCTCAGCAAGTCCTCTAGAGTCTGAATAGTCCACTCTGACTGTCCATCTGTCTTCGGATGGAAAGCTATACTTAAACAGAACTGAGTGCCCAAGGCCTGCTGCAGACTCTGCCAGAATCGAGACGTGAACCGGGGGTCTCTGTCGAAATAATACTCAAAGGGACACCATGCAATCTGATGATCTCCCGGCAATACAGATCTGCCAATCGATCCAGGGAATCTGTCCTCCGGATCGCTAAGAAGTGCGCCAATTTGGTTAATTGATCAACGAATACCCAAATCACGTTATGACCTCGTCGTGTCCTCGGCAAACCCACCACAAAGTCCATGGTAATGTGTTCCCATTTCCACTCGGGAATAGGAATCCGCTGAAGTAAGTCGGCAGGTCTCTGGTGCTCGGCCTTCACCTGCTGACAGACAAGACATCTAGCTACGAATTTGTTGGGTTTTTCGGTCCGCGAAAACCACTTTTTCGCGTCGCTGAAACCCCGAAACTCCCTAGCCAATGGATCCGTGCGAAGAGTATAGAACAAAATTTTACATGTACAAGTTTACTAACTAGATCTACTCTTAGATTTATATGTTTAGAAAATTACCCTTGATGCGTGCCCTTTACGAATCCCGCTCGTCTAAGGAAGTGTCGGATCTCAAGATTGTCAACGTAGACAATCCTCTAGAAGTATCCACACGAACAAGATGTGTTCTCTAACCCTTGATGCTCTCGGATGGGATTGGAAGAAGAAGAAAGGAAAAGAAGAGAACACACTTTTCTAAAAAATCTCTATGTGACTTTCACTAACCTTTCTTCTTGGATTAGACTTACTCTCCTTTCTTCTCCCTTGCTTGAAACCCACGACCAAGAGAAGAGAATGAGCAAGAAGAGAGCTTAGGAGGAGGAAGATGACTTGAATGAGAGTTACTCACCAAAAGAAAACTTCACATTTTCCATCAAGTGGCCGGCCACTACAAGTAGTGTAACCCCATTCACATTAATCACAATTAATGTGGAGGCCATTAAAGAGAATAGTTGTAACCTCCATGAGGTGGTACATGTGATGATGTGGCACATCATCATTAGTTCTCCTAATGCCAAGTCACAAATGATGTGGCATAAAGTCAAGTCAAACTTGACTTAATCTCTTTTATGGTTGATCTAATCCAACCATTTAATTCAAGCCAATTTAATATAATGAATCTAATTCATTTAATTAAATTGATTCAATGAGTCATAATCAAAGTAAGACTCATTGAACACATGAATCAACTTAAGTCCAACTCAATTAGCCCAATTAGGATTACTCTTAATCCAATTTGATTCATCACATGAATCTAATCATCTTGGTTCATCATATGAACCTAATCTCCATCCACTTGTTCTTTGTGTGTGACCCAATAGGTTCTTGTAACGTTGGCAATGCCCCTAAACTCATTTAGAAGCATAAGTAATGAGCGGTATCTAGCAATACATCATTACTACCCAAGTTACAAGAGTGTTGAGATCCAACATCACCTTGTGACTACTAATTGCGACTCCTCACAATATATGACAAGTGTCCTTCTATCCTAGATATCTAGATTGATCAATGTGAGGCATAGACCGTGTCATCCTCTGACCAATCTAAATCTTGAACTCCAAGTAGACTCACTCAATCAAATGAGCTCAATATCTCATATTGACTCATTTGAGCATGGCCATGCACTTCGTGGTCTCACTCTATCAAGAATATCGATGTCACTCCCGTCATATAGGAGGGATAGATCACATCTACATCACTCACATCCCTCCGCATTGTAACACACACTAAGTTTTTAAGATAAATATGAGAATGATGAATTTGCCTTAGAAAAATATTAGTAGAATGTTGAACCAAAAAGAAATAAAAAGAAATAATGGTCAAGGATTCAACCTTGAACCTCTCATGATGTAAATGATAAGATTAATGGGTAATAACCAGTTGGGATAGGAATAATATATTGATAGCAAAGGAGGGAAACTCATGATAAGGATGAGAGTAAAAGCTAGCCAAAAGAAAACAAGAAAAGAACATGAGAAAGGCAACTTGTCTTCCTTCTTTTCTCTCCCTCTTCCTCTCTCTTTTTGCCGTGACTTAAAGAGGAACATTAAGGGGATTCATTCCCCCTTATTTCATCATGAATGATGACAACAAATAAATAAATAAAATAAAAATAAAAAAATGAAAAAAAGGGGGCTAAGGGAGAAGGAAAGCAAAAACCATGTTTGCTACCTCTTCCCCCTTAACATAAAAGAGAATATGTAAAGAGAAGATTTTATTTTCTCTCATTTCTCTCAATCTCCCCTCTCCCTCACTGAGAACCTCAGCCCCCTCTCCTCCATTTTCGGCCCCAAAACAAAGTTCCTCCTAGGATACAAAGGAGGGCTACCAAAGGAAATCAAAGGAGGAGAACAAGAAGAAGAGACCTCTTCTTCCATCACCACACCTTAGAACCACAAGCGAAAAGGATGTAAGCTTTCCCCTCACCTGTGGTACAAGGTGTTTTATGTGCTTTTCGGATTTTATGAGGATTAGAAAACCTAGAATAGAATTTAAGAAAAATTCGGCCAAAGAAGAGTTTTCAAATCTAGGAAGGTTTAAACAAGTCCTCATTTCATGATATTTTTCTATGCTATGTAGGAAGGTTTTCCTTCATGTTTTTATACCTATATGATGCTTGGTCAGAAGAGTACCTAACCCTAGAATTTCAGCCAAAAATATTTTAAAGAGGTTAGGGAAATCATTGTTTAACCAAACTAGTACAAGATTCCCTCCATGAATTACTAAGGGTCTTTTGTTGGTTTTTCTTGCTTAAAAGTTACTTGGAACCAAAAGAAATCCACTCATATGTTTCGGCCAAGAAAAGAGCTTAGGGTTAGGAAGACCTTTAAATTTAAGTAACCATGTTTATATGATAGAATATAGAGTTCTCTTAAAGAATTGCATGTTGAATATTGCTAGAAATTCATGAACTCTTCATTAAGATTTTCGGCCATGATAAGATGGATAGCTTAGAAAAGCTTAAACACAATTTTTACATGCTCAAGACCTCTGTGATATTAAGATATGAATGTTGTTTAATACTCTCATGCTTAATTAGGGTATAGAGAATTTAGTTACATGATATATGACATGTAAGATCACAAGGGTCCTAACTTGTTTATGAACCAAATTTATATATGATGTTCTTAGTAATTTTTGCCATGAAACATACTTAGGTTTTCCATGCTTTAGGCCACTTAAAACCTAGTTTAGAGATTGGTAGGTTTCAGCCATGAGGAAAAATAAAAGAAAAAGGAAAGAAACCTAGGAAGCCTAAGACACAATTCACATGTATGTTTATTAAGCTTGTCTTTGTACATGCTTTGAAACTTCTATGACTTCCTATGCTTTTAGGCTATTTGAAGCAAATTTAAACACTGATGAGTCTCAGCCAAGTAGGGTTTAAATGACCTAGAGGCCTTAGAATTGAAACCAATTGTGTTAAAAATGCTTCTTATGGAAATATGATAATATGTTGATTGAGTCACATGCTTGTATAATTTTTCCATGACCTAAATGGACCATTATATGTTTCGACCATGAAGGGATAGATGCCCTAGAAACCCTAGAACAAAAATTAAATATGCTCATGTCACTCTACATGAAATATGATAAGTATAAAGCCAAAGTTCTCATGCTATATGTTGTTTAATGACCTAAAATGAGGCTAGGGTAAGTTTCGGCCATACCCATTGTATGATGCCTTATTATGAATTTATACATGATGTTAGTTCAAGTTCACATGCTTGTATGCTTGGCTTTAGCCCTAATGAATACTTGTTAAATTTCGGCCATGACATATGTTAAGGGCTTGAAGAACTTAGGAACTAGCTCAAATATGCTTACTATGTTACTTGGAAAAAAATGCTATAAATATGGTTTAAGGTTTCCATGCTTTCATGACATTTGGGACCTTGTTTCACACCTGATAGGGTTCAGCCACTTGAAGTTTAGGGACTTGGAGAACTTAGAAACCAAGTTAATCATGCTTATAATGCTTCCTATGAAATGGATGTGATGATAATTTAGGTTCCACATTCTTGGAGGTTGTTTTTACCTAAATTGAGATCTAAGGGGGGGTTCGGCCATGATAAGAACCCAAGGGATTAGGAAGCTTAGAACCCAAGCTAACTATGTTACCATGTTTCTTATGATAGTATAATCACATGATACACCCTTATGCTTAAACATGTATGCTTGTGATTTATACTTTCCATGATATGATATGTGCTTAGAAATATGCATGCTTTGATGATATGCTATGTGCTTAAAATATGCATGCTTTCATGATATGCTATGTGGATAGAAATATGCATGCTTTGATGATATGATATGTGCTTAAAATATGCATGCTTTCATGATATGCTATGTGGATAGAAATATGCATGCTTTGATGATATGCTATGTGCTTAAAATATGCATGCTTTCATGATATGCTAGGTGGATAGAAATATGCATGCTTGGATGATATGCTATGTGCTTAAAATATGCATGCTTTCATGATATGCTATGTGGATAGAAATATGCATGCTTTGATGATATGCTATGTGCTTAAAATATGCATGCTTTCATGATATGCTAGGTGGATAGAAATATGCATGCTTGGATGATATGCTATGTGCTTAAAATATGCATGTTTTCATGATATGCTATGTGGATAGAAATATGCATGCTTTGATGATATGCTATGTGCCTAGAATATGCATGCTCTCATGATATGCTATGTGGTGAAAATATGCATGCTTTAATGACATGATGTAAGCCTAAGTGATGCATACTTTTTATGACATGATGTATGCCTAAGTGATGCATACTTTTTATGACATGACGTATGCCTAAGTGATGCATACTATTTATGATATGATGTATGCCTAAGTGATGCATACTTTTATGACATAATGTATGCCTAAGTGATGCATACTTCTATGATATGCTATGTGACAAAATGATGCATTTTTATACATGCTACTTTACTTTGTTAGGCTTGTACCAAGAGTGGGCTACTAATCAGCCCCTAGGCCTTTGGCTGTGTGATCCAGGCTAGTAAAAACAAAGGGATGGGCTCCATATTACGCCCTAGGTCTATGGATGTGTGATCCGGACCTGGTTCCTAGTATGATTCAAGACTTGCTACCTTGGATATACTTAGGAAGCGCGCATATCTACGTGATTTATCTATGTGTGGTACAAGCCGGGGCCCTGATTTTGTTGATATTATGTTCAAGTATATATGTAAGAAGAAATAATTTTAAAGATCATGAGACATACACATGTTTTTCGGATACATGTTTTCAAAATCATATTGCATATACCTTTTCATCATGTTGTGATGATGCTATGATTTATGATATGCCATGATTAGATACGATTATGTTATGTTTCATGCTATTCTTTAAGAGCTTGATATGCCATGCCACCTTATGATGATACTATGATATGCCATGATTAGATATGATTATGTTATGTTTCATGCTATGCTTTAAGAGATGATATGCCATGACTAGTTTTGATTTTGTTATGTTGCATGATATGCTTAAAGAGTATGATATGTTATGCCATGACTAGTTGAGATCATGTTATGTTGAGACATTCTTTGATCATGTGATGATTTTTGGTTTTAGTGAGTAGGAAAGGAACTTACTGAGCCATGAGTGCTCATAGCTTACTTTCCTTGTACCACAGATAAAGGAAAAAGATGGATGAGCTAAAGAAGCAGCCGGAGAGGTAAGGAGATGTGTGTGGCAATGGCTAGGCAACCAAATAAGAACCTTCTTTAAAAACTTTTAAAGAACTATGCTTTGGTATCATGAATTGTAGTACCGTATGTGTGACTTGATGTTATGTTTCTACTAATTTTGATATCATGTTATTGATGCCATGATAGTGTAGTTCAGATTTGATGAAAAGAAAAACAAAAGAAAAGTTTTCATTAAACTAAGAAAATTATTTTAAGTCTTCCGCTGTTTTAAAAAGAAAAATTTGTACATGGAGTATCGTAGCCCCGTCCCTTAGAGTTAGCAGGGAGGGCGGGCGTTACAGGTTGGTATCAGAGCCAGGTTTTTGCCAGCTCACTACACACACATCAAGCCTCCGACCTGCGGCTCCAAGTAAGAATGTTTATGCTTAATTTTATATGCTTATGCTTATTTTCTTGTGTTATATTATTTGCTTGATTTATTCTTTGAATTTCTTATATTGCTTACGCTTAAATTTCTTGTTATATACTTATGCTTTATTTGCTTTATTACTTGTGTCACATTATTTGCTTGCTATTTGTTTCTTTGGTTTATTATATTGCTTGTGCTTTATTTATGATGCATGGTTGCTACCTTATTCTTTATTTTTAGTCATAGTCTTAGACTAGGATTGCATCTTGGTAGGTTAGGAATAATACCAGAACAATCTCACAAATGGATAGAAACAAACAAAACAGTACGTTAGATTGGCTAAAAAAAAAAAACGATAACCACTTACACTAGTCTATTTGTCATTATTTAGATCAACATAGTTAGGACACGCAATGCCCGAACCGAGGGGACAGTGACTCCACCAGACCTGACACAGGTAGTCGCAGACCTCCAGCATCAGATCACAGAACAACAGCAGCTGATCACTACCATAATGGGTCAGCAAGGCAACCCGGTTACCCCACCAACAAATCAGAATACACTACCGGTTATACCTACAGCCGTGCCAGTACCCCCGGCAGCCCCTATTCCGATGGTCCGACAATAGGCCTATCTGATTCAGTGGCAAAGGCTTAAGCCGGAAGCATTCTCGGGAAACTGCGAACCATGGGATGCACAAGCCTGGCTTAAGACCGTGGAGAGCATAATGGAACTACTGGACTGGCCTGAACACGAGAAGGTCAAATGCACGTCGTTCTGCCTTACCGGAGATGCCCGAATGTGGTGGGACCGAGTAAAAGCGAAAAGATAAATAAACCAGATGCAGTGGACGGATTTTGAGACAGAGTTCTTAGAAGAATTCTTCCATATGCAAGTGACCAACAAGCACTATGAGGAGTTCACTGAGTTCCGGTAAGGTGAGCTGTCAGTTAACGAAGCCGTCAAGAAATTCAACCGCCTAGCACGTCTGTGCCCAGAACTGATCCGTACTGAAAAAGAAAGGGTCCGGTTAATGTTAAAGATGCTCCGACCCGAGATAACTCTGAATGTAGCCGGCGGAGTTAATAGACCGCAGACTGCAGAGGAGCTAGTCAGCAGTGCCTTGATTACCGAGCACTACCAGAAAGCAATGAACGGGGGCAAGAACCAAGTACTGACCGTAGGACACAAATCACACAATACCAGAACCGGCTGGAAGGGAAACTCAAGTGGAAAGATGAAACAGTGGAACAACACAAAAGGTGGTCCGGCCAATAAGCAAACCAAGTACCCTCAGTGTGCCACATGTGGAAAGATGCATTTTGGAGTATGTCTCCTAAGCACCCGAAAGTGCTACAACTGTGGAAAGGAAGGTCATTTGGCAAGAAATTGCCCTACTCAGTCTCAGGCACTACCTCCGCAGAACAACCAGAATAGAAGTACCCCTGCACAGCTTCACCAGATGCATACAGCCATAGAAGGGACTTCAATCAGCCAAGGAAGATTGGAGGCCCCTCCCACTATGACCAATGCCAGAGTCTACTCTCTCGCTCAGGATGACGTGGCGAACGCCTCTGCCATCGTCTCAGGTCAGCCATCTAATTTCAATCAATATGCTAAAGTTTTATTTAATGCTGGAAACGAACCAATAGGGGAATCCATCGAGGAACCGAGACATGTTTCGTGTCCTTGTCGAAACTATGTCCGGGCGACTTTCTACCCTCACCATAACACCGACGTTATTTGAGAGTATACTGGAAAAGCAAACCAGTGACCAAAACCTCCAGAGAATCAAACAAGAGACTTTGGAAGGGAAGAATGACGGGTTCCGGATCGCAGACAACGGGATATTATACCTCAGGGATCGGTTATGCATTCCAGAGGACCCAGAGTTGCGAAGGAAAATACTAGAAGAAGCTCATACAACACCCTATGTAATACACCCGGGTTCCACCAAGATGTACCAGGACCTGAAAAATAAATTTTGGTGGTCTGGTATGAAAAGAAAAGTGGCTCAGTATGTCAGTACGTGCCTGACCTGCCAAAGGGTAAAAGCTGAACACCAGAGACCGGGCGGATTACTACAGCCTGTCCAGATTCCAGAATGGAAATGGGAAGAAATCTCTATGGATTTCATTTCTGGTCTTCCCAGGATGACAAACGGATATGACGCTATATGGGTGATTGTAGACAGATTGACGAAGTCTGCACACTTTTTGGCGATCAAAATGACGTATTCAACTGAGCAACTAGGCATTATTTCTGTATTCCTAAGACCATTATTTCTGATAGACACGGTCGTTTTGTTTCACACTTTTGAGAGTGCGTTCAGAAGACCCTCGGCACGAAGTTGTTATTTAGTACAGCTTTCCACCCTCAGACCGATGGGCAAACTGAAAGAGTGAACCAAATATTAGAAGATATGCTAAGAGCTTGTGCCCTGGACTTCAAGGGAAGCTAGTGCCGATATCTATACCTGGCAGAATTTGCCTACAATAATAGTTACCAAGCTACTATTGGAATGACACCTTACGAAGCTCTGTATGGGAGGAAGTGTAGATCTCCTATATGCTGGTATGAATGTGGTGAAAAGAAGGAAATGGGGTTCCGAACGGAACTTATTGATGACACCACCCGAGCTATACAGAAGATCCGCCAACGAATAGAAACTGCTCAGAGTCGGCAGAAGAATTATGCCGATAAACGGCGCAGGCCACTAGAATTCAACATCGGAGATTTGGTATTCCTTAAGGTATCCCCCATGAAAGGAATAATGAGATTCGGAAAGAGGAGCAAGTTAAGCCCACGATATGTAGGACCATACCGGATTTTAGAAAGAGTGGGCCAAGTCGCATACAGACTAGAACTACCTCCAGACATGGCAGCCATTCACAATGTGTTCCATGTATCGATGCTCAAGAAGTGTACTCCCAGCACAGATCAAGTAATTGATCCACAGTCGGTACAGGTTCAAGAGGACCTAAGTTACGAAAGTAGACCTATTCAGATCTTGGACCGAGAAGTCAAGAGGTTAAGGAACAAAGAAATACCCTTAGTAAATGTTCTATGGTGGAATCAACGTTTTGAAGAAGCCACCTGGGAACGCGAGGACGATATGAAACAAAAGTACCCGGAGCTATTTTAAAGTTCGAGGATGAACTTTTTAAGAGGTACGGGGTACTGTAACACCCACTAAGATTTTAAGATAAATATGAGAATGATGAATTTGCCTTAGAAAAATATTAGTAGAATGTTGAACCAAAAAGAAATAAAAAGAAATAAAAATAGGGAATGGTCAAGGATTCAACCTTGAACCTCTCATGATGTAAATGATAAGATTAATGGGTAATAACCAGTTGGGATAGGAATAATATATTGATAGCAAAGGAGGGAAACTCATGATAAGGATGAGAGTAAAAGCTAGCCAAAAGAAAACAAGAAAAGAACAAGAGAAAGGCAACTTGCCTTCCTTCTTTTCTCTCCCTCTTCCTCTCTCTTTTTGCCGTGACTTAAAGAGGAACATTAAGGGGATTCATTCCCCCTTGTTTCATCATGAATGATGAGAACAAATAAATAAATAAAATAAAAAGAAAAAAATGAAAAAAAAGGCTAAGGGAGAAGGAAAGCAAAAACCAAGTTTGCTACCTCTTCCCCCTTAACATGAAAGAGAATATGTAAAGAGAAGATTTTATTTTCTCTCATTTCTCTCATTCTCCCCTCTCCCTCACCGAGAACCTCAGCCCCCTCTCCTCCATTTTCGGCCCCAAAACAAAGTTCCTCCTAGGATACAAAGGAGGGCTACCAAAGGAAATCAAAGGAGGAGAACAAGAAGAAGAGACCTCTTCTTCCATCACCACACCTTAGAACCACAAGCGAAAAGGATGTAAGCTTTCCCCTCACCTGTGGTACAAGGTGTTTTATGTGCTTTTTGGATTTTATGAGGATTAGAAAACCTAGAATAGAATTTAAGAAAAATTCGGCAAAAGAAGAGTTTTCAAATCTAGGAAGGTTTAAACAAGTCCTCATTTCATGATATTTTTCTATGCTATGTAGGAAGGTTTTCCTTCATGTTTTTATACCTATATGATTCTTGGTCAGAGGAGTACCTAACCCAAGAATTTCGGCCAAAAATATTTTAAACAGGTTAGGGAAATCATTGTTTAACCAAACTAGTACAAGATTCCCTACATGAATTACTAAGGGACTTTTGTTGGTTTTTCTTGCTTAAAAATTACTTGGAACCAAAAGAAATCCACTCATATGTTTCGTCCAAGAAAAGAGCTTAGGGTTAGGAAGACCTTTAAATTTAAGTAACCATGTTTATATGATAGAATATAGAGTTCTCTTAAAGAATTGCATGTTGAATATTGCTAGAAATTCATGAACTCTTCATTAAGATTTTCGGCCATGATAAGATGGATAGCTTAGAAAAGCTTAAACAAAATTTTAACATGCTCAATACCTCTGTGATATTAAGATATGAAAGTTGTTTAATGCTCTCATGCTTAATTAGGGTATAGAGAATTTAGTTACATGATATATGACATGTAAGATCACAAGGGTCCTAGCTTGTTTATGAACCAAATTTGTATATGATGTTCTTAGTAATTTTTGCCATGAAACTTACTTAGGTTTTCCATGCTTTAGGCCACTTAAAACCTAGTTTAGAGATTGGTAGGTTTCGGCCATGAGGAAAAATAAAAGAAAAAGGAAAGAAACCTTGGAAGCCTAAGACACAATTCACATGTATGTTTATTATGTTTGTCTTTGTACATGCTATGAAACTTGTATGACTTCCTATGCTTTTAGGCTATTTGAAGCAAATTTAAACACTGATGAGTCTCGGCCAAGTAGGGTTTAAATGACCTAGAGGCCTTAGAATTGAAACCAATTGTGTTAAAAATGCTTCTTATGGAAATATGATAATATGTTGATTGAGTCACATGCTTGTATAATTTTTCCATGACCTAAATGGACCATTATATGTTTCGTCCATGAAGGGATAGATGCCCTAGAAACCCTAGAACAAAAATTAAATATGCTCATGTCACTCTACATGAAATATGATAAGTAGAAAGCCAAAGTTCTCATGCTATATGTTGTTTAATGACCTAAAATGAGGCTAGGGTAAGTTTCGGCCATACCCATTGTATGATGCCTTATTATGAATTTATACACGTTGTTAGTTCATGTTCACATGCTTGTATGCTTGCTTTTAGCCCTAATGAATACTTGTTAAATTTCGGCCAAGACATATGTTAAGGGCTTGAAGAACTTAGGAACTAGCTCAAATATGCTTACTATGTTACTTGGAAAAAAATGCTATAAATATGGTTTAAGGTTTCCATGCTTTCATGACATTTGGGACCTTGTTTCACACCTGATAGGGTTCGGCCACATGAAGTTTAGGGACTTGGAGAACTTAGAAACCAAGTTAATCAGGCTTATAATGCTTCCTATGAAATGGATGTGATGATAATTTAGGTTCCACATGCTTGGAGGTTGTTTTTACCTAAATTGAGATCTAAGGGGGGGTTCGGCCATGATAAGAACCCAAGGGATTAGGAAGCTTAGAACCCAAGCTAACAATGTTACCATGTTTCTTATGATAGTATAATCACATGATACACCCTTATGCTTAAACATGTATGCTTGTGATTTATACTTTCCATGATATGATATGTGCTTAGAAATATGCATGCTTTGATGATATGCTATGTGCTTAAAATATACATGCTTTCATGATATGCTATGTGGATAGAAATATGCATGCTTTGATGACATGCTATGTGCTTAAAATATGCATGCTTTCATGATATGCTATGTGGATAGAAATATGCATGCTTTGATGATATGCTATGTGCTTAAAATATGCATGCTTTCATGATATGCTAGGTGGATAGAAATATGCATGCTTGGATGATATGCTATGTGCTTAAAATATGCATGCTTTCATGATATGCTATGTGGATAGAAATATGCATGCTTTGATGATATGCTATGTGCTTAAAATATGCATGCTTTCATGATATGCTAGGTGGATAGAAATATGCATGCTTGGATGATATGCTATGTGCTTAAAATATGCATGTTTTCATGATATGCTATGTGGATAGAAATATGCATGCTTTGATGATATGCTATGTGCCTAAAATATGCATGCTCTAATGATATGCTATGTGGTGAAAATATGCATGCTTTTATGACATGATGTATGCCTAAGTGATGCATACTTTTTATGACATGATATATGCCTAAGTGATGCATACTTTTTATGACATGATGTATGCCTAAGTGATGCATACTTTTTATGACATGACGTATGCCTAAGTGATGCATACTATTTATGATATGATGTATGCTTAAGTGATGCATACTTTTATGACATAACGTATGCCTAAGTGATGCATACTTCTATGATATGCTATGTGACTAAATGATGCATTTTTATACATGCTACTTTACTTTGTAAGGCTTGTACCAAGGGTGGGCTCCTAATCAGCCCCTAGGCCTTTGGCTGTGTGATCCAGGCAAGTAAAAACAAAGGGATGGGCTCCTTAGTACGCCCTAGGTCTTTGGCTGTGTGATCCGGACCTGGTTCGTAGTATGATTCAAGACTTGCTACCTTGGATATACTTAGGAAGCGCGTATATCTACGTGATTTATCTATGTGTGGTACAAGCCGGGGCCCTGATTATGTTGATATTATGTTCAAGTATATATGTAAGAAGAAATGGTTTTAAAGATCATGAGACATACACATGTTTTTCGGATACATGTTTTCAAAATCATATTGCATATATACCTTTTGATCATGTTGTGATGATGCTATGATTTATGATATGCCATGATTAGATACGATTATGTTATGTTTCATGCTATGCTTTAAGAGCTTGATATGCCATGCCACCTTATGATGATACTATGATATGCCATGATTAGATATGATTATGTTATGTTTCATGATATGCTTTAAGAGATGATATGCCATGACTAGTTATGATTTTGTTATGTTGCATGATATGTTTAAAGAGTATGATATGTTATGCCATGACTAGTTGAGATCATGTTATGTTGAGACATTCTTTGATCATGTGATGATTTTTGGTTTTAGTGAGTAGGAAAGGAACTTACTGAGCCATGAGTGCTCATAGCTTACTTTCCTTGTACCACAGATAAAGGAAAAAGCTGGATGAGCTAAAGGAGCAGCAGGAGAGGCAAGGAGATGTGTGTGGCAGTGGCTAGGAAACCAAATAAGAACCTTTTTTAAAAACTTTTAAAGAACTATGCTTTGGTATCATGAATTGTAGTACCGTATGTGTGACTTGATGTTATGTTTCTACTAATTTTGATATCATGTTATTGATGCCATGATAGTGTAGTTCAAATTTGATGAAAAGAAAAACAAAAGAAAAGTTTTCATTAAACTAAGAAATTTATTTTAAGTCTTCCGCTGTTTTAAAAAGAAAAATTTGTACATGGAGTATCGTAGCCCCGTCCCTTAGAGTTAGCAGGGAGGGCGGGCGTTACACGCATAATTTGTTACATACTCAGTAATCGCCTTTATAGTCCACCCAATTACGGGTGACGTTTGACGAAACTAAAGTACATAACTCCTCATGTAGGGATCCATGGTGACTTCAGGTCTAAGGACTAGTAGTCATACTAATAGCCACATGATAAAGCATATGACACTCATATAACGATCCATGATACTTTCTCATGGCGGGTCATTCAGTATACATTCTCTAATGCATACCCATGTGTCAACTTGATATCTCTATATCCATGACTTGTGAGATCAAGTCATCGAGTTGACCTACATGCTAGTCTTATTGCATTAACATTGTCCCTGAATGTTAATACTCGACTAGGAATGATTAAGAGTAGTGTTCCCTATATCATCTCACTATCGATTCAACCAATCGATTGATATAGGTAAGAACCTTCTACTCAAGGACGTTATTATACTTAGTTTATTTGGCACCAATACAAGTAAGTATAATAACCAAAAACCAAATGCCTTTATTTATATAGAATATGATACAACAAGTCCAAAATACAATCATCAAATCATTGGCTCTAGGGCTCTAGCTAACAATCTCCCACTAGCACTAGTGCCAATCAGTGTAGCCTCTAAGCCCCAATGACCTAGTGTGACCATCATGCTTTCTCTGTTCCAAAGCCTTGGTCAAGGGATCTGCAATGTTAGCCTCGTAGGTACTCTGCAAATCTTCACATCTCCTCTGTCGATAATCTCTCGAATGAGATGGAAGTGCCATAGTATGTGTTTGGTCCGCTGCTGTGAGCGAGGTTCCTTCGCCTGTGCTATGGCTCCATTATTGTCTCAATAGGACTCAATAGAGTTAGCAATGCTAGGAACCATCCCAAGTTCAGTGATGAACTTGCGAATCCAAACTGCCTCCTTTGCTGCCTCTGATGCAGCAATATACTCGGCCTCTATCGTAGAATCAGCTACTGTGTCCTGCTTCGAACTCTTCCAGCTCATAGCACCACCATTAATGCAAAACACGAACCCCGACTGTGATCTATAGTCATCCTGGTCGATCTGGAAGCTAGCATCACTGTAACCCTTTATAGCTAGCTCATCATTGCCTCCATATATCAAGAAATATTATTTAGTCCTTCTTAAGTACTTAAGAATATTCTTGACCGCTATCCAGTGACTTTCACCTGGATCTGACTGGTATCTGCTCGTCATGCTCAAAGCATACGAGACATCAGGTCGAGTACGTAGCATGACGTACATGATCGATCCTATGGCTGAAGCATAAGGGATCTGATCCATGCGGTCTCTCTCCTCTCTAGAAGAGGGACCCTGAGTCTTCGAAAGACTCATGCCATGTGACATCGGTAGAAATCCCTTCTTGGAGTTCTGCATGGCAAAACCGAAGAAGTATCTTGTCAATGTATGTACTCTGACTTAGGCCAAGAAATCTCTTAGATCTATCTCTATAGATCTGTATCCCTAAAATGCGGGATGTCTCACCTAAGTCCTTCATTGAGAAACAAGTCCCTAGCCAAGTCTTGACATACTGTAGCAAAGGGATGTCTTTCCCAATGAGCAGTATGTCATCCACATATAATATGAGGAAGACAACTGTGTTCTCTACAACCTTTTTATAGACACAAGACTCATCTTCATTCTTGATGAAACCAAACTGTTTGATTGCATCATCGAATCGAAGATTCCAGCTCCGAGAAGCTTGATTTAGTCAATAAATGGACCTATGCAGCTTGCATACTCTGCTAGTATGCTGTGGATCTACAAAACCCTCAGGTTGTGTCATGTACACATCCTCGAGTAGGTTTCCATTCAGAAACGTGGTTTTGACGTCCATCTGCCAGATCTCGTAATTGTGGTAAGCTACAATAGCAAGCATGATCCGAATGGACTTAAACATCGCTACTGGAGAAAAGGTTTCATCATAGTCAATACCATGAATCTGCTTGAAACCTTTAGCTACCAAGTGACCCTTATAGATAAGTCCAGCCATGTCAGTCTTTCGCTTAAAGACCCACTTACACCCTATGGGTTTTACCCCTTCAGGTGGATCAACCAAACTCCATACTTGGTTGGTGTACATGGAATCCATTTCGGATCTCATGGCTTATTGCCATTTCTCGGAATCTGGTCTCATCACAGCTTCCTGATAGGTGGTAGGCTCATCCTCTATGAGCACAATGTCATCATGGTTAGACAAGAGAAATGAATATCTCTCAGGCTGACGACGTACCCTATCAAAACTGTGAAGAGGTATGTCTACTTGAACTGGTTGTTGTTCCTCAACTCCTTGTGGAACAACCTCATCCACAACACTTTTTGGTTCAAGTTCAACTTCCATCGAGGCTTCAGTGCTAGGATCAGCATCTTAAACTTCTTTAAGATCGAATGTACTCCCACTAGTCTTTCTAGAAACAAAGTCCTTTTCTAGAAAGACTCCAGTCTTTGCCACAACTATCTTATGCTGACTGGGAATGTAGAAATAATATCCCCTAGTTTCTTTGGGATATCCTATAAAGAAGCACTTGTCGGATGTGGGTCCTAATTTATCTGAGACTTGACGTCTAACGTAGGCCTCACATCCCCAAATTCTCATGAAAGACACTTGGGCATCTCTCCCAGTCCATATCTTATATGGTGTCTTTATCACAGCCTTAGATGGAACTCGGTTGAGTATAAAAGCTGCCGTGTCTAGAGCATAGCCCCAAAGGTATGTCGGAAGATCTGTGTGACTCATCATAGACTGTACCATATCTAATAAGGTACGATTCCTCCTTTCGGATATACCATTCCACTGTGGTGTTCCAGGAGAAGTGAGTTGGGATAGGATCCCTCACTCAGTTAGATAGTCACGAAACACATGGCTAAGGTATTCTCCACCTCGATATGATCGAAGTATCTTAATACTCTTGCCAAGCTGGTTCTTTACTTCATTCTTGAATTCTTTGAACTTTTCAAAGGATTCTGACTTATGTGTCATCAAGTACACATAACCATATCTACTGAAGTCATTAGTAAATGTGATAAAGAACCTATAACCGTCTCTAGCAGCGACATTGAAAGGGCCACATACATCACTATGTATAAGTCCTAACAAATCAGTCGCTCTTTCGCTGTGCCCACTAAAGGGAGTCTTGGTCATCTTGCCTAGTAGGCATGACTCGCACACCTCATAAGATTCAAAATCAAATGAGTCCAGCAAACCATCCTTATGGAGCTGGGATAAGCGCTTGTCATTTATATGACCTAAGCGACAGTGTCTGAGATAGGTTTGGTTCAGGTCATTTGACTTGAACCTCTTGGTATTTATGTTATAGATAGGGCTTTCAAGATCTAGAATGTAGAGTCCGTTCATCAGAGGTGCACTACAATAGAACATGACTTTTAAATAAACAGAACAACATTTGTCCTTTATAATAAAAGAGAAGCATTTCTTGTCCAAACAAGAAGCTGAAATTATGTTCTTAGTTAATGCAGGCACATAACAACATTCATCTAATTCTAATACAAGCCCAGAGGACAGAGATAGATGATAAGTTCCTACATCAATAGCAACAACCCGTGCTCCATTGCCTACTCGTAGGTCTACCTCACCCTTCGTCAATGCCCTGCTATTTCTCAGCGCTTGTACATTAGTACAAATGTGCGAAGCACATCCGGTATCTAATACCCACTATGAAGAAATAGAGAGGTTGACTTCTATAACATGTATACCTGAAGTAGAAATCTTATTTCTCTTCTTCTTAAGATCTTCCAGGTATTCTTTGGAGTTCCTCTTCCAGTGCCTTGCTTGTCCTTGATATAGGTGACAAAGATGTTCAACCATATCGTAAGCACCCATCAACTCATGTTGCTTCTGAAGCTCAGAGTTCATGGTCGCGAGCATAAGACAGGACACATCTAATGCATCATCTTGATGCTTCTTGTAAGCATCTCGGTCTGCTCGTATGGCAGTGGTAGGAGGAGCCTCCGGAATGGGCTGCTCCAGAACGTACAGTTTATGTTCTTGGGTGAGAACTATTCTCAGGATCCTGTACCAGTCCTGGAAATTTGCTCCGTTGAGCTTGTCCTTCTTAAGGACAGAACGTAGAGAGAAGTTGTTCGTGTTTGACGTCATGGAAATTCTACAACAGAAATAAATGTAGAAATAAATATCATATTCTTTTAAATCATTTAATTAGGCCTTCAACTAAATGATGCTCCCACTGAATTCTATAACTCATGTGGGACAAGATCCACATCATACTAACCCTTGAGTTAGCTTTGGCTAATACGCCCAAGATTTATTATGATCGGTAGGTAATGATTACCAATTACATCTCTATGCAACTCTTGTTTATAGGATAATTATCCGCAGTTTTATTAAAACTTGAGTTAGCTTTGGCTAATACGCCCAAGAATTAATATAAACGTGATTTTGACCTATCTACGAACCATTGGATAATGCCTATAGTTAAACTCGATCCAATTGAGTTAACTAGTTACTCAATCTAATTGAGTTGTACTCACCCATGCCTTGATAGGCGGGACCAAGATTGTCCCTCCGTACCCTACCAAGATAGTATGCGTTGCTCTGCTTTGGCAGATTCAACAACAACATGCGATCGAGCTAGTGGTAGGTATCACGGCATGGTAGGCATTACGAGTTGACGCGATTTAGATCTAATCTAAACGATGATGCGTATCATATACTCGATAGATCTAATCTAATCGTGGGGTGCATCATGTGCACGATTTAGATCTAATCTTAATCGTTAGGCACTAATTAATTACTTAATTAAACATGCATCACATACACAAGTAATTAACTAAATTTTGTGATTATGTCATGGCCCTACTATGATCTTCTCAAGCCAATGAGAAGATCGGATGGTCAACCTAAGGTCAACAGCTTCTCAAGCGCCTTCCTTTTGACCACCTTGTGTTGCTCGCGCCTTCCTCGTAACTCCGTCTTGAGTGGACCTTCCACCGCTTCAAAATTTACATTACAATTTTGAAACTCGAGTTACATTCGAGTCTAAATCTAATTTACAACCAGAATATAAATAGGGAGGCACGACACGCAGGTCGTGTATCAAATACAGCACACACAAACACATGACGACACGCAGGTCGTATTATAAATTACAACACAAATCCAATCATATTGGGTCTTTTTGGGCCATGACTATCACAAAAATAATATATAATTCTAAATTATATATTTTTCATAATTTTCTGTAATTTTTCATAATTTTTACAATTTTATGAGTAAATTTTTCCCGGCGGTCCCGATTAGCGATTTTGGGCGCAATCGCGGAGCAAATTCCCTTGCGGGGTTAGGGGCAGTACCCCTACCCTCGATATAACCATCGCGAGTTGCTCCTAAGCGATCCTACAGTGCCTTAGCCCACTGTCCCAAAAAGTTTTGGGTCGAAACATTGTCGTAACGGAAAAATCTTCTCGGTAGTCGAAGCCTACAAGTGTCTAAACACTTGTGCTTCGCTTCTACGAGAAAAATACCCTTTAAAACTATAAAAATCATGAAATTACAGAAATTCACAGAATGTTTATTTTTTCATAAAAACCAAAATAAACTCGTACACGCCTTCACATGTGGCTCTGATACCACTGTTGGGTTTTTCGGGCCGCGAAAACCGCTTTTTCGCGTCGCGGAAACCCCGAAACTCCCTAGCCAACGGATCCGTGCGAAGAGTATAGAACAAAATTTTACATGTACGAGTTTACTAACTCGATCTACTCTTAGATCTATATGTTTAGAAAATTACCCTTGATGCGTGCCCTTTTCGAATCCCGCTCGTGTAACACCCACGAAATTATAAGATAGGTGTATAAATATTATTTTTTCCTTAGAGCATAGAAATGAAAAGAATAAGAGAAAAAGGAAAATAAAAAAAAAAGCAAAAAGAAGAAATATAGAATAAGAAGAGGTGAGGTTAAGGATTGAACCTTGAACCTCCCACAAACGATAGAGATAGATTTATGAATGATAACCATTAGGATAAGAAGAAATAATTGGAATGAAAGGAATGAAAAATTTAGTTAAAGGATAAAAGAAAACTAAGCAAAAGAGCAAGAGAAAACCAAGTTGCTTACCTCCTTTTTCCCTCTTGGTTAAGAAAAGAGAGCAAGCAAAAGAAGGATTGACTACTTCCCTTCCCCTCTCTATTTTCGTGGGAATTAATGGAGGGAGGGAAAAGAGGAGTTGGGGGGAAGAATGGGAACATGTCTCATTGGCAAGGGATAAATAGGATTAGAGAAGAAAACAAAGGGATTTAATTCATTTTCTTCTTCCTCCTTCTTCCTTCTCCATTCTCACCGAACCAAGAAACTCCTTTCCTCTCCTCATACCAATTTCTAGGTTAAGTTCTTCTCCAAGAAAGCTAACTACCGAGAAGGAAACTTCAAGTTCTAGCCCTTACAAGCAAAGGAAACAAGACAAGATACAAGAAGAAGAAGCTTCCACCTTCCTTATCACTAGAACACCTTTTTCTCTAAGGAAAACCACAAGCGAAAGGATGTAAGTTCCCCTCACCTGTGGTACAATAGCTCTTATATTGCTATGAAAATTCGGTTGCATATAAAAAGAAAGAGAAAGCTAAGGAAACATCATGAAGGAATTCTAACCAAGATAAGATCAAAGGAAGGATATAGAGAATGAAAGGATCTAGATTAATATGTTTGAATAATTCTCTTGTAGCATGTATTTTATGGTAAGGACTTATCTATGTTAAAAATGTTTGATAAAACCTAGATCCATGAGTATTCGGTCATTGTAAAAAATAAGGGCCTAGGAGAACTTTAAGTTAAAACTAAGTATGCCAAGATCTCCTTAAGATAAGTCATGAAACTATTATGATATGCCATGATTATATGTTTAGTTAAACTCTATTTATGTCCATGAAGGTTCGGTTATGTTTGGATATATTTTTTTAAAAAGCCTAGGAGAATTTAAAGCAAAATATAAGATGCTCATGATCTCCTGGATGAAATGTTATGTAGCTAATCTAGTGGGCTCATGTTTATTGTTGTATGGAAATTAAATTCATGCTCTATATCATTTGGCCACTTCATGATTTAGGACTTAAGGAACTTAATTAGAACCTAACTCAACTATGCTCATGTTACTCCTTGATATATATGCTATGAAAGTTGTTTAAGATTTCCATGCTTTTAGGACACTTGAACCCAAATTTTTAGTCCTATAGTATTCGGCCATTACATGATGTATAACTTAGGAAACCTAGAACCTAACTCAATTATGATCATGTTATTCCTTAATATTTTTGCTATGAAAGTTGTTTAGGGTTCTCATGTTTTTAGGGCACTCGAACCCTAATTTTAAACCCTACATGTTTCGGCCACATCAAGATCTAGGGCTTAGGGAACTTAGAACCTAACCCAACTATGCTCATGTTATTCCTTGATATATATGCTATGAAAGTTGTTTAAGGTCTTCATGCTTTTAGGACACTTGAACCTAAATTTTTAATCCTATAGTATTCGGCCATGTCATGATGAAGGACTTAGGGAACCTAGAACCTAACTCAACTATGCTCATGTTATTTCTTGATATTTTTCCTATGAAAGTTATTTAAGATTCTCATGTTTTTAGGGCACTTGAACCCTAATTCTGAACCCTACATGTTTCGGCCACATCAAGATCTAGGGCTTAGGGAACTTAGAACCTAGCTCAACTATGTTCACGTTATTCCTTGATATATTTGCTATGAAGGTTGTTTAAGGTTCTCATGTTTTTAGGGCACTTGAACCCTAATTTCAAACTCTACAAGTTTCGGCAAATACATGATGAAGGACTTAGGAAACTTAGAACCTAACTCAACCATGCTCATATTATTCCTTGAAATGTTTTCTATGGAAGTTGTTTAGGGTTCACAAGCTTGAATGATAGTCTTTAACCCAATGCATGCTTGATAAGGTTCGGCCATGATAAGTTGTAAGTCTAAGTAACCTAGAACTCTACCTAAACTTGCTCATGATAGTTCTTATGGTATAAGAAGTCATGCTTGCTTAGGGTTCACATGTTGGGATGAAGTTTTTCACCATAAACCCAACTTATATGGTTCGGCTACAAAGAGACATTAGGGTTAGAGATCGAATTATGTTTTCCATGTATCTTATATGCCATGATTTTAAGTTTTCCATGCTTCTATGTTTAATTATGCACACTTATGATCTATACATGATGGAAACCCTTATGCTATGGTGTGTATTATTTATGATGAAGCTATGTGCAAAATTTATGCATGAAATATATGATGTGCTGTGTGCCCAATTTATGCATGAAATATATGATGTGCTGTGTGCCCAATTTATGCATGAAATATATGATGTGCTGTGTCCCCAATTTATGCATAAAATATATGATGTGTTGTGTGCCCAAATCTTTACATACCATTAAGATGAGCTGTGTGCCCAAAAGTCTATATGGTATGATATGATAAGTGACACGATGTACAAGAAGAGATAAGAACCATGATATGTAAGAACATGCTATTTTACTTTATGTATGACTTGTACCAAGGGTGGGCTCCATAAGCGCCCCGGGGTCGATGGACTAAGAAACGGGCCTCGTTAGGGATGGGCTCCTAAGTGCCCCTAGGTCGATGGACTAAGAAACGAGCCTAGTATGTATGCCTTGTAGGGTTCAAGACTTGCTACCTTGGACCTACATAGGATGCGCGCATTTATGTATGTGGTACAAGCCAGGGCCCTAATCATGTTAAGATTATGTTTAAGTATGTATAGTATAAGTTTTCAAAGGACATATTGCATATGTTTTCATGATACATGGTTAGGAATTTATCTTGCATATACCTTATGATTATGCCATGATATTTATGATGATGTTATAATATGTCAGGGTGAAATTGATGATTATGTTGTGTTATGCCATGATACCTTACGCTTATGTTATGATATGCTATGATATGCTGCATGATATAATGAATTGCCTTCATGTGTTATGTCTTGTGATTTTGATATATGTCATACGGTTTTTTGTGAGTAGGAAAGGAACTTACTGAGCCATGAGTGCTCACAGCTTACTTTCTTGTACCACAGATAAAGGCAAGGAATGGATGAACTAGGGGAGCAGCAGGAGGGGCTGGAAGGATGTGTGTGGTAGTGTCCTGGCTAAAGGAGAAAGACCTGCTTTTTGTTTAATAAGAACCATGCCTAGTTATGTTACTGCTTTATGATTCCATGACATTTAATTTTGTGTTTGGGCATTATGACTTACAAATCATGTTAAGTATGCTATGTGATTTCTATATGTCCAGGTGATTAGTCATGTTGATTCATATAGGAAAAAAAAAAAGAAATGTTTCTAACTTTTAAAAATAAGACTTCCGCTGTAGTAAGTAGGTATGTATATGTATGTGTAAGTAACCCACGTCTCCTTAGCAGGAGGGGCGGGGGGTTATAGTTTGGTATCAGAGCGAGGTTTAGCCAATTCACTACACACATGTCAAGCCTCCATCCTGCCGCTCCAAGTAAGAATTTATGTGCTTAATTTAATTTGTTGTTGTTGTTTTATGATGCTTTAATATTATGCATGTTTATTTATGTTCGTTAACTAGTTTAGGTATGCATGATGGTAGGATAGGAATAGTACTAACCTTTTTTTTGCAAACAAATAGGAATAACGATAATTTATTGTTATTTAATGAAGATAAGCATGGCTAGGAGACATACTACCCGAACAGACGAGACACCGACTCCACCAGATCTGACCCAGGTAGTCACTGATCTCAAGCATCAGATCACAGAGCAACAACAATTGATCACTACATTAATGGGCCAACAAGGAACTCCTGCCACACCGCCAGCAAATCAGAATGCGGTGCCCGTCGTGCCAATAGTTGCACCAGTACCACCGGTAGCCCCTGCCCCAGTGGTTCGACAGGAGACCTATTTAATACAATGGCTGAGGCTGAAATCGGAAAAATTCTCGGGTACTTGCGAGCCATGGGATGCCCAGGCCTGGTTCAAGACAGTAGAAAACATAGTGGAATTGTTGGACTGGCCCGAATCGGAGAAGATCAAGTGTGTATCTTTCTATTTTTCCGGAGACACAAGAATGTGGTGGGAAAAAGTGAAAGCGAAAAGACAGGTCAATCTGATGAACTGGATAGACTTCGAGACAGAGTTCTTCGAGGAGTTCTTCCATATGCAAGTGACGAACCGACACTATGACGAGTTCACCGAGTTTCGGCAAGGTGACCTATCAGTGAACGAAGTAGTAAAACGCTTCAACCGTTTGGCACGCCTATGACCAGAATTGGTTCGTACAGAAAGAGAAAGGGTTAGACTGATGCTGAAGATGCTTCGACCCGAAATAGCACTGAACGTGGCCGGCGGAGTTAATAGACCTCAGACTACAGAGGAATTGGTTAGCAGTGCTCTCATCACGGAACATTATCAGAATGTAATGAACAGAAATAACAGTCGGGTCCGAACCGAAGGACAGAAATCCTCAAACTATAAGATAAGTTGGAAAGGGACCTCCACTGGGAAAAGGAAACAATGGGGCAATGCAAAAGGTGGCTCAGTGAATAAGCAACCAAGGTACCCCCAGTACGCTATTTGCGGAAAGCTGCATTCCGGAGTATGTCATAAGGGTACCAGAAGGTGCTATAATTGCGAAGGAGAAGGACATCTGGCCAGAGACTGCACCAACCAGTTCCAGGCACCACCCCAGCAGAGCAATCAAAACAAGAATATCCCCTCACAACTACATCAGATGCAAACTACTATTGAGGGAACACCATTTAACCAAGGGAGATTGGAAGCTCCACCAACTACAATGAACGCCAGGGTTTTCTCGCTTACTAAAGAGGATGTGGCAAGCGCCTCTACTGTCGTTACAAGTCAGTTACCTACTTTTAGTCAAATTACCAAAGCTATACCTGATGCTAAAGATGAACCAATGATCGAAATTCTTGGGAAACCGAGAGATATTATTAGTCAATGGATCGAAAATATGTCTGGGCAGCTCTCTACCATGACCATAGCACACGAAAGGGAAATAGAATTTACGATTGAAGTAGTTCCGGGTACCAAACTGTTTTCTAAAGCACCTACCGGATGGCGCCCACTGAGTTGAAGGAACTTCAAGAACAGATACGGGAGTTGCTCGACAAGGGACTTATTCGCCCCAGTCACTCTCCGTGGGGAGCTCCAGTACTGTTTGTGAAAAAGAAGGATGGATCTATGCGAATGTGTATAGATTACCGAGCATTAAATAACGTAACGATCAAGAACACATACCCCCTTCCGCGGATCGACGATCTGTTCGACCAATTGAAGGGAGCAACTGTCTTCTCAAAGATTGACCTAAGGTCCGGTTATCATCAAGTGAAAGTGAAACAAGATGATATACCCAAGACAGCCTTTCGAACAAGATACGGACACTATGAGTTCGTGGTTATGCCCTTCGGAGTGACAAATGCCCCTGCTGTATTCATGGATTTGATGAATCGGGTATTTGCGGCATATCTCGATAAATGTGTGATCGTCTTCATCGACGATATTCTCATCTATTCAAGAACCCAAGAGGGACATGCCGAACACCTGAATATTGTACTGCAGATCCTCCGAGAGAAACAACTGTATGCAAAGTTTTCCAAGTGCGAGTTCTGGCTAGATCAAGTAATATTCTTGGGTCATGTCATCTCCAAGGATGGAGTCATGGTAGATCCAAGTAAGATTGAAGCCGTAAGTAACTGGAACAGACCAAAGAATGCCAGCGAAATTAGAAGTTTTCTGTGATTGGCAGGCTACTACAGGAAGTTAGTAGAGGATTTCTCCAAAATCGCAGCCCCTATGACGAATCTCACCAACAAAAATAAAAAGTATGAATGGACGGATGAATGCGAGAAGAGTTTTACTGAACTAAAACGGAGGCTGACCAGTGCCCCGATCCTTACTCTTCCAGAAAGCAACAAAGGCTTTGATATGTATAGCGATGCTTCCTTATTAGGATTGGGAGCCGTACTCATGCAAGACGGCAAAGTCATCGCCTATGCCTCCAGACAACTCAAAGAGCACGAAAGAAGTTACCCTATTCATGATCTGGAACTAGCAGCTGTGGTCTTCGCTTTGAAAACGTGGAGGCATTATTTATATGGAGCCCCGTGCAGGATTTATACAGACCACCAGAGTCTGAAATACTTTTTCACGCAAAAAGACCTAAATATGAGACAACACCGATGGCTCGAGCTAGTCAAGGATTACGATTGAGAAATCTTTTATCATCCCAGAAAAGTGAACAAGGTGGCCGATGCACTCAGCCGAAAGTCCGGTACAACCTGACATCGCTATTCTAAGTTCGAGGACGAACTTTTTATGAGGTATGAGATACTGTAACACCCACGAAATTATAAGATAGGTGTATACATATTATTTTTCCCTTAGAGCATAGAAATGAAAAGAATAAGAGAAAAAGGAAAATAAAAAAAAAAAAAAAGAAATATAGAATAAGAAGAGGTGAGGTCAAAGATTGAACCTTGAACCTCCCACAAACGATAGAGATAGATTTATGAATGATAACCATTAGGATAAGAAGAAATAATTGGAATGAAAGGAATGAAAAATTTAGTTAAAGGAGAAAAGAACTGTAATACCCACTAAGCTTGTAAGATAAATATATGAATGTGGGATTTTTCCTTAGAAAAATAATAGGAAGTGAGTTGAAGCAAAAAGAAATAAAATGAAATAAAAAGAAGAGGAGGTCAAGGATCGAACCATGAACCTCTTATATTATTCATAGGATTAATTAGTAGAAACCAATTGGGATAGAGAGAAGATATTGATAGCAAAGGAGGGAAACTCATGATAAAGGTAAGAGTAAAAGTTAGCCAAAAGAAAATAAGAAAAGAGCAAGAGAAAGGCAACTTGCCTTCCTCCCTTTCTCTCCCTCTTTCTCTTTGATTTTTGCCGAAAACTTAAAGAGGAATTAAGGGGATTCATTCCCCCTTATTTTATCATGAATGGTGAGAATAAATAGAAAATAAAATAAATAAAAGAAAATAGAAAAAAAAGGCTAAGGGAGAAGGAAAGCAAAAACCAAGTTTGCTACCTCTTTCTCCTTAACATAAAAGAGAAGGAAAATTCTATTTTCTCTCATTTTTCTCATTCTCTCCTCTCCCTCACCGAACCCTCAGTCCCCTCTCCTCCACCTTCGGCCCCAAAGCCAAGGTTTTCTCCTAGGAAGCCTAAGATACAAGGAGGACTAAGCAAGGGAATCAAGGGAAAAGGAACTAGAAGAAGAGGCTACTTCTTCTCCACCATACCTTAGATCCACAAGAGAAAAGGATGTAAGCTTCCCCTCACCTGTGGTACAAGGCTTTTATGTGATTTTAGGATTCTATAAGGATTAGAAAACCAAGGAAAGAATTTAAGAAAATTTGGCTAAAGAAAGGGTTTTCAAATCTAGGATGATTTAAACAAGTCCTTATTTCATGATATTCTTTCTATGATATGTAGGAAGGATTTTCTTCATGTTTTTATACTTAAATGATGCTTGATCAGAGGAGTACCTAACCCTAGAATTTTGACCAAAAATATGTTAAGGAGGTTAGGGAAAAATATTGTTTAACTAAACTAGTACAAAATTTCTCCCATGAACTACTAAGGGTTTTTATTGGTTTTCTTGCTTGAAAGTTACTTGAAACCAAAGAAATCCATTTATATGTTTCAGCCAAGAAAAGGGATTAGGGTTAGGAAGACCTTTAAATTTAAATAACCATGTTTGTATGATAAAATATAGAGTTCTCTTAAAGAATTGCATGTTGTACATTGCTAGAAATTCATGAACTCTTATTTTAGATTTTCGGCCATGATAAGATGGATAGTTTAGAAAAACTTAAACAAAATTCTAATATGCTCAAGACCTCTGTGATATTATGATATGAAAGTTGTTTAATGCTCTTATGTTTAAATTGAGTATAGAAAATTAGTTACATGATATATGACATGTAAGATCACAAGGGTCCTAGCTTGTTTATGAACCAACTTTGTATATGATGTTCTTAGTAATTTTTTCCATGAAACTTACTTAGGTTTTCCATGGTTTAGGCCACTTAAAACTTAGTTTAGAGATTGGTAGGTTTCGGCCATAAGGAGAAATAAAAGAAAAAGGGAAAAAACCTAGGAAGCCTAAAACACAATTCACATGTATGTTTATTATGCTTGTCCTTACACATGCTATGAAACTTGCATAATTTCTCATGCTTTTAGGCTATTTGAAGCAAGTTTATATTCTGTGAGTTTCGGCCAAGTAGGGTTTAAAAGACCTAGAGGCCTTAGAAATGAAACCAAATGTGTTAAAAGTGCTTCTTATGAAAATATGATAAGGTGTTGATTGTGTCACATATTTGTATAATTTTTCCATGACCTAAATGGATCATTGTGTGTTTTGGCCATGAAGGAATAGATGCCCTAGAAACCCTAGAACAAGAATTAAATATGCTTATGTCACTCTACATGAAATATGATAAGTAGAAAACCAAAGTTCTCATACTATATGTTGTTTAGTGACCTAAATGAGGCTAGGGTAAGTTTCGGCCATACCTATTGTATGATGTCTTGTTATGAATTTATACATGATGTTAATTCAAGTTCACATGCTTGTATGTTTGTTTTTAGCCCTAATGAACACTTGTTAAATGTTTGACCAAGATATACGTTAAGGGCTTGAAGGACTTAAGAACTAGCTCAATATGCTTACTATGCTATTTGAAAAAAATGCTATAAATATGGTTTAAGATTTCCATGCTTTCATGACATTTGGAACCTTGTTTATATACTGATAGGGTTCGGCCACATGAGTTTAAGGACTTGGAGAACTTAGAAACCAAGTTAATCATGCTTATAATGCTTCCTATGAAATTTATGTGATGATGATTTAGGTTTCACATGCTTGGAGGTTGTTTTTACCAAAATTGAGACCTAAGGGGGTTCGGCCATGATAGGAACCCAAGGGTTTAGGAAGCTTAGAACCCAAGTTAACTATGTTACCATGTTTCTTATGATAGTATAATTACATGATACACCCTTATGCTTAACCATGTATGCTTGTGATTTATACCTTTTTATGATATGATATGTGGATAGAGATATGCATATTTTAATGATATGTTATGTGGTTAGAAATATGCATGTTTTAATGATATGTTATGTGCTTAGAAATATGCATGCTTTAATGATATGCTATGTGCTTAGAATATGCATACTTTTATGATATGCTATGTGAGTAGAAATATGCATGCTTTAATGATATGCTATGTGCTTAGAATATGAATGTTTTTTTTATGATATGCTATGTGGATAGAAATATGCATGCTCTAATGATATACTATGTGTTTAAGTGATGCATACTTTCTATGATATGATGTATGCCTAAGTGATGCATACTTTCTTAATACATGATGTATGCCTAAGTGATGCATACTTTTTATGATATGATGTATGCCTAAGTGATGCATACTTTCTTAAGACATGATGTATGCCTAAGTGATGCATATTTTTTATGATATGATGTATGCCTAAGTGATGCATACTTTTATGACATAATGTATACCTAAGTGATGCATACTTTTATGCTATGCTATGTGACTAAATGATGCATTTTTATACATGCTACTTTACTTTGTAAGACTTGTACCAAGGGTGGACTCCTAATCAGTCTATAGGCCTTGCTTTGTGATCTAGGCTAAGCCTTGCTTTGTGATCTAGGCTAATAAGGGATGGGCTCCTTAGTACACCCCTAGGCCTTGCTTTGTGATCTAGGCTAAGCCTTGCTTTGTGATCTAGGCTAATAAGGGATGGACTCTTCAAGTACGCCCCTAGGCCATGCTTTGTGATCTTGACCTAGTTCCTAGTATGATTCAAGACTTGCTACCTTGGATATACTTAGGATGCGCGCATCTATGTTATGTATGTATGGTACAAGCCGGGGCCCTAATTATGTTGATATTATGTTCAAGTATATATATGTAAGAAGAAAATGGTTTTAAAAGATCATGAGACATACACATGTTTTTCGGATACATGTTTTTAAAATCATGATGCATATGATCTATGATTATGTTGTGTTGAGGCTATGATTTAAGATATGCCATGATATGATTATGTTATGTTTTATGTTATGTTTTAAGAGATGATATGCCATGATATGATTATGTTATGCTTCATGCTATGTTTTAAGAGATGATATGCCATGATATAATTATGTTATGTTTCATGCTATGTTTTAAGAGATGATATGCCATGATATGATTATGGTATGTTTCATGCTATGTTTTAAGAGATAATATGCCATGATATGATTATGTTATGTTTCATGCTATGCTTTAAGAGATGATATGCCATGACTAGTTACAATGTTAGTTATGTTGCATGATAAGCTTAAAGAGTATGATATGTTATGCCATGACTAGTTGAGATCATGGTAAGTTGAGACATTATTTGATTATGTGTTGATTGTTGGTTTTAGTGAGTAGGAAAGGAACTTACTTAGCCATGAGTGCTCATAGCTTACTTTCCTTGTGCCACAGATAAAGGAAAAAGTTGGATGAGTTAAAGGAGCAACAGGAGGGGCAACGAAGATGTGTGTGGCGGTGGCTAGGCAACTAATTAAGAACCTGCTTTAAAACCTTTAAGAACTATGCTTTGGTTTTGTGAAATGTAATACAATATGGGTGACTTGATGTTGAGTTTTTATTTATTTTGTTATCATGTTATGAAACCATATTAGTGTAGTTCGGCTTTTAATTATGTTAAGAAAAAAAAAATTTTAAGTCTTCCGCTGTAATACGTACGTAGAGTATCGTAGCCCCATCCCTTGTTGACAGCAGGGAGGGCGGGCGTTACAGGTTGGTATCAGAGCCAGGTTATTGCCAGCTCACTACACACACATCAAGCCTCCTACCTGCCGCTCCAAGTAAGAATGTTTATGCTAAATTTACTTGTTATATGCTTATGTTTAATTTTCTTGTTATATGTTTATGCTTAATTTTCATGATTATATGACTTATGCTTTATTTTTTTCTTTCTTGTTATATTGCCCATGTTTCATTTTCTTTACTACATTGCTTATGCTTTATTTTCTTATGTTACATTGTTTGTCATTATATTCCTTATTTTTCCTTATGTTGTTTATGCTTTAGTTTCATGTTCTACTTGCTTATGTTTGATGCTTTATTCTATACTTTTAGTTATAAATTAGATTAGGATTACATATAGGTAGGTTAGGAATAATACCAGAACAAATAGATAGAAACAAAACAATAGGTTAGATTGGCTAAAAAAATGATAACCACTTACACTAGTCCATTTGTCCTTCTTTAGATAAACATGGTTAGGACACACAATGCCCGAACCGGAGGGACAGTGACTCCACCAGATCTGACGCAGGTAGTCGCAGACCTCCAGCATCAGATCGCAGAACAACAACAGCTGATCACTACCTTAATGGGTCAGCAAGGCAACCCAGTTACCCCACCGGTGAATGCACTACCCCCGGCAGCCCCTACTTCGATGGTCCGACAAGAGGCCTATCTGATTCAGTGGCAAAGGCTTAAGACGGAAGCATTCTCGGGAAACTATGAACCATGGGATGCGCAAGCCTGACTCAAAACCGTGGAAAACATAATGGAATTATTGGATTGGCCTGAACACGAGAAGGTCAAATGCACGTCGTTCTGTCTTACCGGAGATGCCCAGATGTGGTGGGACAGAGTAAAGGCGAAAAGACAAATAAACCAAATGCAGTGGACAGATTTTGAGACAAAGTTCTTAGAGGAATTCTTCCTTATGCGAGTGACCAACAAACACTATGACGAGTTCACTGAGTTCCGGCAAGGTGATATGTCAGTTAATGAAGCCGTTAAGAGGTTCAACCGCCTAGCCCGACTGTGCCCAGAACTGGTACGAACTGAAAAAGAAAGGGTCCGGTTAATGTTAAAGATGCTCCGACCCGAGATAGCTCTGAATGTAGCCGGCGGAGTTAATAGACCGCAGACTGCAGAGGAGCTAGTCAGCAGTGCCCTGATTACCGAGCACTATAAGGAAGCAATGAACAAGGACAAGAACCAAGTACTGACCGGAGGACAAAAATCGCACAATACCAGAGCCGACTGGAAAGGAAACTCAGGTGGAAAGAGGAAACAGTGGAATAAATCCAAAGGTGGCCCGGCCAATAAACTGATCAAGTACCCTCAGTGTGCCACATGTGGGAAGATGCATTCTGGAGTATGTCGTCTGAGCACCAGAAAGTGCTACAACTGCGGAAAGGAAGGTCATTTGATAAGAGATTGCCCTACTCAGCCTCAGGCACCACCTTCGCAGAACTTCCAGAGCAGGAGTGCCCCCGCACAACTTCACGAGATGCAAGCTGCCATAGAAGGGACTTCAATCGGCCAAGGAAGATTGGAGGCCCCTCCCACTATGACCAATACCAGAGTCTACTCTCTCGCTCAGGACGACGTGGCGAACGCCTCTACTGCTGTCACAGGTCAGCTATCTAATTTCAATTAGTATGCTAGAATGTTTATTCAATGCTGAAAGCAAACTGATGAGGGAATCCATCGAGAAACTGAAACATGTCTCGTATCCGTTAGTTGAAATCATGTCCGGATGACTCTCTACCCTCACCATAACACTAACGTTATTCGAGAACATGTTAGAGAAGCAAACCAGTGACCCGAGCCTTCAAAGAATTAAGCAAGAGACCGCAGAAGGAAAGAATGACGGGTTCCGTATCGCAGACGATGGAATATTATACCTCAGGGATCGATTATGTATTCCAGAGGATCTAGAGTTGCGAAAGAAGATACTGGAAGAAGCCCATACAATGCCTTATGCAATGCACCCGGGTTCCACTAAGATGTACCAGGACCTGAAAAAGAAATTTTGGTGGTCCGGTATGAAAAGAGAAGTGGCTCTGTACGTCAGTACCTGTCTGACCTGCCAAAGGGTAAAAGCTGAACACCAGAGACCCGGCGGATTACTACAACCTGTCCAAATTCCAGAATGGAAATGGGAAGAAATCTCCATGGATTTTATTTCAGGTCTACCCAAGACGACAAGCGGGTATGATGCTATATGGGTGATCGTTGACAGACTGATGAAGTCTGCACACTTTTTGGCAATCAAGATGACTTATTCAACTGAACAACTAGCTCAACTATATGTTAAGGAAATCGTCAGATTACATGGTATCCCTAAGACCATTATTTCTGATAGAGACGGACGTTTTGTCTCGCACTTTTGGGAGTGCGTTCAGAAGACCCTCGGCACAAAGTTGTTGTTTAGCACAGCATTCCACCCACAGACTGATGGGCAGACTGAAAGAGTAAATCAAATATTGGAGGATATGTTAAGAGCTTGTGCCCTGGACTTCAAGGGGAGCTGGTGCCGATATTTATACCTGGCAGAATTCGCCTACAATAATAGCTACCAAGCTACTATTGGAATGGCACCTTATGAAGCTCTATATGGGAGGAAGTGTAGGTCTCCTATATGCTGGTATGAAAGTGGTGAAAAGAAGGAAATGGGGTTCCAAACGAAACTTATTGATGACACCACCCGAGCTATACAAAAGATCCGTCAACGAATAGAAACTGCTCAGAGTCGGCAGAAGAATTATGCCGATAAACGGCGCAGACCGCTAGAATTCAACATCGGAGACTTGGTATTCCTTAAAGTATCCCCCATGAAAGGGATGATGAGGTTCGGAAAGAGGAGCAAGTTAAGCCCACGATACGTAGGACCGTACCGGATTTTAGAAAGAGTGGGCCAAGTCGCATACAGACTAGAACTACCTACAGATATGGCAACCATTCACAACGTGTTCCATGTATCGATGCTCAAGAAATGTACTCCCAGCACAGATCAAGTGCTTGAGCCTCAGTCGGTACAGGTGCAGGAAGACCTGAGTTACGAAAGTAAACCCATCCAGATTCTGGACCGAGAAATAAAGAGGTTGAGGAACAAAGAAATACCCTTAGTAAAGGTTTTGTGGCGGAATCAACAATTCGAAGAAGTCACCTGGGAACGCGAGGACGATATGAAACAAAAGTACCCGGAGCTATTTTAAAGTTCGAGGACGAACTTTTTATGAGGTACGGGGTACTGTAATACCCACTAAGCTTGTAAGATAAATATATGAATGAGGGATTTTTCCTTAGAAAAATAATAGGAAGTGAGTTGAAGCAAAAAGAAATAAAATGAAATAAAAAGAAGAGGTCAAGGATTGAACCATGAACCTCTTATATTATTCATAGGATTAATTAGTAGAAACCAATTGGGATAGAGAGAAGATATTGATAGCAAAGGAGGGAAACTCACGATAAAGGTAAGAGTAAAAGCTAGCCAAAAGAAAACAAGAAAAGAGCAAGAGAAAGGTAACTTGCCTTCCTCCCTTTCTCTCCCTCTTTCTCTTTGATTTTTGCCGAAAACTTAAAGAGGAATTAAGGGGATTCATTCCCCCTTATTTTATCATGAATGGTGAGAATAAATATAAAATAAAATAAATAAAAGAAAGTAGAAAAAAAAGGCTAAGGGAGAAGGAAAGCAAAAACCAAGTTTGCTACCTCTTTCCCCTTAACATAAAAGAGAATATGTGAAAGGAAAATTCTATTTTCTCTCATTTTTCTCATTCTCTCCTCTCCCTCACCGAACCCTCAGTCCCCTCTCCTCCACCTTCGGCCCCAAAGCCAAGGTTTTCTCCTAGGAAGCCTAAGATACAAGGAGGACTAAGCAAGGGAATCAAGGGAAAAGGAACTAGAAGAAGAGGCTACTTCTTCTCCACCATACCTTAGATCCACAAGAGAAAAGGATGTAAGCTTCCCCTCACCTGTGGTACAAGGCTTTTATGTGATTTTTGGATTCTATAAGGATTAGAAAACCTAGGAAAGAATTTAAGAAAATTCGGCTAAAGAAAGGGTTTTCAAATCTAGGATGATTTAAACAAGTCCTTATTTCATGATATTCTTTCTATGCTATGTAGGAAGGATTTTCTTCATGTTTTTATACTTAAATGATGCTTGATCAGAGGAGTACCTAACCCTTGAATTTCGGCCAAAAATATGTTAAGGATGTTAGGGAAAAATATTGTTTAACTAAACTAGTACAAAATTTCTCCCATGAACTACTAAGGGTTTTTATTGGTTTTCTTGCTTGAAAGTTACTTGAAACCAAAGAAATCCATTTATATGTTTCGGCCAAGAAAAGGGCTTAAGGTTAGGAAGACCTCTAAATTTAAATAACCATGTTTGTATGATAAAATATAGAGTTCTCTTAAAGAATTGCATGTTGTACATTGCTAGAAATTCATGAACTCTTATTTTAGATTTTCGGCCATGATAAGATGGATAGTTTAGAAAAACTTAAAAAAAATTCTAATATGCTCAAGACCTCTGTGATATTATGATATGAAAGTTGTTTAATGCTCTTATGTTTAAATTGAGTATAGAAAATTAGTTACATGATATATGACATGTAAGATCACAAGGGTCCTAGCTTGTTTATGAACCAACTTTGTATATGATGTTCTTAGTAATTTTTGCCATGAAACTTACTTAGGTTTTCCATGGTTTAGGCCACTTAAAACTTATTTTAGAGATTGGTAGGTTTCGGCCATAAGGAGAAATAAAAGAAAAAGGGAAAGAAACCTAGGAAGCCTAAAACACAATTCACATGTATGTTTATTATGCTTGTCCTTACACATGCTATGTGTTGGGACCTTAGATGGCTAGAGGGGGGTGAATAGCCTCTTTGAAAAACACTAAACACAAATTTCTTCAAGAACTTTGTTAGCACAGCGGAAATAGAAAACTAAAACAAGAAAGCACAGCACACTAACTCAGAGATTTACGAGGTTCGGGGATAACTTGCCCCTACTCCTCGGCGTGTCCGTAAGGTGGACGAATCCTCTTGATCTTTCGGTAGATCACACCCCGGAAGCTATCCGGCTAAAGGATTCTCCTTCTCGGTGGAGTAACCTCTCCACAAAGTCTTTAACAGCAGTAAGAAATTAAGCACAAGACTTACAGTAGTGGCTCAAATGAAATGATCAAAGGAAGCTCACAGCCACAATCAGCGAAGAACAAGCACACTGCTTCAATCTTCCAGAGAGTCTTTCACCACAGTGTTTTTCACAGCAAGAGCACAAAAAGCATTGTCCCGAGAGACTCTCCTCTCCACCTTCATATGCCTCTCTGCTCTGTAACGGATCTCTGCCAAACCTGCAGCAAATCCCTGCAAATCCCTGCAACCGTCCACGACGTCGCCAATCACACTTCTTCCTTGTCTGATTGTCTCAGCTCCCACCAATGGCATCCTCGTTTCCACTGGTACCTCTGAGCTTGAACCTATCAGCACAAGTCAAGCTGATTTCGACCAAACGACTGCCAGCAGATCGCAAACGAGACGTTGCTACCAAAACTGGTTTGTCCGCAGCGAGACACAGCAAAAGCTTTTTGTTGCCTTCTACTAATGATCCTTAATTTGAATTCACCCAACATCGTAATCTGTAACCTGAAACTTCGAGAAAACTTGCAGCAGATGGTTAGAAACGAAATAGGTAAAAGCAATTGCGAATCAGAAACAATAAGAGAAAGCGCATGCAAAACAAGCCATACTGTGGATCGGTCAGCAGACCGATCCACGCTTCTATTTATCGTCACTGATCGGTCTGGGGACCGATCAGGTGCTTGTCTGATCGGTCCCAAGACCGATCCACCCCTTCACGCGAATCTGGTAACGAAGCCTGATCGGTCTGGGGACCGATCAGGACTCAGCTGGATCGGTCCGTAAGACCGATCAGTATCCACTCAGCGCTACTGAGGATCATCTGATCGGTCCCCGGACCGATCAGTATCCACTCAGTGTGCTACTGAGTGTTATCTGATCGGTCCCCGGACCGATCAGTATACACTCAGTGTGCTACTGAGTGTTGTCTGATCGGTCCCCGGACCGATCAGTATACACTCAGTGTGCTACTGAGTGTTATCTGATCGGTCCCCGGACCGATCAGTATACACTCAGTGTGCTACTGAGTGTTGCCTGATCGGTCCCCAGACCGATCAGGAAACTGGATCGGTCTGCAGACCGATCAGCCGTGCCATTGTGCCACTGGATCGGTCTGCAGACCGATCCAAAACTGTGAGTCTCGAGTCAAGCTTCCAAGCTTGCTGTCCTCACCCCTGACGGTCCAGAGAGCGTGCTACCGAACCCTCTCCGACCATACATGCCAAGCTTCCACACTTGGACTTCCCAATTGCCTGGTTTCACTTACCAGGACTTTCCAAATGCCTAACATTCCAGTTAGGACTTTCCCACTGCCTGGCTTCACTCACCAGGACTTTCCCGTGCCAAGCTCCTCGCTTGGACTTTTCCCAATCAGGTCAATCAGGTTAACCAAGTCAACCTTGATTAGTAATTAGTCTGAGTTAATTTAATATCTGATTCAAACTTAAATCAGTGTCAACATCAAAACAACATCCAGGTCAGACTGTATCAACAATCTCCCCCTTTTTGTTGTTTGACAACACAATTTAAGTTTAGATCAGAAAAATTCTCATATCCATAATTTCAGGGAAATTAAGATCTCCCCCTAAGATGGATATAACTCAGTTACTTTCTCTTTTTTTCTTTATTGATTCAAAGAGGTCAAATCGTCTCTAAACTTAATTATTTTCTCCCCCTTTGTCAAACACCGAAAAGGTGTAAAATAATGAATAAGACTGACAAGCACCTCCCCCTTTTAACCAATAACGCCTCAATCTTAATCCACACAAAAAAAACACGGTATATGAAAAACAATGGCATATGAAACATCATAAGTGTATCATGAATAGTGAAGCATCATAAATAGCATGAATATAAGAAACACAGCTAACATCTAGTTCAGATAAATGTATCAAAGACATAGTATCAACAAAACAATCAAAACATAGAGAATGTCAGCCAACATCCTCATCAAGAGGATCATCTGCAGCATCAGCTGGAAGAGTGGAATCCTGAAGAGGCATGCTGCTGCCTGAGGGTAGCTCGCCCGCAGAGTGCTGAGGAGGTGGATGGCCGGCCATCCATCCTAGAAATGCCTGATGTGTCGCCAACTGCTGTCTCTGTAGAGTATCGAAGCGCTGATCAATCTGGAGGCGCAGGCCATCGAACTCTGCAGCCACCATCTCCTCGTGGCGGTCAAACCGGCTCTCCAGCTCAGCGATCTGCCAGCGCAGATCTGGATCCTCCTCGCCATATGCAGCAGCAGCAGGAGGACGAGCAACCTGTCGTGGAAGTGGTAGCTCACCCAGTGCCCTCCCATCCTTCCACCTAACCGTCCCATCCTGACTTAGGATTCCGGACTTGGAAAACGCACGTTTCCCAAGTCGACAATCCTGCCTGACCATCTTCACTATCCTCCCCCTAGAGACGTCAATACCCATGGACTCGAGCCAATCAGTAATTATATGCCCAAAAGGCATATAGATGTTGTCGCCGCTCGGTTCGCTATGGGAAATGATAGACATATAGACACTCGACATAATATCAAAATCTAGACGTCGACGTAACCCATAAAGCATCAAACAGTGATATGGTCGAATTTCTGCCAACGGTTTAGAGGTGATAGGTAGAAGACATTGTGTGACAATTTTGAAAAGAATGTAGTCAGGAGCAGAGAGTCTAAGGGCTGCAAATGTAGGAAAGTCGTCATCTAACTCATCTAAACCATCCAGTCTCGGATGACCAAAAAAGTACTCATAGATTGAGTCAGAAGAGACATTAAGAGGATGAGGTATGGGTTCAGGCAAAACAGGATAGATGGAGAACACCGTCCCCGAACACAAACGACAATCTAAATACCCAAAGAAGGCAATTATGTCGAGATCAATGTTTTGCTTAGCCACTCTTGTTCTATAACTACCATCAGGAGTCTGATGAAGGTTGTTATAGAATTCAGATACTAGATCAAAGTTGATGTCCCTTTCTAGAAAAACCAACGAATCGAGCTTGTAGTAGGCAATGGTTTCTAAAATAGAGGGACAAGATTCCTGCATGAACTTCTTATCAACAGATCGACAAGGGAGTAATTTGAAAGTCCTCTCCTTAAATGATTTTTCAAATTTTTGGTTGGGGAATCTCCCCGAACTAGCTGGTTGAGGTCGGGAGGTAGCAGGAGCTTTGGACTTGGATTTGGATTTCTCGGTTGGTTCCTTAGAGGTACCCTCACCACTAGTGGGTTTCTTCCTAACCATTTGGACAATGAGAAACAAAGAGAGAGCACCGGCCATGGGCAAACCACCAAACACAAACCACAGTCACCGTAAGAAACATGATAACGTGAACTGCCAAAGACAAGTAGAGATCGAGAGATTACCTCGGTGCCATTTTGACCTTCGGCTTTTAGAAGACGATGGGTCGAGAATACGGGAGGAAGAAGGGGGCGTCGGGGCGTCGGTCGGCTAGGGTTGTGAGAAAGAAGTAGATCGGGAAGAGAGGAGATCAGGAGGATTTAATGAGGGGTAGCGCACAGTGTAATCTGATCGGACGGCTGTCCGATCAGGATCGATTTTAACGCACACAAAAAGGGTCTGATCGGTCCCCTTGACCGATCAGGAAACCCTCTGATCGGTGCTCGGATCGATCAGGGGCCTTCCTGCGAACCATAGAGAGCTGATCGGTCCTTGGACCGATCAGAGATCGAACAGAGAGGTGAATCGTCGCGTGAGATCCTCCTGATCGGTCCCTGGACCGATCATTGAGCCAACAGAAAGCACGAAGATATCTGGAGGACCCCTGATCGGACTGTGGACCGATCAGAGAGTCTCCTGATCGGTCGTGAGACCGATCAGTGTCTGATAATTTAGATTTCTGATATCTGAATTCGAGCAACTGATTTCGCAGTCGTTTCTCTCGAGAATTCTGAAAATTCAGAACTTCTCAAATTCAGAATACAGAACCTAAACATCTACGAACAAGAACATTTCCTAATTGCAAGCTCTGAAAGTCCTAACATTCTAGTTTTTTTTTATTAAGTTACAAGTTAGTTTCAGACATTTCAGAGTTTCAAAACCTGAAATATCCAACCCTGTCATGTTTAGTTTCAAATTTGTCAAAATATATCCTAAATTACTATTCTTACATTATCAACTCATCTTATCATTAAAGATACCAATCCAAAGTATCAATCAACACATCAATCATGATTAGATAATTTCTAGACAAAAGTCCAACCAAGATTCCTTGGTTGGAATATATGAGTAAGATCTAGGAGTCAAATACACATGAATTATGTAATGACCTTCCCCATACTCAATTTATGTCTCTTCAACCTACTTATTCAAGGGATGCATAGTACATTTTGAATAAATTGGTTGTTCCTAGCATCTCACCCCATTTCTAGCAAACAAAAACAATTTGTTAAACCTTATCGTTTGTGTGAGATGTCCCCAAATTGCCCAAATCAGTTTCCCAATTACTCTTGTCATTTTAATAGTCCTTATTGATCATGGTGAAGTTCTAATGACCTAAGGAGCCAAACACATTCCCAACTCCCTCCTTAAATGACTAAATTCATTCTCCGGAAGGGGTTTTGTGAAGATATCGGCTAGGTTTGACTTTGACTCCACATATGTGAGCACAATGTCACCCCTAGCTACGTGATCTCTAATGAAGTGATGACGCACTTCAATGTGCTTGGTCCTAGAATGATGGACTGGATTTTTAGTTAGGTTGATCGTGCTAATGTTGTCACATAGCACTTGTACACCCTTATAAGAAAGTCCATAATCCTCTAGGGTGTGTATCATCCACAACAACTGTGATACACTCTCTCCCATGGCAATATATTCAGCCTCGGTCGTGGAGAGAGCAACACAATGTTGCTTCCGACTTGACCAACTAACTAAACATGAACCTAAAAATTGGCAACCCCCACTCGTACTTTTCCGATCCAATTTGCACCCAGCATAATCGGAGTCGGTATAACCTATCAAGTCAAATGATTCAGTACGAGGGTACCAAAGACCTACTCTAATTATGCCTTTAAGGTATCTCTGAATTCTCTTAACTGCAATTAAGTGAGATTCCTTGGCACAGACTTGATACCTAGCGCACATGCCCACAGCAAAGAGTATGTCCGGTCGACTAGCTGTGAGATATAGAAGACTACCGATCATGCTTCTATATTGCGTTAGATCAACTGATTTTCCACTCTCATCATTGTCAAGACGAGTGCTCGTCGCCATAGGAGTGGATACTTCCTTAGAATCACTCATTTTGAATTTCTTAAGCATCTCTTGAGTGTATTTTGCTTGATGGACATAAATGCCATCTCTAGTTTGTTTGATTTCTAGTCCAAGGAAGAATGTCAATTCTCCCACAAGACTCATTTCAAACTCACTTTCCATGTGAGTGATAAATTCATTTAAATAGCCCTTGTTATTTGAGCCACAAATTATGTCATCGACATATACTTGGGCTACAAAAATATTTTCACCATCTCGACGAAGAAATAGTGTTGGGTCTATTTGACCCCTTACAAAACCCTTTTCTAATAGATAAGTCGACAACCTTTCGTACCAAGCTCGAGGTGCTTGTTTTAGCCCATAAAGAGCTTTCTTGAGCTTGAACACGTGGTTTGGAGCTTCGGTATTCACAAACCCCGGTGGTTGTTCAACGTAGACTTCTTCTTTAATGAAACCATTTAAGAAGGCCGATTTAACGTCCATTTGATAGAGCTTGAAACCTCTATGTGCAGCAAAAGCTAGCATTGAACGAATGGACTCCAATCGTGCCACAGGAGCATAGGTCTCATCATAATCGAGGCCTTCAACTTGACTATAGCCCTTGGCTACTAGTCTTGCCTTGTTTCTTACTAGCTCTCCCTTTTGGTTTAACTTATTTTTGAAGATTCATTTAGTTCCAATAATGGTGGTCTTCTTAGGTCTAGGAACCAAGTCCCACACTTGGCTTCTTTCAAATTGACCTAACTCGTCTTGCATAGCTATGATCCAATCAGGATCGTGCAATGCCTCATCAATTAATTTTGGTTCAATCTCTGAAATCAAGGCGACTTCATTAGACTCATTTCTGAAGAATGACCTAGTCCTAACCCCTTGTTGAATGTCTCCCACAATTTGGTCTTGGGGATGACTAGAGGCTATCCTAGATTGTCTTGGTGTTGATGGTGCCTCATGAGTGGTCTCACTAGGCACAGGCAAGGACTCAATATCTGGCAAAGGATCAGATTGAGTTCTTTGTTGTCTTTGCTCATCAACATCAGAGTCAACTTCGACTCGTTCTTCATTTTGATCATTCAAACTTAGATTTCTAAGTTCAAATTGAATTTCTCCTATAGCCCTTGATTGATCATTTGAGTTAGGGATTTCTTCAAAAGCTACATCCGAGGACTCTTCAATCAATTTAGTCCTATTGTTGTAGACTCGATAGGCTTTGCTGGTGAGCGAGTACCCAACCAGTATCCCCTCATCAGCCTTGGCCGAAAATTTTCCAAGATGGTCCTTGGTATTTAAAATGAACACCTTACAACCAAACACCCTAAGATGTTTAATTGTAGGCGGTTTCCCAAACCAAAGTTCATGGGGAGTCTTTCCTAAAAACCTATGTATCAGAATTCGGTTTTGCACATAGCAAGCTGTATTCACAGCTTCAGCCCATAAGTAGCTCGGTAGGGAGTACTCATGAAGCATGCTTCGTGCAGCCTCTTGTAAGACTCGGTTCTTTCTCTCCACAACCCCATTTTGCTGTGGGGTCCTTGGAGTAGAGAACTCATGCCTATATCCCTTTTCTTGACAAAACTCTAAAAACCTATGATTTTGAAATTCCCCACCATGATCACTTCTAATGGTTTTAATTGTTGTCGATTTTTCATTTTCAGTTCTTCTACAAAAGGAAATAAAAATATCTATAGTTTGGTCCTTATGTTTCAAGAAGAAAGTCCATGTGTATCTAGTAAAATCATCAACGATTACCAAACAATATCTACTTCCATTCAATGATATTACACTACTGCAATCAAATAGGTCCATGTGCAATAAATCTAAAGCAGTAGATGTACTTACATTGCTTTTACCTTTATGGACAGCTTTTGTTTGCTTACCCTTTTGACATGCATCACATAGTTTGGTCTTGTGGAACTTGATGCTTGGTAAGCCTCGCACTAATCCTTGGTTGGCCAACTTCCAGATGTTCTTCATGTTTACATGTGCCAATCTTCTATGCCATAACCAAGACTCTTCTTCTTTCGACATGAAACACTTAATCACAGCATTAGTAGCACTTTTAAATGATACTTGATAAATATTGTCAACCCTTGTGCCTACTAGTACCGTGTCAAGTGTGTCAATGTGTTTAACCAAACATTGACTTGAATGAAATTCAATTGTGTAACCCGTATCACACAATTGACTGACACTTAGGAGATTAAAAGTCATCCCCTTGACTAGAAGGACATTCTTGATATGAAGACACTCGGATATATGAATGTCTCCAATTCCTACAACCTTAAGGCTACCATTATTACCAAAAGACACATTACCTCTACTTTTGTTTTGAATGGTAGTAAACAGTGATTTGTTCCCAGTCATGTGCTTGGAGCATCCACTATCAACAAACCAAGTTGATAGATGCTCCCCACCAATGCCTACAATACACGAAAAATAGAGGTTTTAGGTACCCAAATCTTGGGACCTAATGCTTCTACAACGAAAGACCTAGGAACCCATGCCTTGGTCATACCTTTCCTAGTTCCATGAACTCTAGAAACATGTGATCTACTATTTTGAGTTCTAGACATTAGAGAAATGAAACTCGACTCCTTGGGTTGATACCCTAACCCGGCTTTGTTGTAAACTGCCCTTTGGGCATTTAGAATCATGTCTAGAGTCTTAGAGCTAGTTGAGAATTTCTCAAGCATTTTCTTGAGTTTATCAACCTCACCCTTTAAGGCCTTGTTCTCATCCTCAAGGACTTCTAGATGTAGGTCATCGACCTCATCTTCCCTAAGGGTCCTTAAGGTTTTTACTTCTTCTTTCAACAATTTATTTTCTGTTTTTGACTTTTTAAGCAATGTAGATAAGTGAGTGATAGTTTTATAACACTTTTCTATATGAGAAGAGGTTACCTCTTCATCATCCGAAGATGATGAAGCCGTGGTTGAAGCGCTTGAGTCATCACTCTCGGATTCTGACTCTTCCCTTGCCATGAGTGCCAATTGCCGAGTGCTCTTTTCAATCTTCTCTTCTTCCTCCGATGAGCTTGATGAGGACTCATCCCAAGTGGCCTTGAGAGCCTTCTTCTTCTTGGCTCTTTCCTCATTCCTTTTGGCTCGTTCCTCCTTCCTCTTTAGTTTCGGACACTCGCTCCGAATGTGTCCTTTCTTGCTACACTCATAACATGTAACATTAGATTTATCAAAATTTTGATCATTAGTTTTACCTTTTCCTTTGTATCTTCGGCCTCTTCTCATAATCCTCCTTACGAAGTTCGCCATCTCGCTTGATGATGATCCATTTTCATCATCGGATTCGGAAGAAGAGGTGGATGAGGAAATCTCCTTTTCTTTCTTCTTTTCCTTCTTCCTTCTTCCATCCTTGCTCTTTGGTCCTGCAAATAGAGCAATACCCTTCTCTTTTTGACTTTTGTTAGCAAGCTCATGAAGTTCCATTTCACAGAAAAATTCATCTAGTTTAACAATGGAAAGATCCTTGGATACCTTGTAGGCATCTACCATGGATGACCACAAGGCATTCCTAGGAAAAGATTTAAGAGCGTACCTTACTAGGTCACGGTTTTCTACCCGTTCATCCACGGAGTGGAGACCATTGATGATCTCCTTGAATCTCCCATGAAGTTCACTCACCGTTTCATTGTCCTTCATGGTTAGATTTTGGAGCTGATTCAAGAATAGGTCCCTCTTGGCAATCCGAGAATCTCGAGTTCCCTCTTGGAGCTCGATGAGTTTGTTCCATAGGTCTCTTGCACTTGAGAACGGACCTACCTTGACGAGTTGGTCCTTGGCGATTCCACATTGCAAGGTGACCATAGCCTTGGCATCGGCTTGTGCTTTGCGGAGTTGTTCGGTAGACCACTTTGACGACTCGAGTTCCTTACCTTCTTCATCCTTTGGTGGTGTGAAACCTTCCTTAACTGAGAACCACATGGCTATGTCGGTTTTGAGGTAGTACTCCATGCGGCCCTTCCAATATTGAAAATCTGCTCCTTCGAAGTAAGGTGGACGGTTGGTGCTAAATCCCTCCCTCATGGCCATTGTTTTGCTCTTCGGGTTGTTAAGCCGAAATGAAGAGCACCAGGCTCTGATACCACTTGTTGGGACCTTAGATGGCTAGAGGGGGGTGAATAGCCTCTTTGAAAAACACTAAACACAAATTTCTTCAAGAACTTTGTTAGCACAGCGGAAATAGAAAACTAAAACAAGAAAGCACAGCACACTAACTCAGAGATTTACGAGGTTCGGGGATAACTTGCCCCTACTCCTCGGCGTGTCCGTAAGGTGGACGAATCCTCTTGGTCTTTCGGTAGATCACACCCCGGAAGCTATCCGGCTAAAGGATTCTCCTTCTCGGTGGAGTAACCTCTCCACAAAGTCTTTAACAGCAGTAAGAAATTAAGCACAAGACTTACAGTAGTGGCTCAAATGAAATGATCAAAGGAAGCTCACAGCCACAATCAGCGAAGAACAAGCACACTGCTTCAATCTTCCAGAGAGTTTTTCACCACAGTGTTTTTCACAGCAAGAGCACAAAAAGCATTGTCCCGAGAGCCTCTCCTCTCCACCTTCATATGCCTCTCTGCTCTGTAACGGATCTCTGCCAAACCTGCAGCAAATCCCTGCAACCGTCCACGACGTCGCCAATCACACTTCTTCCTTGTCTGATTGTCTCAGCTCCCACCAATGGCATCCTCGTTTCCACTGGTACCTCTGAGCTTGAACCTATCAGCACAAGTCAAGCTGATTTCGACCTAACGGCTGCCAGCAGATCGCAAACGAGACGTTGCTACCAAAACTGGTTTGTCCGCAGCGAGACACAGCAAAAGCTTTTTGTTGCCTTCTACTAATGATCCTTAATTTGAATTCACCCAACATTGTAATCTGTAACCTGAAACTTCGAGAAAACTTGCAGCAGATGGTTAGAAACGAAATAGGTAAAAGCAATTGCGAATCAGAAACAATAAGAGAAAGCGCATGCAAAACAAGCCATACTGTGGATCGGTCAGCAGACCGATCCACGCTTCTATTTATCGTCACTGATCGGTCTGGTGACCGATCAGGTGCTTGTCTGATCGGTCCCAAGACCGATCCACCCCTTCACGCGAATCTGGCACCGAAGCCTGATCGGTCTATGGACCGATCAGGACTCAGCTGGATCGGTCCGTAAGACCGATCAGTATCCACTCAGCGCTACTGAGGATCATCTGATCGGTCCCCGGACCGATCAGTATCCACTCAGTGTGCTACTGAGTGTTATCTGATCGGTCCCCGGACCGATCAGTATCCACTCAGTGTGCTACTGAGTGTTATCTGATCGGTCCCCGGACCGATCAGTATACACTCAGTGTGCTACTGAGTTTTGCCTGATCGGTCCCCAGACCGATCAGGAAACTGGATCGGTCTGCAGACCGATCAGCCGTGCCATTGTGCCACTGGATCGGTCTGCAGACCGATCCAAAACTGTGAGTCTCGAGTCAAGCTTCCAAGCTTGCTGTCCTCACCCCTGACGGTCCAGAGAGCGTGCTACCGAACCCTCTCCGACCATACATGCCAAGCTTCCACACTTGGACTTCCCAATTGCCTGGTTTCACTTACCAGGACTTTCCCACTGCCTGGCTTCACTCACCAGGACTTTCCCGTGCCAAGCTCCTCGCTTGGACTTTTCCCAATCAGGTCAATCAGGTTAACCAAGTCAACCTTGATTAGTAATTAGTCTGAGTTAATTTAATATCTGATTCAAACTTAAATCAGTGTCAACATCAAAACAACATCCAGGTCAGACTGTATCAACACTATGAAACTTGCATAATTTCTCATGCTTTTAGGCTATTTGAAGCAAGTTTATATTCTGTGAGTTTCGGCCAAGTAGGGTTTAAAAGACCTAGAGGCCTTAGAAATGAAACCAAATGTGTTAAAAGTGCTTCTTATGAAAATATGATAAGGTGTTGATTGTGTCACATATTTGTATAATTTTTCCATGACCTAAATGGATCATTGTGTGTTTCGGCCATGAAGGAATAGATGCCCTAGAAACCCTAGAATAAGAATTAAATATGCTTATGTCACTCTACATGAAATATGATAAGTAGAAAACCAAAGTTCTCATACTATATGTTGTTTAGTGACCTAAATGAGGCTAGGGTAAGTTTCGGCCATACCTATTGTATGATGATGTCTTGTTATGAATTTATACATGATGTTAATTCAAGTTCACATGCTTGTATGTTTGTTTTTATCCCTAATGAACACTTGTTAAAAGTTTGACCAAGATATACGTTAAGGGCTTGAAGGACTTAAGAACTAGCTCAATATGCTTACTATGCTATTTGAAAAAAATGCTATAAATATGGTTTAAGATTTCCATGCTTTCATGACATTTGGGACCTTGTTTATATACTGATAGGGTTCGGCCACATGAGTTTAAGGACTTGGAGAACTTAGAAACCAAGTTAATCATGCTTATAATGCTTCCTATGAAATTTATGTGATGATGATTTAGGTTTCACATGCTTGGAGGTTGTTTTTACCAAAATTGAGACCTAAGGGGGTTCGGCCATGATAGGAACCCAAGGGTTTAGGAAGCTTAGAACCCAAGTTAACTATGTTACCATGTTTCTTATGATAGTATAATCACATGATACACCCTTATGCTTAACCATGTATGTTTGTGATTTATACCTTTTTATGATATGATATGTGGATAGAGATATGCATATTTTAATGATATGTTATGTGGTTAGAAATATGCATGTTTTAATGATATGTTATGTGCTTAGAAATATGCATGCTTTAATGATATGCTATGTGCTTAGAATATGCATACTTTTATGATATGCTATGTGAGTAGAAATATGCATGCTTTAATGATATGCTATGTGCTTAGAATATGAATGTTTTTTTTATGATATGCTATGTGGATAGAAATATGCATGCTCTAATGATATACTATGTGTTTAAGTGATGCATACTTTCTATGATATGATGTATGCCTAAGTGATGCATACTTTCTTAATACATGATGTATGCCTAAGTGATGCATACTTTTTATGATATGATGTATGCCTAAGTGATGCATACTTTCTTAAGACATGATGTATGCCTAAGTGATGCATATTTTTTATGATATGATGTATGCCTAAGTGATGCATACTTTTATGACATAATGTATGCCTAAGTGATGCATACTTTTATGCTATGCTATGTGACTAAATGATGCATTTTTATACATGCTACTTTACTTTGTAAGACTTGTACCAAGGGTGGACTCCTAATCAGTCTATAGGCCTTGCTTTGTGATCTAGGCTAAGCCTTGCTTTGTGATCTAGGCTAATAAGGGATGGGCTCCTTAGTACACCCCTAGGCCTTGCTTTGTGATCTAGGCTAAGCCTTGCTTTGTGATCTAGGCTAATAAGGGATGGACTCTTCAAGTACGCCCCTAGGCCATGCTTTGTGATCTTGACCTAGTTTCTAGTATGATTCAAGACTTGCTACCTTGGATATACTTAGGACGCGCGCATCTATGTTATGTATGTATGGTACAAGCCGGGGCCCTAATTATGTTGATATTATGTTCAAGTATATATATGTAAGAAGAAAATGGTTTTAAAAGATCATGAGACATACACATGTTTTTCGGATACATGTTTTTAAAATCATGATGCATATGATCTATGATTATGTTGTGTTGAGGCTATGATTTAAGATATGCCATGATATGATTATGTTATGTTTCATGCTATGTTTTAAGAGATGATATGCCATGATATGATTATGTTATGCTTCATGCTATGTTTTAAGAGATGATATGCCATGATATAATTATGTTATGTTTCATGCAATGTTTTAAGAGATGATATGCCATGATATGATTATGTTATGTTTCATGCTATGCTTTAAGAGATGATATGCCATGACTAGTTACAATGTTAGTTATGTTGCATGATAAGCTTAAAGAGTATGATATGTTATGTCATGACTAGTTGAGATCATGTTAAGTTGAGACATTATTTGATTATGTGTTGATTGTTGGTTTTAGTGAGTAGGAAAGGAACTTACTGAGCCATGAGTGCTCATAGCTTACTTTCCTTGTGCCACAGATAAAGGAAAAAGTTGGATGAGTTAAAGGAGCAGCAGGAGGGGCAACGAAGATGTGTGTGGCGGGTAGGCAGCTAATTAAGAACCTGCTTTAAAACCTTTAAGAACTATGCTTTGGTTTTGTGAAATGTAATACAATATGGGTGACTTGATGTTGAGTTTTTATTTATTTTGTTATCATGTTATGAAACCATGTTAGTGTAGTTCGGCTTTTAATTAAGTTAAGAAAATTTTTTTTATAAGTCTTCCGCTGTAATACGTACGTAGAGTATCGTAGCCCCGTCCCTTGTTGACAGCAGGGAGGGCGGGCGTTACAAGAAAACTAAACAAAAGAGCAAGAGAAAACCAAGTTGCTTACCTCCTTTTTCCCTCTTGGTTAAGAAAAGAGAGCAAGCAAAAGAAGGATTGACTACTTCCCTTCCCCTCTCTATTTTCGTGGGAATTAATGGAGTGAGGGAAAAGAGGAGTTGGGGGGAAGAATGGGGACATATCTCATTGGCAAGGGATAAATAGGATTAGAGAAAAAAACAAAGGGATTTAATTCATTTTCTTCTTCCTCCTTTTTCCTTCTCCATTCTCACCGAACCAAGAAACTCCTTTCCTCTCCTCATACCAATTTCTAAGTTAAGTTCTTCTCCAAGAAAGCTAACTTCCGAGAAGGAAACTTCAAGTTCTAGCCCTTACAAGCAAAGGAAACAAGAGAAGATACAAGAAGAAGAAGCTTCCACCTTCCTTATCACTAGAACACCTTTTTCTCTAAGGAAAACCACAAGCGAAAGGATGCAAGTTCCCCTCACCTGTGGTACAATAGCTCTTAATTTGCTATGAAGATTCGGTTGCATATAAAAAGAAAGAGAAAGCTAAGGAAACATCATGAAGGAATTCTAACCAAGATAAGATCAAAGGAAGGATATAGATTAATATGTTTGAATAATTTTCTTGTAGCATGTATTTTATGGTAAGGACTTATCTATGTTAAAAATGTTTGATAAAACCTAGATCCATGAGTATTCGGCCATGGTAAAAACTAAGGGCCTAGGAGAACTTTAAGTTAAAACTAAGTATGCCAAGATCTCCTTAAGATAAGTCATGAAACTATTATGATATGCCATGATTATATGTTTAGTTAAACTCTATTTATGTCCATGAAGGTTCGGTTATGTTTGGAGTTTTTTTTAAAAAAGCCTAGGAGAATTTAAAGCAAAATATGAGATGCTCATGATCTCCTTGATGAAATGTTATGTAGCTAATCTAGTGGGCTCATGTTTATTGTTGTATGGAAATTAAATTCATGCTCTATATCATTTGGCCACTTCATGATTTAGGACTTAAGGTGTTAGTTAGAGCCCTAGAGCCAATCATTTTTGATTGTATGGACTCATGTATATCATATTCTAGTATATTAATAAAGGCATTTGTTTGATTATTATACTTATTTGTATTAGTGCCAAATAGACTAAGTATAATAGCGTCCTTGAGTAGAAGGTTCATACCTATATCAATCGATTAGTTGAATCGATAGTGAGATGATATAGGGAACACTACTCTAAATCATTCCTAGTCGAGTATTAACATTCAAGGACAATGTTAATGCAATAAGACTAGCATGTAGGTCAACTCGATGACTTGATCTCACAAGTCATGGATATGGAGATATCAAGTTGACACATGGGTATGCATTGGAGAATGTATACTGAATGACCCGCCATGAGAAAGTATCATGGATCGTTATATGAGTGTCATATACTTTCTCATGTGGCTATTAGTATGACTATTAGTCCTTGGACCTGAAGTCACCATGGATCCCTACATAAGGAGTTATGTACTTTGGTTTCGTCAAACGTCACCCGTAACAGGGTGGACTATAAAGGCGATAACTGGGTATGTAACAAATTATGCAGAGGGATGTGAGTGATGTAGATGGGATCTATCCCTCCCATATGATGGGAGTGACATCAATATTCTTGTTAGAGTTAGACCACGAAGTGCATGGCCATGTCCAAATGAGTCAACATTAGATGTTGAGCTCATTTGATCGAGTGAGTCTACTTGGAGTTCAAGATTTAGTTTGATTAGAGGATGACACGGTCTATGCCTCATATTGATCAATCTAGATGTCTAGGATAGAAGGACAATGTCACATATTGTGAGGAGTCACAATTAGTAGTCATAAGGTGATGTTGGATCTCGACATTTCTTGTAACTTGGGTAGCAATGATGTATTGCTAGATGCCGCTCATTGCTTATGTTTTTAAAGGAGTTTAGAAACATTGCCAACGTTACAAGAACCTATTGGGTCACACACAAAGAACAAGTGGATGGAGATTAGGTTCATATGATGAACCAATTGGATTAGGTTCATATGATGCACCAAAGATTGGATTCAAATTAGACTTATTGAATTAGACTCAATTAGATTCAATTGTTGAATGAGTCTAATTTAAATTTGATTCATTGAGTCAATTTATATTAATGAATTGAGATTCATTAAATTGAAATTGACTTGAATCAAAGGTTGGATTTAACTCAACAAGGAAGAAATTGGTCAATTTTGACTTGACCAAATGGAATTTGAAACATCAATTTTGACTTGATGTATTGCCACATCATAAGGATGACTCATCCTTGCCACATCACCTCCACCTCATGAGGTATGCCACCTCATGGGGGTTACACTCTTCCCTTGGGTTTTAATGTGGCCGGCCACATTAATGAAGGAGTAGATCTAAAATTTTTAAACTCGTACTCGTAATTTCATTCGGTTTTTCTTGCACGGATCTACGGCTTTTGGGTGATTCGGGGTTTCCGCGACGCGAAAAGCGGTTTTCGCGGCCCGAAAAACCCAACAGTGGTATCAGAGCCACGTGCAAAGACTTGTACGAGTTCGTTTGTATTTTTATGAAAAATATACCTTCTGTGATTTTCTGTAAAAATTGAGTTTTTAGAGTTTTTATGAGTAATTTTTCCGTAGAAGCGAAGCACAAGTGTCTCGGCACTTGTAGGCTTCGGCTACCGGAAAGTTTTCTTTTAAACGGCTTCGTTTTGCCCCAAATCCGTTTGGGATAGAGGGGTCGGGTGCCATTAGATCGCAAAGGAGCAACTCACGATGGTTAGATCATGGGTAGGGGCATTGCCCCTAACCCCGCAAGGGAATTTGCTCCGCGATTGCACCCGAAATCGCTAAAAACGAACCCGCCGGAAAGATTTTTCCGAAACGGCAATGTCTCGACCCAAATCGTTTTGGGACAGCGGGTTTAGGCGCTGTTGGATAGCAAAGGAACCCTCGCGATGGTTAGATCGCGGGTAGGGGCGCTGCCCCTGGGCGCCCCGCAAGGGGATCCGTTCCGCGATTGCGCCCGAAACCGCTAAACGGGACCGCCGAGAAATTTTACTTATAAAAATTGTAAAAATTATTTTTAAAATTACATAAAAAATTATAAAAATATATAATTTTGAATTATATATTAATTTGTGATAGTCATGGCCCAAAATACCCAATAAGATTGGATTTGTGTTGTAATTCATAATACGGCCTGCGTGCCGTCATATGATTGTGTGTGCTGTATTTTTATTTTTTTTCCCACGGCCTGCGCGTCGTGCCTTTCTCTTATTCTTGTTGTAAATTAGATTTAGACTCGAATGTAACTCGAGTTTCAAATTGTAATGTACAAATTGGAGCGGTGGAGGGTCCACACGAGACGGAGTTCCGAGGCGGGCATGAGCAACACAAGGTGGTCAAAGGGAGGAGCTTGGAGAAGCTGTTGACCCTAGGTTGACCAATCGATCTTCTCATTGGCTTGAGAAGATCGTAGTAGGGCAATGACTAAATCACAAATAGATTAATTAATTAATTGTTATGTATCTGATGCATGTTTAATAATTAATTAATTAATTAGTGCCTTAACGATTAGATTAGATCTAAGTCGTGTACATGATGCACCCTTGCGATTAGATTAGATCTAAGTCGTGCACAAGATGCATCCTTTTTCGATTAGATTAGATCTCGATCGAACCAACTCTAAATGCCTAACCGTGCCGTGATACCTATCACTACCTCGATCACATGTATTGTTGAATCTGCCAAAGCAGAGCAATACATATTATCTTGGTAGGGTACGGAGGGACAATCTTGGTCCCGCCTATCAACGCATGGGTGAATACAAACTCAATTAGATTGAGTATTCCTAGTTACTCGGTTGGATCGAGTCAACTATAGGCATTATTCCAACGGTTGGAAAAGATAGGTCAAAATCACATCTATATTAACTCTCGGGCGTATTAGCCAAAGCTAACTCGAGTTTTAATATAAATGCAGATATTGATTCTATAAACAAGAGTTGCATAGAGATGTAATTGGTAATCGTTACCTACCGATCATACTAAGTCTTGGGCGTATTAGCCAAAGCTAACTCAAGGGTTAGTATGATGTGGATCTTGTCCCACATGAATTATAGTATTCAGTGGGAGCATCTTTTAATTAAAGGCCTAATTAAATGATTTTTAAAAGAATATGATATTTATTTCTGTAGATTTTCTGTTGTAGATAACCATGACGACAAACACGAATTCCTTCTCCCTGCGATCTGTCCTTGAGAAGGACAAGCTCAACGGAGCGAATTTCCTGGACTGGTACAGGAATTTGAGAATAGTTCTCACCCAGGAACGTAAACTGTACGTTCTGGAGCAGCATATTCCGGAGGCTCCTCCTGCCAATGCCTCGCGAGCAGACAAAGATGCTTATAAGAAGCATCAAGACGACGCATTAGATGTGTCCTGTCTAATGCTCGCGACCATGAACTCAGAGCTTCAGAAGCAACATGAGTTGATGGGGGCTTTCGATATGGTTGAGCATCTTCGCCAACTATATCAGGGACAAGCGAGGCATGAGAGATTTCAGATCTCGAAGGCACTGTTTCTGTGCAAGATGTCAGACGGGGCTCCTGTAGGTCCTTATGTACTCAAGATGATTGGGTACATAGAGAACCTACAAAGACTGGGGTTCCCACTTGGCCAAGAGCTGGCCACTGACTTGATCTTGCAGTCCTTGCCGGATAGCTATAGTCAATTCGTTCTCAACTATAACATGAACGAGATTGACAAGCCACTGCCCGAGCTACTTAGTATGTTACGAACTGCTGAGATTAACCTTAAGAAGGTTAAGCCCATTCTGATGGTCCAGAAGCACAAGGGAAAGGGCAAGCCCAAAGGTAAGGGAAAGTCCCAAACCAAGGGCAAAGGCAAGGCCAAGCCTAAAGGAGGGTCGCCAAGGATGCTACCTGCTTCCACGCCGGGCACTGGAAGAGGAACCGCAAGGTATACTTGGAGGATCTTAAGAAGAAGTGAAGTGACTTCTGGTATATATGTTATAGAAGTCAATCTATCTATTCCTACATCATGGGTATTAGATCTGGATGTGCTTCTCACATTTGTCTTGATGTGAGAAATAGCAGAGCATTGGCAAAGGGCGAGGTGGACCTACGAGTAGGCAATGGAGCACGGGTTGCTGCTTTTGCTGTAGGAACTTATCAGCTATCTCTGCCCTCTGGGCTTGTACTAGATTTAGATTATTGTTGTTATGTGTCTGTTCTTACTAAGAACATAGTTTTAGTTTCTTGTTTAGACAAGAAAGGATACTCTTTTATAATAAAAGATAAATGTTGTTCTGTTTATTTGAAAGATATGTTCTATTGTAGTGCACCACTAATAAACGGACTCTATATTCTAGACCTTGAGAGCCCTATCTATAACATTAGTACCAAGAGGTTCAAGTCAAATGACATGAACCAAACATACCTCTGGCACTGTCGCTTAGGTCATATTAATGACAAGCGCTTATCCCAGCTCCATAAGGATGGTTTGCTGGACTCATTTGATTTAGAATCATATGAGATATGCGAGTCATGCCTACGAGGCAAGATGACCAAGACCCCCCTTTAGTGGGCATAGCAAGAGAGCAACTGATTTGTTAGGACTCATACATAGTGATGTATGTGTCCCTTTCAATGTTGCTGCTAGAGGCGGTTATAGATACTTCATCACATTTACAGATGACTTCAGTAGATATGGTTATGTGTACTTGATGACACATAAGTCTGAATCCTTTGAAAAGTTCAAAGAACTCAAGAATGAAGTACAGAACCAGCTTGGCAAGAGTATTAAGATACTTCGATCTAATCGAGGTGGAGAATACCTTAGCCATGAGTTTCGTGACTACCTAGCTGAGTGTGGGATTCTATCCCAACTCACTCCTCCTGGAACACCACAGTGGAATGGTGTATCCGAAAGGAGGAATCGTACCCTATTAGATATGGTACGATCTATGATGAGTCACACAGATCTTCCGACATATCTATGGGGATATGCTCTAGACACGGCAGCATTCATTCTCAACCGAGTTCCATCCAAGGCCGTGATAAAGACCCAATATAGGATATGGACTGGGAGAGATTCCCAGGTGTCTTTCATGAGGATTTGGGGTTGTGAGGCTTACGTACGCATCAAGTCTCAGACAAATTAGGACCCAAATCCGACAAGTGCTATTTCATCGGATATCCCAAGGAAACTAAGGGATATTACTTCTACATTCCCAGTCAGCACAAGGTAGTTGTGGCAAAGACTGGGGTCTTTCTAGAAAGGGACTTTGTTTCTAGAAAGACTAGTGGGAGTGCGTTCGATCTTGAAGAAGTTCAAGATGCAAACAATAGCACTGATGCCTCGATGGAAGTTGAACTGGAACCACAAAGTGTTGTGGATGATGTTGTTCCACAAAGAGTTGAGGAACAACAACCAGTTCAAGTAGACATACCTCTTCGCAGGTCTGATAGGGTACGTCGTCAGCCTGAGAGATACTCATTTATCTTGTCTGACCATGATGACGTTGTGCTCATAGAGGATGAGCCTACCACCTATCAGGAAGCTGTGATGAGATCAGATTCCGAGAAATGGCTAGAAGCCATGAGATCCGAAATGGATTCCATGTACACCAACCAAGTATGGACTTTGGTTGATCCACCTGAAAGGGTAAAACCCATTGGGTGTAAGTGGGTCTTTAAGAGAAAGACTGACATGGATGGACTTATCTATATGGGTCGCTTGGTAGCTAAAGGTTTCAAGCAAATTCATGGTATTGACTATGATGAAACTTTTTCTCCAGTAGAGTGTTTAATTCTATTCGGATCATGCTTGCTATTGCAGCCTACCATGACTATGAGATATAGCAGATGGATGTCAAAACCACGTTTCTGAATGGAAACATACTCGAGGATGTGTACATGACACAACCTGAGGGTTTTGTAGATCCACAGCATACTAGCAGAGTATGCAAGCTGCATAGGTCCATTTATGGACTAAAGCAAGTTTCTCGGAGCTGGAATCTTCGATTCGATGATGCAATCAAACAGTTTGGTTTCATCAAGAACGAAGATGAGCCTTTTGTCTACAAGAAGGTTGCAGGGGATATAGTTGTCTTCCTCATATTGTATGTGGATGACATACTACTCATTGGGAAGGACATCCCTATGCTTCAGTCTGTCAAGACATGGCTAGGGAGTTGCTTCTCAATGAAGGACTTAGGTGAGGCATCCCGCATTCTAGGGATTCAGATCTATAGAGATAGATCTAAGAGATTGCTTGGCCTAAGTCAGAGTACATACATTGACAAGGTACTCCTTCGGTTTGCCATGCAGAACTCCAAGAAGGGATTTCTGCCGATGTCACATGGCGTGAGTCTTTTGAAGACTCAAGGTCCCTCTTCTAGAGAGGAGAGAGACCGCATGGATCAGATCCCTTATGCCTCAGCCATAGGATCGATCATGTACGCCATGCTATGTACTCGACCTGATGTCTCGTATGCTTTGAGCATGACGAGCAGATACCAGTCAGATCCAGGTGAAAGTCACTGGATAGCGGTCAAGAATATTCTTAAGTACTTAAGAAGGACTAAAGAATATTTCTTGATATATGGAGGCAATGATGAGCTAATTGTAAAGGGTTATAGTGATGCTAGCTTCCAGACCGATCAGGATGATTACCGATCGCAGTCAGGGTTCGTGTTTTGCTTAAATGGTGGTGCTGTGAGCTGGAAGAGTTCGAAGCAGGACACAGTAGCTGATTCTACAACAGAGGCCGAGTATATTGTTGTATCAGAGGCAGCAAAGGAGGCAGTTTGGATCCGCAAGTTCATCACTGAACTTGGGGTGGTTCCTAGCATCGCTGACCCAGTTAAGCTCTATTGTGACAACAATGGAGCTATAGCAAAGGCAAAGGAACCTCGCTCACACCAGCGGACCAAGCACATACTACGGCGCTTCCATCTCATTCGAGAGATTATCGATAGAGGAGATGTGAAGATTTGCAGAGTACCTACAGAGGCTAACATCGCAGATCCCTTGACCATGGCTTTGGCACAGAGGAAGCATTATGATCACACTAGGTCTTTAGGCCTTAGAGCCTATACTGATTGGCACTAGTGCTAGTGGGAGATTGTTAGTTAGAGCCCTAGAGCCAATCATTTTTGATTGTATGGACTCATGTATATCATATTCTTGTATATTAATAAAGGCATTTGTTTGGTTATTATACTTATTTGTATTAGTGCCAAATAGACTAAGTATAATAGCGTCCTTGAGTAGAAGGTTCATACCTATATCAATCGATTAGTTGAATCGATAGTGAGATGATATAGGGAACACTACTCTAAATCATTCCTAGTCGAGTATTAACATTCAAGGACAATGTTAATGCAATAAGACTAGCATGTAGGTCAACTCGATGACACATGGGTATGCATTGGAGAATGTATACTGAATGACCCGCCATGAGAAAGTATCATGGATCGTTATATGAGTGTCATATACTTTCTCATGTGGCTATTAGTATGACTATTAGTCCTTGGACCTGAAGTCACCATGGATCCCTACATAAGGAGTTATGTACTTTGGTTTCGTCAAACGTCACCCGTAACAGGGTGGACTATAAAGGCGATAACTGGGTATGTAACAAATTATGCAGAGGGATGTGAGTGATGTAGATGGGATCTATCCCTCCCATATGACGGGAGTGACATCAATATTCTTGATAGAGTTAGATCACAAAGTGCATGGCCATGCCCAAATGAGTCAACATTAGATGTTGAGCTCATTTGATCGAGTGAGTCTACTTAGAGTTCAAGATTTAGATTGATTAGAGGATGACACGGTCTATGCCTCATATTGATCAATCTAGATGTCTAGGATAGAAGGACAATGTCACATATTGTGAGGAGTCACAATTAGTAGTCACAAGGTGATGTTGGATCTCGACATTTCTTGTAACTTGGGTAGCAATGATGTATTGCTAGATGTCACTCATTGCTTATGTTTCTAAAGGAGTTTAGAAACATTGCCAACGTTACAAGAACCTATTGGGTCACACACAAAGAACAAGTGGATGGAGATTAGGTTCATATGATGAACCAATTGGATTAGGTTCATATGATGCACCAAAGATTGGATTCAAATTAGACTTATTGAGTTAGACTCAATTAGATTCAATTGTTGAATGAGTCTAATTTAAATTTGATTCATTGAGTCAATTTATATTAATGAATTGAGATTCATTAAATTGAAATTGACTTGAATCAAAGGTTGGATTTAACTCAACAAGGAAGAAATTGGTCAATTTTGACTTGACCAAATGGAATTTGAAACATCAATTTTGACTTGATGTATTGCCACATCATAAGGATGACTCATCCTTGCCACATCACCTCCACCTCATGAGGTATGCCACCTCATGGGGGTTACACTCTTCCCTTGGGTTTTAATGTGGCCGGCCACATTAATGAAGGAGTAGATCTAAAATTTTTAAACTCGTACTCGTAATTTCATTCGGTTTTTCTTGCATGGATCTACGGCTTTTGGGTGATTCGGGGTTTCCGCGACGCGAAAAGCGGTTTTCGCGGCCCGAAAAACACAACATAAGGAACTTAGAACCTAACTCAACTATGCTCATGTTACTCCTTGATATATATGCTATGAAAGTTGTTTAAGATTTCCATGCTTTTAGGACACTTGAACCCAAATTTTTAGTCCTATAGTATTCAGCCATTACATGATGTATAACTTAGGAAACCTAGAACCTAACTCAATTATGATCATGTTATTCCTTAATATTTTTGCTATGAAATTTTTTAGGGTTCTCATGTTTTTAGGGCACTCGAACCCTAATTTTAAACCCTACATGTTTCGGCCACTTCAAGATCTAGGGCTTAGGGAACTTAGAACCTAACCCAACTATGCTCATGTTATTCCTTGATATATATGCTATGAAAGTTGTTTAAGGTCTTCATGCTTTTAGGACACTTGAACCTAAATTTTTAATCCTATAGTATTCGGCCATGTCATGATGAAGGACTTAGGGAACCTAGAACCTAACTCAACTATGCTCATGTTATTTCTTGATATTTTTCCTATGAATGTTATTTAAGATTCTCATGTTATTAGGGCACTTGAACCCTAATTCTAAACCCTACATGTTTCGGCCACATCAAGATCTAGGGCTTAGGGAACTTAGAACCTTGCTCAACTATGTTCACGTTATTCCTTGATATTTTTGCTATGAAGGTTGTTTAAGGTTCTCATGTTTTTAGGGCACTTGAACCCTAATTTCAAACTATACAAGTTTCGGCCAATACATGATGAAGGACTTAGGAAACTTAGAACCTAACTCAACCATGCTCATATTATTCCTTGAAATGTTTGCTATGGAAGTTGTTTAGGGTTCACAAGCTTGAATGATAGTCATTAACCCAATGCATGCTTGAAAAGGTTCGGCCATGATAAGTTGTAAGTCTAAGTAACCTAGAACTCTACCTAAACTTGCTCATGATAGTTCTTATGGTATAAGAAGTGATGCTTGCTTAGGGTTCACATGTTGGGATGAAGTTTTTCACCATAAACCCAACTTATATGGTTCGTCTATAAAGAGGCATTAGGGTTAGAGATCGAATTATGTTTTCCATGTATCTTATATGCCATGATTTTAAGTTTTCCATGCTTCTATGTTTAATTATGCACACTTATGATCTATACATGATAGAAACCCTTATGCTATGGTGTGTATTATTTATGATGAAGCTATGTGCAAAATTTATGCATGAAATATATGATGTGCTGTGTGCCCAATTTATGCATGAAATATATGATGTGCTGTGTGCCCAATTTATGCTTGAAATATATGATGTGCTGTGTGCCCAATTTATGCATCAAATATATGATGTGCTGTGTGCCCAAATCTTTACATACCATTAAGATGAGTTGTGTGCCCAAAAGTCTATATGGTATGATATGATAAGTGACACGATGTACAAGAAGAGATAAGAACCATGATATGTAAGAACATGCTATTTTACTTTATGTATGGCTTGTACCAAGGGTGGGCTCCATAAGCGCCCCGGGGTCGATGGACTAAGAAACGGGCCTCGTTAGGGATGGGCTCCTAAGTGCCCCTAGGTCGATGGACTAAGAAACGGGCCTAGTATGTATGCCTTGTAGGGTTCAAGACTTACTACCTTAGACCTACATAGGACGCGCGCATTTATGTATGTGGTACAAGCTAGGGCCCTAATCATGTTAAGATTAGGTTTAAGTATGTATAGTATAAGTTTTCAAAGGACATATTGCATATGTTTTCATGATACATGGTTAGGAATTTACCTTGCATATACCTTATGATTATGCCATGATATTTATGATGATGTTATGATATGTCAGGGTGAAATTGATGATTATGTTATGTTATGCCATGATACCTTACGCTTATGTTATGATATGCTATGATATGCTGCATGATATACGTCATGTGTTATGTCTTGTGATTTTGATATATGTCATACGGTTTTTTGTGAGTAGGAAAGGAACTTACTGAGCCATGAGTGCTCACAGCTTACTTTCTTGTACCACAGATAAAGGCAAGGAATGGATGAATTAGGGGAGCAGCAGGAGGGGCTGGAAGGATGTGTGTGGTAGTGTCCTGGCTAAAGGAGAAAGACCTGCTTTTTGTTTAATAAGAACCATGCCTAGTTATATTATTGCTTTATGATTCCATGACATTTAATTTTGTGTTTGGGCATTATGACTTACAAATCATGTTAAGTATGCTATGTGATTTCTATATGTCCAGGTGATTAGTCATGTTGATTCATATAGGAAAAAAAAAAGAAATGTTTCTAACTTTTATAAATAAGACTTCCGCTGTAGTAAGTAGGTATGTATATGTATGTGTAAGTAACCCCCGTCTCCTTAGCAGGAGGGGCGGGGCGTTACAGCTCGTCCAAGGAAGAGTCGGATCTCAAGATTGTCAACGTAGACAATCCTCTAGAAGTATCCACACAAACAAGATGTGTTCTCTAACACACAAGGATGGAGAAGAGAACACCACAAGTGTGCTAGCACTTCTTGATGCTCTCGGATGGGATTGGAAGAAGAAGAAAGGAAAAGAAGAGAACACACTCCTCTAAAAAATCTTTATGTGACATTCACTAACCTTTCTTCTTGGATTAGACTCACTCTCCTTTCTTCTCCCTTGCTTGAAACCCACGACCAAGAGAAGAGAAGGAGCAAGAAGAGAGCTTAGGAGGAGGAAGATGACTTGAATGAGAGTTACTCACCAAAAGAAAATTTCACATTTTCCATCAAGTGGCCAGCCACTACAAGTAGTGTAACCCCCTTCACATTAATCACAATTAATGTGGAGGCCATTAAAGAGATTAGTTGTAACCTCCATGAGGTGGCACATGTGATGATGTGGCACATCATCATTAGTTCTCCTAATGCCAAGTCACAAATGATGTGGCATAAAGTCAAGTCAAACTTGACTCTTCCTCTTCCTCTCAAGTCAAGTCAAACTTGACTTAATCGCTTTTATGGTTGATCTAATTCAACCATTTAATTCAAGCCAATTTAATATAATAAATCTAATTCATTTAATTAAATTGATTCAATGAGTCATAATCTAAATTAGACTCATTGAACACATGAATCAACTTGAGTCCAACTCAATTAGCCAAATTAGGATTACTCTTAATCCAATTTGATTCATCACATGAATCTAATCCTCTTGGTTCATCATATGAACCTAATCTCCATCCACTTGTTCTTTGTGTGTAACCCAATATGTTCTTGTAACGTTGGCAATGCCCCTAAACTCATTTAGAAGCATAAGTAATGAGCGGTATCTAGCAATACATCATTACTACCCAAGTTACACGAATGTTGAGATCCAACATCACCTTGTGACAACTAATTGTGACTCCTTACAATATATGACAAGTGTCCTTCTATCCTAGACATCTAGATTGATCAATGTGAGGCATAGACCATGTCATCCTCTAACCAATCTAAATCTTGAACTCCAAGTAGACTCACTCAATCAAATGAGCTCAATATCTCATATTGACTCATTTGGGCATGGCCATGCACTTCGTGGTCTCACTCTATCAAGAATATCGATGTCACTCCCGTCATATAGGAGGGATAGATCCCATCTACGTCACTCACATCCCTTCGCATAATTTGTTACATACCCAGTAATCGCCTTTATAGTCCACCCAGTTACGGGTGACGTTTGACGAACTAAAGTACATAACTCCTCATGTAGGGATCCATGGTGACTTCAAGTCTAAGGACTAGTAGTCATACTAATAGCCACATGAGAAAGTATATGACACTCATATAACGATCCATGATACTTTCTCATGGCGGGTCATTCAGTATACATTCTCTAATGCATACCCATGTGTCAACTTGATATCTCTATATCCATGACTTGTGAGATCAAGTCATCGAGTTGACCAACATGCTAGTCTTATTGCATTAACATTGTCCCTGAATGTTAATACTCGACTAGGAATGATTAAGAGTAGTGTTCCCTATATCATCTCACTATCGATTCAACCAATCGATTGATATAGGTAAGAACCTTCTACTCAAGGACGTTATTATACTTAGTTTATTTGACACCAATACAAGTAAGTATAATAACCAAAAACCAAATGCCTTTATTTATATAGAATATGATACAACAAGTCCAAAATACAATCATCAAATGATTGGCTCTAGGGCTCTAGCTAACAGAATTCTGCGATGTCTTTCTTCATACCGTTCCACCAGTAGGAACGCCTCAAATCTCGATACATGCGGGTCCCGCCTGGATGGATCGTAAATCGAGAGCGATGAGCCTCCCGAAGTTGCTCCTGTAAGATCGAGTGAGACAGAGGTACGCATAATCTGCATCGGAAATATATAATACCCTTCTCGTCTCATGTGAACTCGGTCTACTGCCCGGAAGCTATCTGGCTGCAAATAAACTACAAATGCTGATCACCAGCCTGGGCCTCTCGGATCCTCATCCGAATGGACGACTAAGCACCCATGGTAACAAGTATACCCTGCTCTGTCTATCCCTGCTCCTCAAGGTTTAACCCGGAGAAATCCTGAATCAAGTCTATGACTGAAGTCCGATAGCAAGCCAAAGTCCCTCTGGACTTCCTGCTGAGTGCATCGGCAACCACATTAGCTTTCCCCGAGTGGTAGCTAATGGTACAATCGTAATCCTTCAAAACTCCATCCATCTCCTCTGTCGGAGATTAAGTTCCTTCCGGGTGAAAATATATTTGAGACTCTTATGATCAGTGAGAATCTCAAATGTAATGTCGTATAAATGATGTCGCCAAAGCTTCAGAGCAAAGATGATGGAAGCTAACTCCAGATCATGAACTGGGTAGTTCTTCTCATGCTCCTTCAACTGTCGAGAAGCATAGGAGACTACCCTGCCGTGCTGCATCAGAACAGCGCCCAAACCCTGAAGAGATGCGTCGGTGTAGAGTACAAATCCATCCTCTCCAGAAGGTAAAACCAAAACTGGAGCCCACACTAATCTTCGCTTCAGCTCCCGAAAGCTGGTCTCGCAATCCTCGGACCACGTGAACTTCATGCCTTTCCTGGTAAGGCATGTCAGTGGCATAGCAATACGTGAGAAACCCTCGACAAAACATCAGTAATATCCGGCCAGTCCTAGAAAACTACGGATCTCCTGCACTGACTTCGGCTGCTCCCAGCTGGTGACAGCCTCGATCTTCTGAGGGTCTATTGAAATACCTCTGCTCGAGACCACATGTCCCAGAAAATCGACTGAGTATAGCCAGAATGCACACTTGCTGAACTTCGCATACAGCTGATGTTGTCGAAGAGTCTCCAAAACTGTGCGAAGATGCTGCGCATGTTTCTCTTCAGAACGCGAGTAAACCAATATGTCATCGATAAAAACGATAACAAACTGATCAAGATACTCCAGAAAGATACGATTCATCATATCCATAAATACCGCTAGAGCGTTGGTAAGCCCAAATGGAATTACCAAAAACTCATAATGACCGTACCTCGTACGGAAAGTTGTCTTCTGAATATCAGATTCTCTTACTCTCAACTGATGATACCCGGATCGCAGATCAATCTTGGAATACACTGATGTACCTCTGAGCTGATCAAACAAATCCTCGATCCGTGGTAAGGGGTACTTATTTCTGACGGTCACTGCATTCAGCTGTCTATAGTAAATGCATAATCTCAGTGTACCATCCTTCTTCTAGACAAATAACACCGGAGAACCCCATGGAGAAACACTAGGGCGAATAAATCCCTTGTCTAAAAGCTCCTGGAGTTGAACCTTCAGCTCGTTCAACTCTTTTGGTGCCATACGATAAGGAGCTTTCGATGCCAGCGCGGTCCCCGGAATCAGCTCAATAGCGAACTCCACTTGCCTTCTGGGATGCAAACCTGGTAGCTCCTCTGGAAATATATCTGGGTACTCTCGGACTACTGGCACATCGGAGAGCTACGAACTACTGTTGTCTTCAGTACTAATCAAAGATAGCAGAAAACTCTGACAACCATACGACAGCAACTTTTGAGCCTAAATCACTGTAATGATCGATATGCCGTCGTCTTTGATGCTAGTGAAATCCCACGAGGGTTGGTTCGAAGGTCGGAATGTGACCACCCTCGTTTGGCAATCAACAGTGGCATGATATGCTGACAAACAGTCCATGCCAAGAATAATATCAAAATTGACCATTTCCAATACTAAAAGATCTACCATAAGTATCATGTTGCCAAAGTCTAACGGGCAACCACTGACCTCCTGAGTGACATCCAATGTATCACCAGACGGTAGAGAGACGGTCAGCCGTTACAGTCTAATTGTGGGTAATCTACCAATCTCCCGCATAAAAGTACGAGATATAAAACAATGCGAGCTACCAGTATCTATTAGCAGATAATGCATAAATAGATATCGTACCATGGAAAACGGATCCGTTGGCTCACTGCGCATCCTCTCTGGTGACCGAATGAATAAGCCAAGTCTCAGGCGGAGGAAGAGGTGGTAACGTTGTCTGTGACTGCTGCATCTGGGCAGGAGCCTGCCATTGAGGTGGTGTTGGATACTATGCTAGAGAAGTCTGAGAGGGCGGCGACTGATATTGTACCAATGGCTGGGACTGCGCTTGATACTGATCCTGTGGCTGGGGCTGCGACGGGTACTGGAATAGGGGCTAAGGCTGCAGTTGATACTGCCCCTGAGTCAGATAATTTGGTCCCAGAACGAAGCTCTGGGGTACTATGGGAGTACGGGGGTACTCCTATCCGAGCATGCCAAATGCAACTGCTGCAGGGGGGCAGACATCTGCTGACTCTGCGAAGATTTGGCTCTCTACCCTCTTCGATAAGTTCCGGACTGACTGAGCTGTCCTCCATGACCAGACCCTCCGGAAGCCATACGCTGAGTCTTCTGCGGACAATCTCGGCTCTGGTGCCGAGGCAGTTTGCAATAAAATCAAACTGACTGTCCCAGAGAGCAGGCTGGGGTGATGTGATCTCTGGACGCACATCTGAAACAGCGAATGTCGCTGGCGGGTTGTTTCCGGTTCTGTTGAGGAGACCGAAAACGTCCTGAGGAAGACTGCCCTGACTTCTGAGGCCTACAAAATACCCCAAAAGTAACCAGACCTGGCTGACTGCGACCACTCTGCTGCTGTCCGGTCATCTGTGCCTGCTGGATCTGTCCTGATGTCTAACCCATCTGCTTCCTTTTTCTGTCCGGAAACACTCTCTACTGAGTTGACTCAATCATGAGGGCTCTGTCCAACGTCTCTAAATAAGATGCGCTACCCAAACCGACAAGCCTTACTTGCAAATGTCCATCCAGCCCCTAAATGAACTGCTGCATATTAGAACTGTCCTCAGCAACTAGCTCTGGACAAAATCTGGCCAATCGGTTAAACTCTGCATTATACTCTGTCACCGACCGGTTGTTCTGTCGCAGACTCATAAAATCCTGTCGACGAGACATCTGATAAGGTCATGGGAAGAAGCGGCTCTCAAAAGCCTCTCTGAATCTGGCCCTAGTGATGTTCTGCTCGCCGATGATAGAACGCTGAGTAACCCACCAAGTGTCGGCCTCATCCCGTAAATGGAAAGCAGCCAGCTCTGCTTTCTCCCACTCGGAGCAAGCCATATAGAAGAAGGTCCGCTCCATGGTCTCTATCCATGACAGGGCCACACTCGGATCAAGGTCTCCTCAGAAGAGTGTAAATCAACTCTTCATCGACTCTGCAAACGCTGGGATCCGAGCTCGTGCCGCGACAATGTCAGTGAGGTGGGTAGGGGCGGCTGCATGAACTGGCGGAAACACTGGAGCTGATGCTACAGGTGATACCGCTGAATAGACCGGGGGAGGTACTCCGGTGCTGCAGTATAAACTGGAGCATATGTCACCGGTGGCATTGCAGGGTCAGCATAGGTGGCCATGGCTAGATGTATGGGAGGTAGTGGTATTGGATGTGGAGCAACTGGTATCGCTAGTGTAGGTGCTGCAGGCTATAAAGTAGGTACTGGGGGCACAGGTGCCACTGGTGTCGGGTACACGGTAGGTCCAGGTGGCGGTAGTGCCGGGTATGCCGTAGGCTGGGCCGGAGCAGGTGCGGAGTGTGCCGGTAGTACCCCTGGTGGTACCGTAAATACGGTAGGAGTGGGTACAGTAGATACAGTCGAGGTAGGTACCTCTAAAGGAGCCATCGAGGTCTGAGAGCCCGACGCACCCGCAGTATCCTGAGTCTGTCCCTAACTGATAGGCTCAACCCCAGTATGCATCTCTGGCAAGTCCAGAGATCCCAACGTCCTCGTACGTGGTCATCCAGCACCACGTCTCACAGTTATTCGTGTAGATCTCCTCATATCTGTTAAGTTATATCACAGATATTACTACAAGTATAACAATTACAAAATAACATCATACCTATTTGATGTCTGGAGATGTTCCGTCGCTGTCCAGTCCCCAATTGACCTCAAAATTCTGAACGAGAAAATTGACGGAAACCCATACAAATCCAAAAATAAGTACCCTAAGTTTTCTAGCAAACTTTGGCTAACCCAAAAATTCAGAACACCCAAAAGAAGGTATTCATAACCCGCTCTGATACCAATAAATTGGTATCAGATAAATCTCGAAATCGGTAACACGATATACAAACAAGTATCGTCAAGCTGGCTCTGATATCAAATAAATTGTCATGCCCCGGGGGAGTCCCTGTCCGAAGAAATTTCCGCAGCATCTCCCCTGTACGCCTGACAATCTGAAACTATCTACAATGCCCTCTAGGCCACATATACCTCGGCCAACACGGTCGGAACAATAACAATAATATAAGGTAATCACCCACACAGTTAATAGTTAATAAACTAGAACAGTGATAAGAGGACTCAAAAACAACCCTACTCAACTACACCCATAAAGCACAAAATCGATGTCCTACTCCACCACACCCATAAATCTCAAATCTGACGATAAAATCAACTCACCTCTTCTGCCGTCTATGCAGGCATGTAGTAAAACAAATCAAAATAAAACTCATAGACAATATCCATAAAGTAAACTAATACAAGTCCAGATGTCAAAAGAAGAATAAGTCTAAACACAGTCTAATAAAGAAGAACCAAAACAACAACAAACGTCCTCGTGGGCAGAAAGGGACTAGCGAATGGAACTCTCCGGATAGCATCAACCTGAAAAATAGCAACGGAGGAGGGTGTGACTCCAACACTCGGCGGATAACAACTGATATGCATAATAAAGAAAATAACAATCAGCACTAATCATGCGTACAGTCTCCTTATACAAGAAGGATAAATGCAACTGAGGTAAGCAAGAGAAAACTGTACTAACCAGGACCAGGGTATAAGTATAGTAGGGTCGTCAGACCGAGAAATATCAAAATCCTGTATGCATGTCAATCATATGCATCCATTTAAATGCAGCAAGCACAAGCAAGAAATGCATCATGCATATGATGCCAATGTCATGGTCACCCCTGACGCCAGTCAATCATCTCACACACAATGGTGAGACCGAGTGGGTAGGGCTGTGACAACCGTGCACTCTGCCATCACTGCTCCTGATGAGTGACCGAGTGGACGGGATGCTGTCGGAGTACACCTATCCTCCTACCCCAAATCATAAATGGGGGAGCACAATGCTCTCATCTCCCAGTACACGATGACGGGGAGGAATCTCTGCCGGCTACCATGCTGCGTCACACTACCCATGAGCGGACCAACGGAGCCAAAAAAAGTCCAACCGCCTGCCGGCTACCACGCTGCTACACTAAACCAGCGGAGCCAAACAGAGCAGAACTGTCTGCCGGCTACCACGTTGAGTCACCAGACCAACGGAGTCAAACAGCAGAACTGCCACACACCTGTCTGATATACCACTAACCCATGAGTGGTGGTGTGTGCAGATATATGTAACTGGCGATATGCTCGACAATAATGGAGCAGACTATCGCACAACATGCAATCATGCGAGATGATGCATGACACTAAACATGGTAATATCCTGAACAGCATAGCAATATCCATATATAAATATAAAATGTGTACCATAGGACAATGAACCAAATCAAAGGTACACAGATATAATAAGGTATCAAAAACCCTAGGTCTTGAACATAATAAATAACATGGTTGTGTCACTACCTCTATAAGCATGTATAATCAGGTAAATACTAACATGATGTGCATAACAAATAAACAAACAAGCATGTAACATATTGGGTAGTGATCAACCGAAGCAAATAAGAAACACAATCATTGCTATTTGTTAAAAACATTACTATGCATATCAAATGACATAAAGTCAAAGTACCGCGTCCAAACGAAAAGTCCAAACCGATCCAAATTCAACGTCGAGATACTCGTCTCGCGTCAAAGTCCTGTATCACCAATATATACATTTTTATTTAGCTAATATCCAATAAAATAGATAAATAAAAATCTCTAACACTAAATTAGTGTAAAACCCTAATCATACCACTAGATAAATTCTAAACCTAATCCATTACACATAAACAACTTAAACTTAAATGAATTTTTGTACTATTCATTTCTTATTCTTTCCTAGCTTCAAATCTATGTATGCTACAACAAGATCAAATTCCTAATTCCCCAAAATTAATACCTCACCTACTGGAAATTCACCTCTTTACTCGGATCAAGAAAAGACCAAAAATAATCCACCACTACCAGATTGCGATTTCTGCACCGGATACCCCTAGTGAGCAAGAGACAAGACTGCTCAGTCACTTAACAATCTCAACTTCTATACAAAACATGAAATTAACCAAATACCAATCCAATCTTACCAAAACCAGATTGGTAACCTCCTTCCCAAAGCCACTGTGGCGACGAACCAGTAGAGAGCTGCGGCAAGAAAAAACCCGCTGGTGCCGCGATGAGGAGACACCAAGAGTCGGCGGTCTAGGGCACAGATGAACTCGACCACCAGCGCTGGGGCACAAGTGACAGCGGCGCTGGTTCGGGTCGAGAGACGGCAGCGGCGCCGAATACAAACTAGGGCAGCAGAGGGCTACGATCTGTGGTGGGTCGGTCCTAGTGGCCGGCAACTGCGCTGCGCAGAAGCCGATCTAGGGCACGGTGAGGAGTGGCTGGCGATCGGCGCCGTCGCTCGACGACGAGGAAGAGAAGGGGGTCTCGGCGCTGCTCTTTGCGGCGGTCTACAAAGAGGTTAGGGCAGAGCTCGGAAAGAAGAAGAAGAAGACTCCAAGAACCCTCGGCCGCGACTTTAATTGCGAGGAAACCGTCGCGTGCGTTGGTTAGGGCAGAGAGGAAAGGGGTCGGGCTGCTCGGCGTGAGGAGGAGGGAAGAAACGAAGGAAATAAGGAAAAAATAAAAGAAAAAGAAAAAGAAATAGAAAAAGAAAAGTAAATAAGAATATAAACATTTCCTTGCTTAAATGGGTAGCCTAAATAGGCTTTTCCGGGTCCTGTTTTTATCCCCGTAAACTCGTCCATACGAGCTCCGAAAACTTCCCGAAAAATTTCTAAAAATTCTGGAAAATTCCCCTTATTATTATCTGCCCTTTTTTGATATTTTACAACCTCCACCAAAGCTGGCTGAGAGCTACAACGTCTTCCAACGACTACTCTACTATGCTGTGCTTCTGTGACTACGAATCTTCTCCGACAACTAGCAGCTCAAGCTTTTTTATATTGTTGTCGGTATTTTCTCTCTAAAGTTGTTGTACTTACATTTGTAATCTTATTTTATGAACTATTAGTGATTGCCCAACGAAAGTACTCGACGAGTATAGACCTTGGAGTAGGAGTCGATGAAGGCTTCGAACCAAGTAAAATTGGTGTTGTTAGCATTATATCTTTTATTTTTCCGCTGCGTACTTGACTTGATTTCGCTACGATATTTTTTAGATCTCTATTCCCCCCCCCCCCCCCTCTAGCTACCTCTATGATCTAACATCAACAGGCATAACAATAATTTCATAATAAGTGTCCATACTTGAACGATGTGTTGAGCACCTAATAACTACAAGTGCTTGTGTGAATCTATAATAGAACTACTCGTATCTAATAAAGCATCATATATAACCTATCCAGCTACTAATAAACATGACAATGTCAAGTGCATGCAACAGACATATAGATATAATCAATCACAAGTATATGTAATAACATATCATATGTATATGCACGACATGGTCACTTCCGCCCACCCCTCAGCTACCACAACCCCTATATAGTCAAGAGGTCAGGACAATGACAACTATACATACTACCAACAGTCACTTCTCTTGAGTGGTGCGAGTGGACAGTTTGATGAGTAATTATCTAGCTACATAGCAACGGGGTCTCTGCTGCTTGCAACTCCAGCTATAACTACCCTTAAGTGAAGCAGTTAGGCACGATAGGACAAGCTGCACTCACTCCAAGCACACTACCCCGAGCAACCAAGTGAGCAGCAATGGTCGACGACTCTCTCAACCACAAGGGAGACATAATCATCGATATGCATGCAATGATATAATGAGCAAGATGCAAATAATCATCACTACAGATATAACAAACAACTATGATATAGTATAACCAGCATGTCTAACAGAGTACATGTATATATAGCAATCAATGTAAATAAACAAGGTATTCAGTATCTACTAAATATCATAGATGGAAATGAGAGACTGTATAGATATGAAATGGATCATCTCATAGAACAAGCAACCAAGTATCAAGCTCATGAAATAATATGAATAGAGTCAAGGTAAATACAGCTACCTATCCAGGTACTAAGTCATGAACTAAGGTTAAAGTAATACAGAAATAAGTCAAGAAGTACATACCTTAAATGTAGATCAGGCTAAATATCCTCCTAGTAGAGTCTACTTCAAATCAGAATCCAAACTTTACAATGTAGATCTCAATCAAATCCAAGGTCCACACTAAAACAAGTAATGAACCCTAATCTTAAACTGATTAGGAAACTCTAATTAGATAAATCTAATCATCAATTAGATCACTAATTCCATTAATCTTAACTCAATTGTCCAATTCATTAATTGATCTATTTATTGACTCAATCCACAATTCTTTCAAATCAACTCTACTTATGAGTTAATCAATTAAATAATGGCAATCCTTCATGATCAAAACATACTTAATCCTTAACATGATCAATTAGATATTAAGCATATCCTTAATCCACCAACCAGTCCATTTCTCAATTATCATTCCCATTTTCTTTTATCACTATAATTAATCAAGCATCATAAATCAAATAACCCAAATCAATCTCAACAATGTTCAATTAACCAAATTAACAAATAGATCTAATTAGATTAAAGAGTTCATTGCCCTACAACTCCTCTGGCAGTTGTTCTCTACTCCAACAATGGCTCACGACAATTGACAAAACAACTACATCACTGTGAAGTTGGTTGGCAATGGCTCAATTCCTCCAGTGATGACTAATAGTGACAATCGATTATGGATGAAGTTGAGGGTGTGGAACAGTGAGCTCACCTCTTCTTTTCCCATGGTCAGCGGCGGTGGTGGGGCAAAAGAGGGTGTCAATAAAGGAGATCAAAGAGGATGGCAACAAGAGTGATCACCTGTATCTTGCTCATGATGATCAGAAGAGCAGCACGATGTGTATAACGAGGGTGACGACAATGGAAGCTAGGGCATGGCCGAAGAGGGGAATGGAGACTCATGGTAGAAGAGGGGCTGACTTCAATGACCCATGCATGTGGAGAAACCCGGACGGTGTAGGCGACAAGAGGAGGTGGCAGTGATGAATTGAGAGAGGAAGAGTGGATGACCGGCTTCCGTTGTCGCAGCTCTAGTCACGGCTAGACCTATGGATCGATGGTCGAGATTAGCACCAGTGGATTGGCCAGTCAGTCAGCTTTGACAAGTTCGACATTCATCTTAGTTTGAGAGAGAAGTAGTGATGATTGAGTGGCGGTGGAGATGAGTTCGCTAGAGGGATGAGGAGAAGAGAGGAATCTGCGGTGAGATGTATGGCATGAGTCGGGAGAAGAGAATGAGAAGAATTTAGGTTTTAATATATATAACTCTAGGTATGTTAATTTCCTCAATCAACTCCCACATGAAAGATATTCTAAATATGTTTTCTTTATTCCTAATAGATTTATCCCCTTAAATATGTCATAAGGACTCCGTTTAAATTCTAAAAAAAATTCTAAAAATCCCAAAAAATTATATAAAGTTTTTTCTCCAATAACACTTATTATTTAATTATTGTATCTTATATTCTCCCCCATTAATAAAAATTAGTCCCTAAATTTATTGCTCAAACTCTGAGATTCTCATCTAAGGGTAACAACTAAGCAGTATGCTCATCAGATACTACTCCATCCCAATATCATAAACAAATCTCCATACATGAGGGATTAAGGTTCCCTTATAAAATTTCATGATGATCTAGTATCTACTTTCAAGTAGATAGTCTGTGGGTTATGAGCTCACCCAACTTCCGCTACTATGATATTTCTATCTATAGTAGTAAGCAATGTGTATCTCTAAAATCCATATCGCACACTATTAGTAAATCCCCTAATGTTTGTATAGTGCGCTTAGACTATCCATCTGTCTGAAGGTGGAAAGATACACTAAAGCGGAGTTCTATACCATGACTTGCTAAAAACTCTGCTAGAATTGGGAAGTAAATCATGGATCTCTATATGATATAATACTTAGAGGTATTCCATGAAGTCTTATAACCTCTTGGCAATATAACTCTGCTAAGTGATCCAATGGATCCCTTCTATAAATCAGTAGAAAGTGAGAAAATTTGGTTAATCGGTCATAGATCACCCAAATTGGATCATGTCATCTCTAGGTCCTGGGTAGCCCCACAACAACGTTCATCATAATATGCTCCCATTTCCATTTGGGTGTCTCAATCTACTGAAACAATCATGTTGGTCTTTAATATTCAGCCTCCTCTTGCTGACATACTAGACATCGAGTTACCAACTTCGTAATGGCTTTCTTCCTACTATTCCACCAATAGAAGCATTTCTAGTCTCTATATATCGAGTACGACCTAAAATGAATCGCCAATCCCGATCGATATTCTTCTTGGAGTAAATCTTTCTAGATAAGATGTGACCCAGGAACACACATTCTTCTATGGTAATAAAAAATCTCATTCTCATCACACGAGATTCTATCTCTTATCCTTAGACTACTCTGCTATATAGAAATTGAAGATGTTGATCACTAACTTTAGTCCTCTAAACTAGCTCAACAATAGGTGATTGAGAAACCATTAACACTAGAGTCCCTCACTCTATGTGTCTCTTCTCTACCACTCCCAACTCAATAACTCTACACCAATCTTATAATCATAACTCGGTGATAAGTCAAAACCCTCGAAATTTCCTACTAAAAGCATCTGCTACCACATTAGCTTTCCCTGAATGGTAGTTAATGGTGCAGTCATAATCCTTCAAGAATTCCATTTATCTTTTATGTCTAAGGCTCAACTCCTTCTAAGTAAATAAGTACTTAAGGCTCTTATGAGCTATAAAGATCTCAAAAGTGGTCTCATACAAATAATACAACAACAACAACCAAGCCTTATCCTACTAGGATCTCATACAAATAATGTCTCCAAATTTTTTAACGTGAAAAGGGTAGTTGTTAACTATAAATCATGAACTAGATAATTCTTCTCATGATCTTATAGCTGCCGAGAAGCATATGGAACTACCTACTTCTTCAGAATTGCACCTAACCCTTAGTACGATATATCTGTGTAGAATACAAATTCATGTATACCAGAAGGTAACACCAATATTGGTGTAGTTATTAGTATTCATTTCAACTCTTGAAAGTTGGCCTCACAAGCCTCTATCTATAAGAATTTCACTCCTTTCCTAGTCAGTCTAGTCGATGGCATAGCAAAGCAGGAAAAACCCTCAACAAGTCCTCGATAATATTCAACTAATCTAAAAATCTATGAACTTCCTATACTAACTTTAGATGTTCCTAGTTAGTAACAGCCTTTATTTTTTGTGGGTCCACTAATATACCTCTACTAGAGACAATGTGTCCGAAAAATTCCATAGAAGCTAGCCAAAAATACGTATTTACTAAACTTCTCATAGAAATATTCTCATTGAAATATCTCTAAAACTATCTGAAGATATTGTTTGTGATCTACCTCATATCGAGAATAAATCACACTATCATCAATGAAGACAATACCAAACCGATCCAAATACTCTGGAAATATTCAGTTCATCAAGTCCATGAAAATAGCTAGAGCATTGGTAAGCCTAAATGACATTACCAAGAACTAATAATGTCTGTACATCGGGCATACACAATTGTAAGATCACTAGCAATGGGTCTGTAATCTGATCACCAACTGTAAGTCATCAAATCTATAAATATCATAGATATTCTACTCTCCTATATCACTATCATCAACAAATACTAAATAATAATAGACCATCAACTCAAATATCTACTAATAAATCATCAGAAGAGAAGATACAATAACATTTGATTTCATAATATCACCATTGTTAGATTATGAGGGATACCCTAAGGTGATTGCCTTATGGTTTTACTATTTATTTGATAAATATAAATTCATTATTTGAGTGCATATTATATATTTGAATAGTCTTAAACTCATTTACTGAATATCCATAATATAATTCATAGTATGAGAGAATTTATGATTGGATCATAACTTGTGATTATCTCTACATGTGTAATTGTTAATGTATTAGAATTTCCCTAGTCATCGAATTGGTGCATTTGAATATCATCAATTCTGTAATACTAGCACATGTTATTCTTCTTGGTTTGGGTAAGCAGTTATTTCTCACTAGCTGGAGACATTGGGATGTCAAGAGTTAAATGTGGATACTAGTTCTGGTAACTAGTTCATTGAAGTGACTTGGTGTAAGACTTCATATTGTTCTTTACATATATTGATATGTTTGTGAAGTGTTAGTGTAGCTTGAGTGTATGTTTTCTTCGACTTGAGCTATACAAGTTATCTTAGTCATGAAGACTTATACTTTGATATTTTAAGCAAACATCTCTTGGAGGTATGGGCCCGAGATGATTGGGTGGGTATAAGTCAAAGTGCCTGAAGGTGTTTGGATAGCTCGTGGAGGATTTACCGCTCTTTGCAAAGAGACGTATATCTTATGGCCACTCGTTAGGATTATTACTCAAAGTCTTTTTATCTAAGCATCACATGTTAAGAGTATGGGACTCTTGTACACATGTATGAGTAATTTGAATCCGTAGAACGAGGAAGTATTACTTAGACTAGGTGTGACATAGTCAGCATAGTGGTGGCAAACACATAGACTATATCCTGAACCAAGTGGGTATAAGATGAGTGAAAGTATGAGGCACGACTCACTATAGTTGCTGAAGGGTTTAGAATTAGTTCTGAAATCAACTATGATTTCCTGGTTAATTAGAGATCATAATGTACTACTAGGTGCCACTCATGATTATTCCATAATTATGTAGATAATTATGGATGGCCAAAATAAATCGAGAACCTATTGGGTTATAGGTACTATGAGCATCTAAAAGACGTAAAACACGTTAGAGAATATGATTCTCATATCAAGAGATAAATATTTAGTTGCACCATACATAAGACAAATATGAAAATATTTTCATATTTGTCAAAACAGAAGCGTGGATGGGTCACATCTCTTATGAAAGAGTTGGACCATATTTGGTTTAGTCTGTAACCAATTTAGTTTAGCCATGAACCAACTTGCTTTAGTTGTGAACTAAACCAAGGGGTTAATGAGTTAATTTTTAGTTAAGGTATAATGGATTAGAATTTGGCTTTCTAATCCAACTCATTAAAGAGGACTATATATTGATATGTTAAGAGAGAATTAATACACAATTCATTATTGGCTTAATTAGGTTTTGAAATCCTAAACACAATAACTCTCTCTCCCTCTCCCTCTCTCTTGCAGTTGGCCACAAGAAGAGGTTCTCTTGTTGTCGTGAGCCACCCAAAGGAATAAGATCTTCCTTTTTCTTCTCGATCCACCTTGATCCTTCTCCTTCACTCATGGCTAATACCTTCCAAAGGTGAAACTTGTTCTCTTAGAGTTGTCTTGAAGAGCTCGACGTGGATATGAATAAAGATGAGGTTTGATAATGTCGCAAAAGGTTGATGCCCTTCTCATTACAGGTCATCTGTAAGGTATATCTAAAATAACTATTATTCAATTTCATTTTATTTTATGATCTTGTCTGTGTGATTGTATCTTGCATGTGGGTGGTGTGTGTGATGTAATAAATTAGTTTATTTATCGTTAAGTCTTTCATTGTACATGTTTACGAAATATGTTTTTAGCACACACCGCATCGGTCATATCCTAACAACCATAAGGAAATGACAATCCAAAGTTAAAAGGGTCACTTAATCTCTTGACTAAGAGTCTACCCATTAAGAGGGTATCACAACAACTCTCATAATGGTGCCCTTAAATATCCTCCAACAAATGTCGACAAAAGGTCGAACACTTTGATCTATATATAGACTTTGATACCTTTAGTAAATGATCATATGGTCAAGATCTTGTGTTACTTGATGGAGACCATGTTAATTGAGTCGACTAACCATTGTCTTATATCCCATCATACTATAATTGCTCTAATTAAGGTTCTGAAACCTCTAACGAAGAGCAATAGAAAAGAAGACAGAGAAATTTTAGCTCTTCATAACATTTCAAATTCATCACCAAATGATGTTCTGCCTCTCCTAGATCATCTTCTCCAACTTTTTACTAAGTGATGTCATGATCTCGTAAGTGATAAGTAACTAACTCCATCTTCTTCACATCATCGTGGGTAATATATCTTAATACACCATCTGGGCTATCAAATGAAATATCATTAGGCGAGTTGACTAACCATCACCCTATGAACTATTATGTTTCTATACCTCCACTTAACCTTTAGGAACTCTTGATAATGAGCTATACCAACAGGAGGTAGAGACATACTATGTCTCTAAATATCTCAACATTATCACCAAGCGATTTTTTGTTTTTCGAAGATCATCTTTGGTGTTTTCTACCCAATAAAGGCTAGATCTTGTAAGTGTTGAACAACTAGCTCTATACTTTTCCATATCTGTGGTGGTCATCTATCTGAATGTACCTTCTAGGTTATCCAACCAAGTACATACAATCCATGGTCAAAGTCCTCAAGGAATAAGATACATCGATCCTCTCTAGACTGGTCGAGCCAACAATAGTATACATCTAATTCAGTCCTTTTTACATCTCTACAAGTCATGTACTCAAATATGTTTTCCAAGTTATCTAACCAAAAACATGTAACCTAAGGGTCAGAAACACCATGAGATAGAGTAAATCAGTCCTTTACTAACCATGCTAATAGCGGTATATGTGCTCTATCTCTCGCCCAAATGGTAGTAGCAGGAGCTGATACCATTGTGGTATGGTAGTTGGATATAAGGTCACAGATTCCAATAATATACATATATGATAAATGAGCATTGATGTGTGATCGCAAGCACATGGTTGTCATCAAGTAATAAAATTTATTAGTCGATCCCACGAGGGCTGAGGATTAAACCCTAATTGGTTTTGCATTTTGAATTTAGCTAGACAACAATTGATAAACATTGTTTTGGATTTTCAACTAAGATGCGAAAATAAAAGTAAAGAAAGATAATTAAGGAAGCCCTTAGTTCAGAAAATATTTTAGGACGAAGGTTTCATTGTAATAGTGGATGTTGTGATATGAATTTATTCATTCCTAGTTTTCTGCTTGTATGTTTACAAGACAGTCTAAACATCTACCAAATTCTACCCCATAACGGTGTAACAGAGTGCTTCCCTTGCCAGTAACCAAGTATGACATCAAGTGAAGAAGTAACTTAGAGAGTTCGGGTTTTCAGTATAATACCATCTTGAAACTATATTTCCCTCCTTTGTAATGGAACCACGTAATGTGAGATTGAAACTTTTCATAGATGAATTTCAGCCATTTAGTTAGTCAAGATAGCAATATTTATTTTGGTCAGTTATATTAATACCGTACAATTACCTCCATCAATATGCATGAAAGATGAATTTATGTTCCTTACTATTCTTATTCCAGGTCCATCTAATCCCTAAGAGAAGATAGATATTTACTTATAACCTCCGATTGTCAAGTTAAATAAATTATGGAATGTAGGGTCAGTCACTTATGATGATGTAAGTAAAACTAATTTTGACTATATACTATATTATTATGGATGATCAGTGATTTTTTAGCATACTTAATATTGTTGGGATGGAGCATGGATAGTAAATTAGTATGCCCACACTCATGACAGATTCTTATGCATTTTCATTACCTTACAGTGGGAAGGTATCTTGGTTTGATAATCACTGTAAATTTTTACCTCTTGATCACCCTTTCAGGAGAAATAAAAAAGTAATAATAAATAATGTTGAATTCAAAAAATCTCCTCCAATAGTCCATGCTTCAGGTGAAGAAATCATTGAACAAATAGATAATTATAGATTTCTACCAGTATCTCAATTTAATTTTGATGAGATAAATAAATATATTATTAGGATGTGCAAGTGTGATTAGAAGAAAAGGAGTATTTTTAAGAGCATCCCTATTGGAAGTATCTGCTCATTCAACATAATTTAGTTATCATACATGTTGAGAAAAATTCTTCAATAATATCTTCAATACTGTGATAAAAGTACCTGGAAGAACTAAAGACACTACAAAATCATGTGAAAAATTAAAAGAACTAGTAAATAGGCCAGAGTTGCATTAGAATGAAACAACTAATAAATTTTCAAAAGCTTGTTGTACATTGGACAAAGATGATAAAAAAGCTTTATGTAGTTGGTTGAAAGAAATAAAATTCCTAGATGGATATGCCTCAAATATGGCTTAATGTGTGGATATGAAAAGGTTAAAGATGTTTGGAATGAAGAGTCATAAATGTCATGTATTCATGCAAAGATATATTCCAGTAACTTTTTGGCAAGCACTTACTGGATTCTGTCTATTTTTTAAAAATTTGACAACGAGATGTATTGTGATGGATGATATGCTTCGGCTAGAAACAGACATTTCTCTCATACTATGTAAGATGGAGCACATATTTCCATCCAATTTGTTTGATTCAATGGAATATATACTACTACATTTACCATACGAGGCACAAATAACTAGTCTTATGCAGTATAGATAGATGTATCCATTCGAACAGTTTGTGAGGAAATTAAAGAATAATGTTTGTAACAAAAAAAGAGTTGAGGGGCCAATATGTAATATTATATGGTCGAAGAAGCATCTTCTTTCTACTCTTAATATTTTGCTAATAATGTGAAAACAAGACATCGCAAGTGCCTTTGAAATTCTGATGATGCTCAATCGATAAACCCATCGATGATTTCTATTTTTATGTTTCCTGGTAAGTTAATGGGTGCATTTATTTCTAGATTCTTAACTCAAGAAGAATGCCATGTTGCAAGAACATACATACTTTTAAACTATGATGAAGTCAAATTATACATTAAGTTGATTTCTATAATCAAATATTTATCCCCCATTTAATTTGTTTTCTTGATATCCCAAATATCTTAAAATTACCTTCTTTTCCAACTTGTACAAATAACAACTATATCTATAAAATCTATCATTGGGTACAAGTAAGGTAGCTAAAAAGTTAGAGGCTGAATTTGTATTATATTTTCAAATATATGTAAGTTAGAGAATTCATCAAATTTTTAGTTCATGTGTATTAAAAAGTATCCTAACTTATACTATTTTTATAGGTAAAAGACCGTAGAATAGCAAATGTGCAAGATGATATGATAATGAATCTCGTATCAGAAACCCTCCATAAAATAAAGGTCTATTCTGATTTCTATGTTGATGGCCTCATATTCCACGTGGCACAATGAGATTCATAAAAATTAAACTATAATTCTAGTGTTTATCTTAAAGGATCTATAGATAACAATAACACTCGGTTGATTAATATGGTATACTTAAGGAATCATAGAGGTTGAATATCCTACATTACCTATAAAAATGTGTGTGCTATTCAAATATTCATGGTATGATCTGTAAGGAACTAGGGCGCTAAACACGTGAAACCGCAGAGGAAAACATCTAGTTCCTTATCAAGAAGATCCATTTGAAGGGAAGAATAAACAAGCATCCTATACTAAGTTTCATGATAGTTATACCTTTGATGCGTGCCATTCGCAATCCCGGCAGCAACCTTTTTTTGGATGAAGATCTCAGCACGATCAATGTCCGCACCTCTACGGTATCCATACGAACATGTTATGTTCATCACATGAACACGACTTCGGAGAAGAACCATCTTCTTGTGCTAGAAAGAAGAATGGTTCGGCCATGAGGAAGGAGAGGAGCAAGAAGAATGGTTCGGCCATGAGGAAGAAGAGGAGGAAGACAATGAAAAATCTCACCATCAATGGCCAAATTCCTCCTTTTGTACTCCCATGGAATATCAAAAGTCCATTTGGCTCTTGATCTCCCTTTTGCCTCTTGATCTTCTTCTTGAATTGACTCTTAGTCATCTTTCATGAAGAGTCTTTTGATCAAGTCAAAAATGACCTTTCCTCCTCCCTTTTGGTCAAGTAAAAATTGACCTTTTTCTCTTCCTTGGTGAATTCAAGTTCACCCAATGAGTCTAACTCATTGAACCTTATCAATCCCAATTGACTCCTTGGATATCAATCCAAATTGACTCCATGAATCTAATTCAAAGTAGACTCAATTCAATAATTGGATTCAATTGAGTCTTACTCAATGAGTCTAATTTGGATTAAACTTCTCTTTGTTTTTCTCTTAATAGGTTGAATTATTATATTGGATTAGCCATTAATACAATAACCCAATATGCCTAATCATTTCAAAGTTGGCTCTTAGGGTTATTACTAACAATCTCCCACTAGCATTAGTGTCAATCATTACAAAGATGACACCAACACTTTAGATTAACCCATTAATCTTAAGATCCTCAGTATTTTAGTCGAACTAAAATATCCACTCCAAACCAATATGTTCTTTGTGTATTGTAACGCCCGCCCTCCCTGCTAACTCTAATGGACGGGGCTACGATACTCCATGTACAAATTTTTCTTTTTAAAACAGCGGAAGACTTAAAATAATTTTCTTAGTTTAATAAAAAAATTTCTTTTGTTTTCCATTTCATCAAATCTGAACTACACTATCATGGCATCAATAACATGATATCAAAATTAGTAGAAACATAACATCAAGTCACAAATACGGTACTACAATTCATGATACCAAAGCATAGTTCTTTAAAAGTTTTTAAAGCAGGTTCTTATTTGGTTGCCTAGCCACTGCCACACACATCTCCTTGCCTCTCCTGCTGCTCCTTTAGCTCATCCAGCTTTTTCCTTTATCTGTGGTACAAGGAAAGTAAGCTATGAGCACTCATGGCTCAGTAAGTTCCTTTCCTACTCACTAAAACTAAAAATCATCACATGATCAAAGAATGTCTCAACATAACATGATCTCAACTAGTCATGGCATAACATATCATACTCTTTAAGCATATCATGCAACATAACAAAATCATAACTAGTCATGGCATATCATCTCTTAAAGCATAGCATGAAACATAACATAATCATATCTAATCATGGCATATCATAGTATCATCATAAGGTGGCATGGCATATCAAGCTCTTAAAGCATAGCATGAAACATAACATAATCGTATCTAATCATGGCATATCATAAATCATAGCATCATCACAACATGATCATAAGGTATATGCAATATGATTTTGAAAACATGTATCCGAAAAACATGTGTATGTCTCATGATCTTTAAAACCATTTCTTCTTACATATATACTTGAACATAATATCAACATAATCAGGGCCCCGGCTTGTACCACACATAGATAAATCACGTAGATATGCGCGTTTCCTAAGTATATCCAAGGTAGCAAGTCTTGAATCATACTAGGAACCAGGTCCGAATCACACAGCCATAGACCTAGGGGCGTACTAAGGAGCCCATCCCTTTGTTTTTCCTAGCCTCGATCACACAGCCAAAGGCCTAGGGGCTGATTAGGAGCCCACCCTTGGTACAAGCCTTACAAAGTAAAGTAGCATGTATAAAAATGCATCATTTAGTCACATAGCATATCATAGAAGTATGCATCACTTAGGCATACGTTATGTCATAAAAGTATGCATCACTTAGGCATACATCATATCATAAATAGTATGCATCACTTAGGTATACATCATGTCATAAAAAGTATGCATCACTCAGGCATACATCATGTCATAAAAAGTATGCATCACTTAGACATACATCATGTCATAAAAGCATGCATATTTTCACCACATAGCATATCATGAGAGCATGCATATTTTAGGCACATAGCATATCATCAAAGCATGCATATTTCTATCCACATAGCATATCATGAAAGCATGCATATTTTAAGCACATAGCATATCATCCAAGCATGCATATTTCTATCCACCTAGCATATCATGAAAGCATGCATATTTTAAGCACATAGCATATCATCAAAGCTGCATATTTCTATCCACATAGCATATCATGAAAGCATGCATATTTTAAGCACATAGCATATCATCCAAGCATGCATATTTCTATCCACCTAGCATATCATAAAAGCATGCATATTTTAAGCACATAGCATATCGTCAAAGCATGCATATTTCTAAGCACATATCATATCATGGAAAGTATAAATCACAAGCATACATGTTTAAGCATAAGGGTGTATCATGTGATTATACTATCATAAGACACATGGTAACATAGTTAGCTTGGGTTCTAAGCTTCCTAATCCCTTGGGTTCTTATCATGGCCAACCCCCCCCCCCTTAGATCTCAATTTAGGTAAAAACAACCTCGAAGCATGTGGAACCTAAATTATCATCACATCAATTTCATAGGAAGCATTTTAAGCATGATTAACTTGGTTTCTAAGTTCTCCAAGTCCCTAAACTTCATGTGGCCAAACCCTATCAGGTGTGAAACAAGGTCCCAAATGTCATGAAAGCATGGAAACCTTAAACCATATTTATAGCATTTTTTTCCAAGTAACATAGTAAGCATATTTGAGCTAGTTCCTAAGTTCTTCAAGCCCTTAACATATGTCATGGCCGAAATTTAACAAGTTTTCATTAGGGATAAAAGCAAGCATACAAGCATGTGAACTTGAACTAACATCATGTATAAATTCATAATAAGGCATCATACAATGGGTATGGCCGAAACTTACCCTAGCCTCATTTTAGGTCATTAAACAACATATAGCATGAGAACTTTGGCTTTCTACTTATCATATTTCATGTAGAGTGACATGAGAATATTTAATTTTTGTTCTAGGGTTTCTAGGGCATCTATCCCTTCATGGCCGAAACATACAATGGTCCATTTAGGTCATGGAAAAATTATACAAGCATGTGACTCAATCAACATATTATCATATTTCCATAAGAAGCATTTTTAACACAATTGGTTTCAATTCTAAGGCCTCTAGGTCATTTAAACCCTACTTGGCCGAGACTCATCAGTGTTTAAACTTGCTTCAAATAGTCTAAAAGCATAGGAAGTCATACAAGTTTCATAGCATGTATAAAGACAAGCATAATAAACATACATGTGAATTGTGTCTTAGGTTTCCTAGGTTTCTTTCCTTTTTCTTTTATTTTTTCACATGGCCAAAACCTACCAATCTCTAAACTAGGTTTTTAAGTGGCCTAAAGCATGGAAAACCTAAGTAAGTTTCATGGCAAAAATTACTAAGAACATCATATACAAATTTGGTTCATAAACAATCTAGGACCCTTGTGATCTTACATGTCATATATCATGTAACTAAATTCTCTATACCCTAATTAAGCATGAGAGCATTAAACAACTTTCATATCTTAATATCACAGAGGTCTTGAGCGTGTTAAAATTTTGTTTAAGCTTTTCTAAGCTATCCATCTTATCATGGCCGAAAATCTTAATGAAGAGTTCATGAATTTCTAGCAATATTCAACATGCAATTCTTTAAGAGACTCTATATTCTATCATATAAACATGGTTACTTAAATTTAAAGGTCTTCCTAACCCTAAGCTCTTTTCTTGGCCGAAATATATGAGTGGATTTCTTTTGGTTCCAAGTAACTTTTAAGTAAGAAAAACCAATAAAAGACCCTTAGTAATTCATGGAGGGAATCTTGTACTAGTTTGGTTAAACAATGATTTCCCTAACCTCTTTAAAATATTTTTTTGGCCAAAATTCTAGGGTTAGGTACTCTTCTGACCAAGCATCATATAGGTATAAAAACATGAAGGAAAACCTTCCTACATAGCATAGAAAAATATCATGAAATGAGGACTTGTTTAAACCTTCCTAGATTTGAAAACTCTTCTTTGGCCGAATTTTTCTTAAATTCTATTCTAGGTTTTCTAATCCTCATAAAATCCGAAAAGCACATAAAACACCTTGTACCACAGGTGAGGGGAAGCTTACTTCCTTTTCGCTTGTGGATCTAAGGTGTGGTGATGGAAGAAGTAGCCTCTTCTTCTAGTTCCCTTCCCTTGATTCCTTGCTAAGTCCTCCTTGTATCTTAGGCTTTCTTAGGAGAAAACCTTGGCTTGGGCCGAAGATGGAGGAGAGGGGACTGAGGGTTCGGTGAGGGAGAGGGAGGATGAGGGAAAATGAGAGAAAAATAGAATTTTCCCTTTACATCATTTTTTTTTTATATTAAGGGGGAAGAGGTAGCAAAATTGGTTTTTGCTTTCCTTCTCCTTTAATCCATTTTCTATTTTATTTTATTTATTTTATTTTCTAATTTATTCTCATCATTTATGATGAGAACAAGGGGGAATGAATCCCCTTCATTCTCCATTTAATGTCACGGCAAGAGAGGGAAAAGAGAGAGAAAGGGAGGAAGGCAAATTGCCTTTCTCTTGCTCTTTTCTTGCTTTCTCTTCTTAGATCATTACTCCTATCTTTATCATGCATTCCTTTTCCTTGCTATCAATATCTTCTCTCTATCCCAATTGGTTTCTACTAATTAATTCTATAAATTATAATATAAGAGGTTCAAGGTTCAATCCTTGACCTCCTCTTCTTTTTATTTCATTTTATTTCTTTTTGCTTCAACTCACTTCTTATTATTTTTCTAAGGCAAAATTCGTCATTCTCTTATTTATCTTAAAAGCTTAGTGGATGTTACATTACCCCGTACCTCATAAAAAGTTCATCCTCGAACTTTAAAATAGTTACATCAGGTGGCACTGAACTTTCGGCTGAGTGCATCGGCCACTTTGTTCGCCTTTCCTGGGTGATAAAGAATCTCGCAGTCGTAATCTTTAACTAGCTCGAGCCATCGGCGTTCCCTCATATTCAGGTGTTTTTGCGTGAAGAAATATTTCAGACTCTGATGGTCGGTATAAATCTTACACTGAGCTCCATATAAATAATGTCTCCATATTTTGAGAGCGAAGACCACGGCTGCTAGTTCTAAGTCGTGAATGGGATAATTCTTCTCATGCTCTTTAAGTTGTCTAGAAGCGTAGGCAATGACTTTGCCATCTTGCATGAGTACAGCTCCAAGTCCTGTGATGGAAGCATCGCTGTACATATTGAAGCCTCTGTTGGTTTCCGGGAGAGTAAGAATCGGAGCACTGGTCAGTCTCCTTTTTAATTCCGCAAAACTCTTCTCGCATGCTTCTGTCCATTCATACTTTGTATTTTTCTTGGTGAGGGTTGTCATAGGGGCTGTGATTTTGGAGAAATTCTCTACGAATTTCCTGTAATAACCTGCTAGCCCAAGAAAACTCCTGACTTCGCTGGCATTCCTTGGTCTGTTCCAGTTATTTACAGCTTCGATTTTGCTTGGATCCACCATAACTCCATCTTTGGAGATGACATGACCTAGAAATATTACCCGGTCAAGCCAAAACTCGCATTTGGAGAATTTTGCATATAGTTGTTTCTCTTGAAGGATCTGTAGTACAGTATTCAGGTGTTCAGCATGTTCTTCTGGGGTTCTCGAGTAGATAAGTATATCATCAATGAAGACGATTACAAATTTATCAAGATATGTCGTAAATACTCGATTCATCAGGTCCATAAATACTGCAGGAGCATTGATTACTCCGAAAGGCATAACTATGAACTCATAGTGTCCATATCGGGTTCGAAATGCTGTTTTTGGTATATCATCTGGTTTCACCTTCACTTGATGATAACCGGATCGTAGGTCTATTTTTTAGAAAACGGTCGCACCCTTCAGTTGATCGAACAGGTCATCGATCCGTGGGAGTGGGTACTGGTTCTTGATCGTCACATTATTCAGCGCTCGGTAGTCTATATACATTCGCATAGACCCATCCTTCTTCTTTACGAACAGCACTGGAGCTCCCCATGGAGAGTGACTAGGACGAATAAGTCCCTTGTCGAGTAATTCCCGTAGCTCCTGTAATTCAGCCGGAGCCATACGATAAGGTGCCTTTGAGATCGGCTGAGTACCAGGAATCAATTTGATCTCGAATTCTATCTCTCTGTCAGGGGCCAACCCTGGTAGTTCATCAGGAAATACTTTTGGATAGTTGCATACTACCCTGACATCCTCTAGCTTCGGGTCTTTGATTTGATTGGTATCAACCACGTGCGCTAGAAACCCCATACATCCTTTATCTAACATCCTTTGTGCTTTAATAGATGATAATAACTTCTCCGTTCCTTTCGGTTCCCCGTAAAACTCAAACTCTGGTTCATTTTCGGGTCGGAAAATCCATTTCCTTTTGCAGCACTCGATTGAAGCGTCGTATTTGCTAAGGAAATCCATGCCCAATATTATGTCATAATCCTGCATATCAAGTACTATCAGGTTGCAGTAGAGTTCTCTATTTTCGATCCGAATGAGTACTGCTTGCAGCATATGGTCCGATGGCATAATCTCCCCGGATAGTAAGGTTGTTAAGAATGTGTCCTCTAGAGTTCGGAGTGGTATATCTAGCTTCTTCATAAAAGGTGTTGAGACGAACGAGTGTGTTGCCCCGGTATCAAATAATACTACAGCATACTGATTGTAAATAAGTAGCTGACCTGTGACAACAGTAGAGGCATTCGCCACGTCTTCCTTGGTAAGAGAGTAGACTCTGGCGTTTGTCATAGTGGGAGGAGCCTCCAATCTTCCTTGGCTGATTGAAGTCCCTTCTATGGCAGTATGCATCTGGTGCAGCTGTGCAGGGGTACTCATATTCTGGTTGTTCTGCAGAGGTAGTGCCTGAGACTGAGTAGGGCAATTTCTTGCCAAATGACCTTCCTTTCCGCAGTTGTAGCACTTTCTGGTACTTAGGAGACATACTCCCGAATGCATCTTTCCACATGTGGCACACTGAGGGTACTTGGTTTGCTTATTGGCCGGACCACCTTTTGTGTTGTTCCACTGTTTCCTCTTTCCACCTGAGTTTCCTTTCCAGTCGGTTCTGGTATTGTGCGATTTTTGTCCTCCGGTCAGTGCTTGGTTCTTGCCCTTGTTCATTGCTTTCTGGTAGTGCTCGGTAATCAGGGCACTGCTGACTAGCTCCTCTGCAGTCTGCGGTCTATTAACTCCGCCGACTACGTTCAGAGCGATCTCGGGTCGGAGCATCTTTAACATTAACCGGACCCTTTCTTTTTCAGTACTGATCAGTTCTGGGCACAGACGTGCTAAGCGGTTGAACTTCTTGACGGCTTCGTTAATTGACAGATCACCTTGCCGGAACTCAATGAACTCGTCATAGTGCTTGTTGGTCACTTGCATATGGAAGAATTCTTCTAAGAACTCTGTCTCAAAATCCACCCACTGCATCTGGTTTATTTGTCTTTTCGCTTTTACTCGGTCCCACCACATCCGGGCATCTCCGGTAAGGCAGAACGACTCGCATTTGACCTTCTCGTGTTCAGGCCAGTCTAGTAGTTCCATTATGCTCTCCACGGTCTTAAGCCAGGCTTGTGCATCCCATGGTTCGCAGTTTCCCGAGAATGTTTCCGGCTTAAGCCTTTGCCACTGAATCAGATAGGCCTCTTGTCGGACCATCGGAATAGGGGCTGCCGGGGCTGATTTGCCGGTGGGGTAACCGGGTTGCCTTGCTGACCCATTAAGGTAGTGATCAGCTGCTGTTGTTCTGTGATCTGATGCTGGAGGTCTGCGACTACCTGTGTCAGGTCTGGTGGAGTCACTGTCCCCTCGGTTCGGGCATTGCGTGTCCTAACCATGTTGATCTAAATAATGACAAATAGACTAGTGTAAGTGGTTATCGTTTTTTAGCCAATCTAACGTACTGTTTTGTTTGTTTCTATCCATTTGTGAGATTGTTCTGGTATTATTCCTAACCTACCAAGATGCAATCCTAGTCTAAGACTATGACTAAAAATAAAGAATAAGGTAGCAACCATGCATCATAAATAAAGCATAAGCAATATAATAAAGCAAAGAAATAAATAGCAAGCAAATAATGTGACACAAGCAATAAAGCAAATAAAGCATAAGTATATAACAAGAAATTTAAGCGTAAGCAATATAATATCATGGCATCAATAACATGATATCAAAATTAGTAGAAACATAACATCAAGTCACACATACGGTACTACAATTCATGATACCAAAGCATAGTTCTTTAAAAGTTTTTAAAGCGGGTTCTTATTTGGTTTACGTACATGTTTTACTATAACAATGGAAGAATAAAAACTTTAAAGAATTTAATTTATTAAAAATAATATCACATATTCTGGTTTGTTCATATATCGATTCTCTACGCACTCACATTATTTTGTCCTCATCATTCGTTGCCGAGCCACCACCACACACATCACTATCTGCTCCTCCTGCTGCTCCGTTGTTCATCATATTCATATCATATTATCACATGACATTATATCTAATCATCAGATAATTCAAGTACATATGTAGGCAATGCATCATGAATTTGAAAACTTATACTAATAAGTACTTGAAATTAATATCATCATTAAGGGGATCCCGGTTTGTACCACATACATCATGCGTTTACGGAGCCCACCCATGGTACAAACCCATACAAAATAACTTATCATGCATAACTATCATATCATGTCCTTAACAATCTTTCATGCATTTCTTTTCATTATGTATATGCTATCACATATCATGGCATATTACATAACATAATTTCATTTCTTCATTTTGTATAGCATTTACAACATTTCCTATGCTATCACATATCATGGCATATAACATAATTTCATTATGTTTAGCATTTCCTATGTTATGGCATATTACATAACATTATGTATAGCATTTCCTATTTCATTTCATCATAATTTCATTCTAGCATATGCTATCACATATCATGGCATTACACATAGAAGGAACCTTTGCACTAGTTCGGTTAGACAATAATCTTACTCACCTCTTTAAAATATTTTTGATTGAAATCCTAAGGTTCGATACTCCTCTGATCATACATCATATCAATATAACATCATGGAAAGGAATAAAAACATATCATCAATCATCCTAGATTTGAAAACCTTTTCTTTAGCCGAATTTTCTTAAATTCTTTCCTAGGTTTTCTAATCCTTATAAATCCGAAAATCACATAAAAGCCTTGTACCACAGGTGAGGGGAAGCTTACCTTCTTCGCTTAAGTTTCCTAGATTTGAGAACTTGCTTGGGGACCTTTCTTCCTTGCTTGCTTGCTCGGCACCAATGGAGGGAGAAGAGACCTCTTCCTCTTGTGTTGCTCGGCAACAACAAGAAAGAAAAGAGGGAGGGAGTGAGGAGGAAGAAGAGGTTTCTTCCTCTTGTGTTGCTCGGCAACAAGAAGAAGAAAGGAGGAAGGGAGAGGGTTTTCGGCACCCAAGGGAGGAGAGGAGGAAAGTGAGTGAGGATGAAGTTGAAGTCACCCCTCCATGCCTATTTATACTAAAATGAGGGGAGGAAACTTGTCTTGATTCATCCTCCTTATTTACTTCTCTTCTTAATGTTAAGAATATTCTAGAGAAGATGCTTCTTGAGTTCTCCCTTAATTTCTCTCTTTTCTTTCCTTTAATTAAAATTCCTATCTCTCCTCTTACAATATCCTCTCCTATCCCACTTGGTTAACACATATCAGAGAACCAAGGATCAAAACTTGGTTATGTATATTTTTACTTCTTTTACTCCCTTTTCCTTTTTAGTAAAAGAATCCTTTCTTATTCTTAACTACTTAGTCCTCTCTCTCCTTATCAATAATTCTCCTATCCCCTTTGGTATTTTCTTTTGTACATAATAATTCATATATTACCCTATTATGCATTATGCATAAATATTTCATACATGTATTCATATTTCTTCCTTTTGTCTACATTAATTCCATACATTATAAATCATGCATAGATGATTTATATTCTCAACTTTATTTTCTTTCATAATCACTCATGGCTCAGTAAGTTCCTTTCCTACTCACTAAAACCAAAAATCATCACATGATCAAAGAATGTCTCAACATAACATGATCTCAACTAGTCATGGCATAACATATCATACTCTTTAAGCATATCATGCAACATAACAAAATCATAACTAGTCATGGCATATCATCTCTTAAAGCATAGCATGAAACATAACATAATCATATCTAATCATGGCATATCATAGTATCATCATAAGGTGGCATGGCATATCAAGCTCTTAAAGCATAGCATGAAACATAACATAATCGTATCTAATCATGGCATATCATAAATCATAGCATCATCACAACATGATCATAAGGTATATGCAATATGATTTTGAAAACATGTATCCGAAAAACATGTGTATGTCTCATGATCTTTAAAACCATTTCTTCTTACATATATACTTGAACATAATATCAACATAATCAGGACCCCGGCTTGTACCACACATAGATAAATAACATAGATATGCGTGCTTCCTAAGTATATCCAAGGTAGCAAGTCTTGAATCATACTAGGAACCAGGTCTGGATCACACAACCATAGACCTAAGGGCGTACTAAGGAGCCCATCCCTTTGTTTTTACTAGCCTCGATCACACAGCCAAAGGCCTAGGGGCTGATTAGGAGCCCACCCTTGGTACAAGCCTTACAAAGTAAAGTAGCATGTATAAAAATGCATCATTTAGTCACATAGCATATCATAGAAGTATGCATCACTTAGGCATACGTTATGTCATAAAAGTATGCATCACTTAGGCATACATCATATCATAAATAGTATGTATCACTTAAGCATACATCATGTCATAAAAAGTATCCATCACTCAGGCATACATCATGTCATAAAAAGTATGCATCACTTAGGCATACATCATGTCATAAAAGCATGCATATTTTCACCACATAGCATATCATGAGAGCATGCATATTTTAGGCACATAGCATATCATCAAAGCATGCATATTTATATCCACATAGCATATCATGAAAGCATGCATAATTTAAGCACATAGCATATCATCCAAGCATGCATATTTCTATCCACCTAGCATATCATGAAAGCATGCATATTTTAAGCACATAGCATATCATCAAAGCATGCATATTTCTATCCACATAGCATATCATGAAAGCATGCATATTTTAAGCACATAGCATATCATCCAAGCATGCATATTTCTATCCACCTAGCATATCATAAAAGCTTGCATATTTTAAGCACATAGCATATCATCAAAGCATGCATATTTCTAAGCACATATCATATCATGGAAAGTATAAATAACAAACATACATGTTTAAGCATAAGGGTGTATCATGTGATTATACTATCATAAGAAACATGGTAACATAGTTAGCTTGGGTTCTAAGCTTCCTAATCCCTTGGGTTCTTATCATGGCCGAACCCCCCCCTTAGATCTCAATTTAGGTAAAAACAACCTCCAAGCATGTGGAACCTAAATTATCATCACATCAATTTCATAGGAAGCATTGTAAGCATGATTAACTTGGTTTCTAAGTTCTCCAAGTCCCTAAACTTCATGTGGCCGAACCCTATCAGCTGTGAAACAAGGTTCCAAATGTCATGAAAGGATGGAAACCTTAAACCATATTTATAGTATTTTTTTCCAAGTAACATAGTAAGCATATTTGAGCTAGTTCCTAAGTTCTTCAAGCCCTTAACATATGTCATGGCCGAAATTTAACAAGTATTCATTAGGGCTAAAAACAAGCATACAAGCATGTGAACTTGAACTAACATCATGTATAAATTCATAATAAGGCATCATACAATGGGTATGGCCGAAACTTACCCTAGCCTCATTTTAGGTCATTAAACAACATATAGCATGAGAACTTTGGCTTTCTACTTATCATATTTCATGTAGAGTGACATGAGCATATTTAATTTTTGTTCTTGGGTTTCTAGAGCATCTATCCCTTCATGGCCGAAACATACAATGGTCCATTTAGGTCATGGAAAAATTATACAAGCATGTGACTCAATCAACATATTATCATATTTCCATAAGAATCATTTTTAACACAATTGGTTTCAATTCTAAGGCCTCTAGGTCATTTAAACCCTACTTGGCCGAGACTCATCAGTGTTTAAACTTGCTTCAAATAGTCTAAAAGCATAGGAAGTCATACAAGTTTCATAGCATGTATAAAGACAAGCATAATAAACATACATGTGAATTGTGTCTTAGGTTTCCTAGGTTTCTTTCCTTTTTCTTTTATTTTTTCTCATGGCCGAAACCTACCAATCTCTAAACTAGGTTTTAAGTGGCCTAAAGCATGGAAAACCTAAGTAAGTTTCATGGCAAAAATTACTAAGAACATCATATAAAAATTTGGTTCATAAACAAGCTAGGACCCTTGTGATCTTACATGTCATATATCATGTAACTAAATTCTCTATACCCTAATTAAGCATGAGAGCATTAAACAACTTTCATATCTTAATATCACAGAGGTCTTGAGCATGTTAAAATTTTGTTTAAGCTTTTCTAAGCTATCCATCTTATCATGGCCGAAAATCTTAATGAAGAGTTCATGAATTTCTAGCAATATTCAACATGCAATTCTTTAAGAGAACTATATATTCTATCATATAAACATGGTTACTTAAATTTAAAGGTCTTCCTAAACCTAAGCTCTTTTCTTGGCCGAAACATATGAGTGGATTTCTTTTGGTTCCAAGTAACTTTTAAGTAAGAAAAACCAACAAAAGACCCTTAGTAATTCATGGAGGGAATCTTGTACTAGTTTGGTTAAACAATGATTTCCCTAACCTCTTTAAAATATTTTTTTGGCCGAAATTCTAGGGTTAGGTACTCTTCTGACCAAGCATCATATAGGTATAAAAACATGAAGGAAAACCTTCCTACATAGCATAGAAAAATATCATGAAATGATGACTTGTTTAAACCTTCCTAGATTTGAAAACTCTTCTTTGGCCGAATTTTTCTTAAATTCTATTCTAGGTTTTCTAATCCTCATAAAATCCAAAAAGCACATAAAACGCCTTGTACCACAGGTGAGGGGAAGCTTACTTCCTTTTCTCTTGTGGATCTAAGGTGTGGTGATGGAAGAAGTAGCCTCTTCTTCTAGTTCCCTTCCCTTGATTCCTTGCTAAGTCCTCCTTGTATCTTAGGCTTTCTTAGGAGAAAACCTTAGCTTGGGCCTAAGATGGAGGAGAGGGGACTGAGGGTTCGGTGAGGGAGAGGGAGGATGAGGGAAAATGAGAGAAAAATAGAATTTTCCCTTTACATCATTTTTTTTTATATTAAGGGGGAAGAGGTAGCAAAATTGGTTTTTGCTTTCCTTCTCCTTTAACCCATTTTCTATTTTCTTTTATTTATTTTATTTTCTAATTTATTCTCATCATTTATGATGAGAACAAGGGGGAATGAATCCCCTTCATTCTCCATTTAATGTCACGCAAGAGAGGGAAAAGAGAGAGAAAGGGAGGAAGGCAAATTGCCTTTCTCTTCTTAGATCTTTACTCCTATCTTTATCATGCATTCCCTTTCCTTGCTATCAATATCTTCTCTCTATCCCAATTGGTTTCTACTAATTAATTCTATAAATTATAATATAAGAGGTTCAAGGTTCAATCCTTGACCTCCTCTTCTTTTTATTTCATTTTATTTCTTTTTGCTTCAACTCACTTCTTATTATTTTTCTAAGGCAAAATTCGTCATTCTCTTATTTATCTTAAAAGCTTAGTGGGTGTTACATGTATGACCCAATAGGCTCTCGTAACATTGGCAATGTATCTAAAATCACTTTAGATACATAAACAATGAGTGGCATCTATTAATGCATCATTACTACCCAAGTGGCGAGAAAGTAGAGATTCGACCAAACCTATCCATAGCTATTATCTTGTATGACTCAGTCCCTCTATCATTAATAGATTGATCAATGAGGCATAGACCATGTCATCCTCTTATCAATCTTTACGTTTCTTGATCTCCAAGTAGACACGCTCAAAATAAATAAGCTCAATATCTCATATTGACTCATTTGAGCATGACCATGCATTCTTCTATCATACTAATCAAGGGGCCCACAGATATCGCTTCTGCCATATGGAAGGGATAGATCTCATCTACATTACTCACATCCCTCCGCATAACTCATTGCATACCCAGTGATCAATTTTATAGTCCACCCTGTTATAGGTGACGTTTGACTATACCAAAGTACACAACTCCTTATATAGGGAACCGTAGTAATTTCAGGTCTAAAGACTATTCATACCAATAGCCACATAAGAATGTTTATGACAGTCATATAATGATCTATGAAACATTCTCATGGCGGGTCAATTCAGTACATATTTTCTAATATATATCCATGTGTCAACTTGATATCTCATATCCATGATTTGTAAAATTAAGTCATCAGTTGACCTACATGCTATTTCTCGGCACATTAATATTGTCCTTACATATTAATACTTGACTAGAAATAATTAAGAGTAGCATTCTACATATCTACAATATCCTTAGGAAATTGATATGTTGTAGACTAAAACCTACTACCCTAGGAAATTATTATATTTATTCATTCGACACTGAACTGAAATAAACATAATAATCATAACCTTTGTCTTTTAATGAAATAATGAAATATGATACAAAATTTTCTAAGTCAATCAACTCTTGATTGCCTCTTAGGGCTTACACTAACAATCTCCTTATGTCACTTAGTGTTAATCACTGAAATATCTAATATCCATTGACCTAGTGTGACCATCATGCTTCTTCGGTGCCAAAGTCTTGGTCAAAGGATTCTTAATGTTAGCATTATTCGGTTCTCTACATATCCTCACATCTCATATATCGATGATCCCTCGAATGAGATGGAATCATTGTAGTATCCAATACTCAAGACCGCCATTTAAGTAAAATACATACCCTAACTGTGATCTAGAATCGTCTTTGTCAATTTGGAAGCTTGCACCAATGTAACTCTTTACAACAACCGTTGTAACCCTTTACATCAAGCTCTTTATCCCCTCCAAAGATCAACAAATAATCTTGAGTTCTTCTTAAGTACTTAAGATATTCTTGACTATTGTCCAATGACCTTCAACTGGATCTGACTGGAATCTACTCATCAAGCTTAACACATATGAGACATCTAAGCGAGTACAAAGTATGGCGTACATGAGAGACCCTATAGCAGATGCATAAGGAATCTAATCCATGCAGTCCCTTGCTTCCTTAGAAGAGGGGCATTGAGTCTTCAAAAGACTCGAACCATGTGAAATTGGTAGGAATCCCTTCTTGGAATCCAGCATGGCAAAATGTTTAAGCACCTTGTCAATATATATACTCCGACTTAGACCACCAAGCAATCTCTTAGATCTATCTCAATAGATCTTGATGCCTAAAATGTAGGCTACTCCACCTAAGTCCTTTATTTAGAAATAATTACCAAGATAAGTCTTCACTGACTGAAGAGTAGGGATATCATTTTCAATGAGAAGTATGTCATCTACATATAATATGAGAAAGATGGTTGTGCTCCCACTAACCTTCTTGTAGACACAAGGTTCATCTTCATTCTTGATGAAACCAAACATTTTGATCGCATCATCGAATCGAAGATTCTAGCTTCTAGAAGCTTGCTTCAATCCATAAATGGATCTTTGCAACTTACATACCTTTTCAGCATGCTCTGGATCGACAAAACCCTCAGGTTGTGTCTAATACACATCCTTGAGTAGATTTCCATTGAGAAATATAGTTTTGACATCCATCTGCCAGTTCTCATAATCATAGTAAGCTGCAATTGTAGGCATGATTCGAATAGACTTGAGCATCGTAACTTGTGAAAAGGTTTCATCATAGTCTATACTATGAATTTGCTTGAATCCTTTAGCTACCAATCTACCTTTATAGGTATGCATATGCCCATCCATGTCAATCTTCACCTTGAAGACCCACTTACAGCCAATGGGTTTGATCCCTTCAGGTGGATCAACCAAAGTCCATACTTGATTAGTGTACATGGATTCCATTTCGGATCTTATGGCCTCTAGCCATTTCTCATAATCTGGGCCCTGTACAGCTTCCTGATAAGATGTAGGCTCATTGAGACCAACTAGCACTACATCACCATTGTCAGATAAGAGAAAAGAATACCTCTCAGGTTGACGATGGGTCCTATCAGATCTGTGTAGAGCTTGTGCTACATGAACAAGTTATTGGTCCACAACTTCTTGTGGTGTAACAACATCATGATCCATAACATCTTGTGGTTCCTGTTCAGTTTCCATCAAGGTGTCAGTGCTAGTTTGTGCATCTTGAATTTCTTCAAGATCGACTTTACTCCCACTACTTTTTCTAGAAACAAATTCCCTTTCTTGAAAGACACCAGTTTTGGCAATAAACACCTTGTCTTGTGTGGGATTATAAAAGTAGTATCCCATTGTTTCCTTGGGATATCCTATAAAATAGCACTTGTCTGCTTTGGGTCCTAGTTTATCTAAGACACTACAACAAAATCCCTCATAGACATCAGTGGAACAACAACGGTTTTAAACAAAAACCGATGTCTTTGAGTATTTTACACCGGTTTTTCCAAAAACCGGTGTCTATGAGCGCAGATTTTAGCTCATAGACATCGGTTTTTTAGGCGATGTCTATGAGCGCCCTTTTTTTTGTTAATAGACACTGATTTTAACAGCGGTTTTTAAAACCCGGTGTTAATGAACCAAAATAAAATATTTTAATTTTCCCACCAGCCAAAATTTGCAAACACTGTGAAGTTCCCTCCAAACCTAAATCTATATCGCGCCCCTTCCTCCGTGCGACCATCTCTCTCGCCTAAACCTAAACCTAAACCTCCGACCATCCGACCATCTCTCTCAGCCTAAACCTAAACCTCAGATCATCTCTCTCAACCTCATCTCCCTCTTCCCCCCTTCCTAGGTCGACGCCCCTTCCTCTCCCGATCAGGATCAAGACACGACGCCCTTGCTTCTCCGTCCAACCACACCGCATCTCCTCCAACTCCTCCATTTGGTTGAGAAGAGGAGGCCTTCTTCGCATTCCAGTAGTTTTTCCTTCATCCATCTCCAGTCCAGCATTCACTGCCACCGCTCGAGTCCTTCTTCACATTTCGGTAATTTTTCCTTTATACATCGTCGCTACTGAATTTCTTCCTCATATTCGACAATTTCATCTTCTTGATCTCTTGTTTGCAAGTATTAATTGATTGATACATGCAATGTGTTTGATGAATTTCCTCAAATACTACCTTGAGTTGATTTTATCATTTTTGTTTGATAGATTGAGGAGTTGTTAGTTCCTGTTGCTAAGTTGGTTTTATGTAATCCTTGAACTATCAAGTTTCTTTTATGTCTATGATAATTCTTTTCACTGATATGTCATGGTTTCTGGTTTAGAAATTTATTGGTATAATGATGAAGTAGTTGGTTTCTAGTTTATGAAATTTATTTGTATCCTTTTCTTGGTAAGCGTAGTTGGTTTCTTGGAGGACCCGTATAGTTAATTTATTTGTATAATGATGGATTAAGAATTTTGGCTCATTGTTGTAATTGTCTTGATATTTTTGATTGATTTTAGATTCATTAGTACAACAAAATGGACAAGGCATGGATGGCAAAGGATAGATTATCACATGAGTTTGAACTTGGACTAGAATCTTTCTTGCAATTTGTGCTGCAACATGCTACTAATCCTACTAGTATACCTTGTCCTTGTACGAAATGTGGCAATCTATGGAACAATAATATTAACAGCATAAGGGCACATGTGTACTGTAATGGTATAGACTTAACATACAAAAAATGGATATGGCATGGGGAAGAATTTGTATTAGGAGATTTAAAGAAAGAGAATGATGCAGCTGGAGAAAGTGAAAACTATTTTGCTGATAAACCTATAGATATGGTACACGCTGCATATGAAAGTTAAGAGAATCCAGATCAATTTATAAAATTACATGAGGATGCTGAGAAACCCCTATATGTTGGGTGTACTAAATTTACAAAGTTATCTGCAATTGTGCAATTATATAACTTGAAAGCGAAATACAGCTGGAGTGATAATAGTTTTACTAAACTACTTATCTTGTTTAGAGAAATGCTTCCCGTTGACAATGAATTGTCTTTATCTTTATATGATGCGAAGAAAAGCTTATGTGCAATGGGGATGACTTATAAGAAAATACATGCTTGCCCTAATGATTGTGTCTTATACTGGAAGGAGTATGAGGATTTTATCGATTGTCCTACTTGTGGGTTGTCAAGGTGGAAGTTGGCCAAGAATTCTAGGATAATTGAAGGAGTCCCTGCAAAAATTTTATGGTACTTTCCTCCTATTCCTAGATTTCAAAGAATGTTTCAAAGCAAGGAAATATCTAAGGAGTTAATTTGGCATGCTAATAAAAGAGTATGTGATGCCTATATGCGACATCCAGCTGATGCACCTTGTTGGAGACTTGTGGATCATAATTTGCCAAATTTTGCTTCTAAGACAAGAAATCTAAGGTTGGCCATAGCAGCTGATGGGATCAATCCTCATTGTTTGATGAGTTCTACATATAGTTGTTGGCCAGTTATAATGATCACCTATAACCTTCCTCCATGGTTGTGTATGAAGAGAAAATATATGATGCTCACGTTGTTGATTTCTGGTCCTAAACAGTCAGGAAATGACATTGATGTGTACTTGGCGCCTTTGATTGACGATTTAAAAGAATTATGGGAAGTTGGTGTTGAAGCATATGATGCACACCGAGAAGAAAGATTCTTGCTTAGAGTTGTCCTATTGTGGACAATTAATGATTTTCTGGCATATGGAAACCTGGCAGGATGCACTGTAAAAGGATATCAAGCATGCCCTATCTGTGGTGAGAAAACTTGTGCAAAAAGGTTGAAGCATAGTAAAAAAATGTCATTTACAGGTCATAAACAGTTTCTTCGTAGAGATCATCCTTATCGAAGGCAAAAGAAGGCATTTGATGGGACACAAGACTTTACTATGGCCCCAAAACCACTAAGCGGTGATGAAGTTTTTAAAAAAGTAGAAGGAATTACATGTCGATGGGGACAAATTAGAGCAAATCTTCAATCAAAGGAAAATGATGGTAAGTCCTGCTGGAAAAAGAAATCGATATTCTTTGAACTTGAATATTGGAAAGATCTGCATGTTCGACATGTTCTTGATGTGATGCACATAGAGAAAAACGTTTGCGAAAGTTTGATTGGTACATTACTTGATATGCCAGGAAAGACAAAAAATGGAATTGCAGCAAGAAACGACCTAGTGTATATGAAAATTAGGGGAGAATTAGCACCACAAAAAGGGGAGAAAAGGACATTTTTGCCCCCAGCATGTTATACATTAAGCAAGGATGAGAAAAGAAGACTTTCTAATTCATTGTTCGGAATTAAGGTTCCCACGGGTTACTCCTCCAACATCAAAAACCTTGTCTCAATGAAGGACCTAAAACTGGTTGGTCTTAAATTACATGACTGCCACACCTTAATGCAACATTTGCTTCCAATTGCCATCTGTGGTGTTCTACCCAAGCATGTCAGAAATGCTATCACAAGGTTTTGTTTCTTATTCAATGTGTTATGTAACAAAGTAATAGATGCCTCAAAGTTGGATAATGTACAAATAGAAATTGTGACGACGTTGTGTCTCTTTGAAAAGTATTTTCCACCTTCATTTTTTGATATAATGGTTCACTTAACAGTTCATCTCGTGCGTGAGGTCAAGTTGTGTGGACCAGTTTGGTATAGATGGATGTTTCCATTTGAAAGATATATGAAAACATTGAAAGTTATGTGCGGAATAGAAATCGACCAGAAGGATGCATGGCTGAATGTTATATTGCTGAAGAAGCTGTAGAGTTTTGCTCAGAATTTCTATCTAATATGAACACGATAGGGATTCCATCAAAGCATCGTGAAATAATACTCACTAAGTCCTTGTCAGGTGCCAAGGTGCACTTCTATTGTCACGATGAGTGGGAACAAGCACATCGTTATGTATTAGAAAATGAAGCTGAGGTTGATCCTTACATTGTGTAAGCCCTCTAGTTCAGTAATAATCTCCTGAAATTGTTTAAAAAAATATCTGATTAATCTCTTCAAAATTTTTTGATTAGGGAACATATGACACACTTGAAGCAAAAATTTCCTATTAAAGGTGCAAAGTGGTTACAAGATAAGCACCACAGAAGTTTTATTTCTTGGTTCATGAACATGTAAGTACCATAAATATTAGCATGTTTATTATTGACCACAAGAACTTTAAGAATTTTAATAATTAAACCCCCTTATGATGAATTGTAGGTTACAAATACAACATCATCTTCCTCCAATCAATTATCAGAAAAAGTAAAGTTGTTGGCAAATGGACCTAGCACGCATGCAAGTGCTAAAATACTCTAGTTATATGATCGATGGGGTCACTTATTACACGAAAGAACGTGATAATGTTACAGTTGTTCAAAACTCGAGTGTAAGCTTGCTCGCACAAACAATGCAAGTTGCAAGTTCAAAGGATAAGAATCCAATTATAACAGACATGATGTATTATGGTGTGATACAAGAAATATGGGAGCTCAATTACCATGATTTTCGAGTTCCAATGTTTAAGTGTGATTGGGTAGAGAATAACACTGGTATTAGAGTAGATGATAATGGTTTCACCTTGGTAAATCTTAAGAGAATGGGATTCAAATCTGACCCATTTATCTTGGGCACTCAAGCGAAGCAAGTATTTTATGTAGAAGACCCTCAAGATCCCACATGGTCTATTGTACTTTCAACTACAAATAGAGAGTATTTTGAATACATCACTGATGATAAGTTGGGAGATTCTTCAATCCACTACCAATGCTTCACAAAAGGGATGCCATCAATGGATATTGACGAAACTGATGACAATGAACCATCCTGTTTTCGTGGAGATTGTGATGTGATTTGGGTTGACAATGAGAATTTTTAGTTTGGTAACTTTATTTATGGTTTATATATGTGACTATTTACTTTATTTTGGTAACTTTGGTTCATTGTTTGGTAGTAGTTTTTTTTTTAAAAAAATATACGAATGTTTACTTTGTTGTGATTTTGAATGATATGATCTGCTCTATTTCAAATTCTCACTGTTATGATTAGATTTTCGACACAATGAACACTAGAAAAAAGGCCCATTTAGCACGTGATGATGATAAGTATTCACACACAAATGCAAAAGACAAAGAACAAGATCAAAAAGAGGGTGCTGAGGATAGCCAGGACATAGGATCAGACGGGACGACCCAAACAACAAGATCAAAAAGAGGTTGTACACAAATGAATAAGCTTGTTGTTCAAAGGGTTCAGGGAGTCAAACAAAGTGTCAAATTTAATGAGTATGGACAGCCAGTTGGCCAAAAGGCTTCTGAATTACAAAGTTTTATTGGTGTGCTTGCTCGGGAAAAAGTTAATATTAATTACCACTCTTGGAAGCAAGTGCCGAATGAAATTAAGAACATGATATGGGAATCCGTCAATGTAAGTAACATGATACTTTCTTATGTGATGCATTTTTTTCTTTTCTTTTATTTATATACTTAAGATATTTGTTTGTGTAGTTGACATACCAACTGGACCCAAAATGGAGGAATGGGTGTTTGATCTCTGCAAACACCAAGTGGTGTCAGTATAAAACTCACCTCACCAGGACATTCATCCAGCCAAATAGAAATAATTCGAAGCTTCTCAATAAGGTACCTCAAGGGCATTGCATTTCACGTGAAGATTGGAGTAGTTTTGTGATTAATCGGATGTCTGAAGACTTTATAGTAAGTTGTTTAAGGTGATCTTTTTAAATTCTAGTTGATATATGTGGTTATAATTCATCTATCACTATGTAGAGGAAAAGTGAACTACAAAGTCAAAGAAGCAAGGCAAACTTATACCCTCATCGTCTTTCTCGAAAAGGATATGCGGGTTTGTCTGAAGAAATAGTAAGTATTTAGTTTTAGTTAACATTAAATTCCTACTTATGGTTGTCATAGTTGGTGTTGAGTACGTTGACTTCATGTGGTCTTTTGCTTATAGTCCAGTGTTTTATGTGATGACGAAGAGAAAAGCAGAGCCATCCTCTGGAAGAGAGGGCGGCTCAACAAAGCTGGGGAATTTGTTGGCGATGAGTTGAAGTAAACAGTGAATAAGATTGTAAGCAAAAGTATACATAAATTGCTTATTTTGTACATATATGATATATGTATATATTTAAAGTTATTGTATTTGGATGCATGACAGGATGATTATATTGTCCAAAAGAAGGATGGTAAGATGCCCTTTACCAAACCATTTGAAGATATTCTCACGAAGGCCTTGAATTCTAACGAACATGGTGGACGTGTGAGAGGCATAGGAGCAAATGTCACTCCATCATCCTTCTTCAAGGTTGCTAGAGGGAAGGTACAAATTGATAAGGCTGCCTATGAAAGGCAACAGAAAGAGTTTAAGGAGGCAAAAGCTATGCTTTCTGACCAAGGTGACAGAATAGAAAAATTGGAAGCAATGGTGTTGAAACTATCTGGTCGAGAATTTGAGAGTGAGGAGAAGGGTAGCTGCTCAGTTAAACCACAATGCCTCCTCGATATAAAACCTGAAGTTGAACGTCATAGGCGCCTCTCAAATGAAGGCCTAGAAGAACATGATGATGATGATGTGAAAGTTATTGAGAAGGATTCAGCTTTACAGGTTAAATATATATTTCACGTTGATATTATTATCCCATCGTTAGTATCTAATGAATCTTGTAAAGCACTATATGTTGAAGATTCATGAATTGTTTGTCTTATAGGGAAAAGCAGTGATGTTGTTATTGCAGCCTAACGACAAGACTGTTGCATATGGGACAATTGTCTCTGTTAATGGACCTAGCAACTTTATTGATGATGTTCCATTACCCATGAATTGCATGAGGATTGCCATTGATAAAGCAATTGATCAATCAGCACCACTGCCTGTTGCAATCCCGTCTGCATGTCAGAGTATTGGGGATGCTGTAGGTGGCCATGTGGCTTGGTCTGTGCACTTAATCAGCATGCGAGATGAGGTAAATGTGATAAAGTGTTGTCTAAATTTTGTGTACATTTAAAGTATGTCACATATCTAATATATATATGGTTGCATCTACATATGTAGAAGACCAGGAAGAAAAAAGTTGACAATAGACAAGAGAAGGCTAAGTTACAATCGTCCAATGTGCCAAGACCCTTACACATATTATATAGTTATTTTCAGCGTCTTGATGAAATAGAGAATGTGATTTTGGAATTAGTTCCTAATGTATTTGGCATGGAGCACACAGTCCATGTTAATTGCGATGACATATTTCCCTTTTGTGAATTGAAGCCAATCACAAACACTTGCATAGTTGTGTATATGTGGTAAGCTTTCAATTGAATTGGACTTTATTTATGTGTTTCATTAATTTAGATTTCATCATTTTTTTGGGATATTTTCCAATTGTAGGCATCTATATAGAAAGATGCAGGAAAAGATGTTGCTGTAGGATTTCAGATTGGTGGATCCAGTGCCTGTGGAATATGTACCATTAAGAAATCAGAATAGAGATTTCATCCAAGAACAGTTGAATAAAAGGGCTTGTTACTTAAGCAGTAGGCTAATTGGTACCTCATCTGGTCAATTGGTTGTTGTGCCATGCAACGTTGGGTGAGTAAGAATAACATTATATATCACTCTCACTTGCATATTTTGAGAACTTGCAAGATGCATATATGCACTAATTATATTTCTTTGTGTAGTTTTCACTGGATTTTGACTATCATCAATGTTGAGAAGGAGATTATTTTTTTGTTGGATACTCTTAGTCACCGCATTCGTGATCAAGATTGGAAATATGTTATCAACATGTAAGTTTTTTGGCTTCTTTTCTTACCTTTGTTGAAACATGTATGTATTTTGATGTGGCAATACAATTCCCACGGGTTATATGCATGAAGGGCCTTGAAAATGTATAATGCGGAGGCTGGAAGGAAAGGGAAAAAACAACCAACATGGGTAGTTGTCAAGGTATGTCCTTTTGATTAGCAACTGCTTCACTATCCTTGAAGGAGTTATTCCAATATTTCTTTTCTAACATAGGCTCCTCAACAACCGGATGCGGAGCAATGTGGTTTTTATATCATGCGATATATGAAAGATATAATTGAAAATTTTGGAGTTGACCACAAGGATTCACTTCCAGCAATGGTAATAATACAATATCTTCCATTTTGCATATAAGCCCTAAAGATAATTTGTTGCATTTTCCAACACTGTTTCAGTATCATAATTGATACAAACTCATTGATTTTGATTGATTATGAACGTCTCTTAGCTTTTGAGATCTTGCTGCTGCTATGCTTTTCCCCTGGTGCTTGATGTGTTTCTATGTTACAATGATTTTTTTGTGAACAACCGGATGCTTTTCCCCTGGTGATTTTGATAATTTCTATGTTTTTCCCCTGGTGCTTGCTATGATTTTTTTGATACAAACCGGATGCTATGCTTTTGTTACAATGATTTTTTTGTGCTAAATTGCATATGTAACTGTGTATCGGTGTGTATGCGGATGCGCACAATTATCCTTCAATGAATTACGCATTATGAACAATAGTCTTCCACAGCAGCCTTTAAAAACTCAGTATTCTATTTTATTTGATACATGTACACATTTGTTTTAGTTATTTGACATATGGTGGATTATTGGGTCCTGATCATGAATTAACTTTGTATAAAGTATTGTAGATTATCTTTGTTGCAAGTATCAATTAGAAAGGGACTTTCTTTGGTTTAGATATTTTGCATTCCAAATTTAGTTTATTGGTAGTTCTCAACCCAAAATCAGATCACTGAAAAGCTTTCAAAATGCTTGATTTCCAGCTTTCAAAATTGCATCTTTAGACTGGCCTCGTTAAAGCTAGAGCAGATATTTGGAAAAAAATAAATAAATCAAAATTGCATCTTTACCATTTCCAGCTTTCAAAATTGCATCTTTACCATTTCAATCTTTCAAAATTGCATCTTTACTAATATATTATTTATATGTTTTTACAGTTTACAAATCTCAAGTACTCCAGAGTTGAAATTGATGAAGTGCGGTTCGAGTGGGCTGAATGCATGCTAGATTATATTTGAAGTGCGGTTCTACCTTGATGTGTTGTTAAAAGAATGTTCTACCTTGATTTTGATATCTATTAGCTAGCTTTTGATGTAAAAAGAATGTTTGGGTATTTTATGGATACTGTTGTAAGAAGATTATTTATATAATTTGTGAATATTTGTGTATTTTATGGATACTGTTGAATGAAGAATATTTGTATAATTTGTGAATATTTGTGTTTTTTTTTTATTACTGTCGGTTTTTCATTGTTTCGGAAATCAAATTTGTGCTGTTAAAAAATACCCATATTACATCAGTTTTCCACCGCTGCAAAACCGGTGTTATTAACTAATATTACTCGGTCATATACCGCTACCAAAACTAGTGTTATTAACTTACAATATTACATCGGTTTTACACCGTTGATGAAACGGTGTCGTTAAGTGATACTACACCGGTTAATAACCGATTCGAAGACCGGTGTCGTTAAGTGATACTACACCGATTTTAACCCGATGTCTAAAATGATAGACCTTTTACATCAGCTTCATAGACATCGGTCGAAAATGTAATAGACACCGGTGGAAAACCGATGTCTATGAGGGTTTTTGTTGTAGTGAGACTTGTCATCGAACGCAAACCTCACAACCCCAAATCTTCATGAAAAACATCTTGAGACTCTTTCCAATCCATATCATATATGGTGTCTTTATGACAGCCTTATATAGAATGTAGTTAAGTGTGAAAGCGGTCATCTCTAGAGCATATCCCCAGAAGGAAGTAGGAAGATTTGTATGACTCATCATCGATCATACCATATCTAATAAAGTATGATTTTTTTGTTCTAATACACCATTCCATTGTGGTGTTCTAGGTGGAGTGAGTTGATATATGATCCCACACTCAAGGAGATGGTCATGAAACTCTTGGCTAAGGTATTCCCCACCTCGATCTAATCGAAGCATCTTAATACTCTTACCAAGTTGGTTTTGTACTTTATTCTTGAATTCTTTGAACTGTTCGAAGGATTCTAAGTTGTGTCTCATCAGATACACGTAGACGCACCTACTGAAATCATCAATAAAAGTAATGAAGTAATGGTAGCCTCCTCTAGCTGCTATTCTGAAAGGGACACATACATCTATATGTATGAGTCCTAACAAGTCATTTTCTATTTCGCTATGCCCACAAAATGTAGACTTTGTCATCTTACCTTAAAGACAAGATTCGCATGCCTCATATGATTCAAAATCAAATGAGTCCAAAAGTCCATTCTTATGGAGTTGAGATATGCGACTCTTATTTATATGACCCAAGCGACAATACTAGAGATATGTTTGGTTCAAATCATTAGACTTGAATCATTTGGTATTTATGTTACAGATTGAATTTTCAAAGTCTAGAACATAGAGTTCATTTATTAGAGGTGAACTACAGTAAAGCATATTGATCCTGTCCGAGCGCTTAGTCGATGGAAACTGGGGGCGTGGCGCTTTCCGCTGTCTTCGACTGGTGATGTGGATCTCCGGAGAACCTACAAAGAAGCCGAGCCGGGAAGGGATTCCCGGCAACGACCCTCCTGTTGGTTGCTACTCGGAAAGCCTAGAGGTTCCACTGTATAAAAATTTTGTACAAAGGTCTGAACCTTTTCCTAGCTACCATGTGTTCTTTTAAATTAAATTTTGGATCGCCTGCGGAACTTAACACGTTTGATCCAAAACTTAATATATTCGTTCTTTTAGGTTTTGACTTGGGTCTCCTGCGGAACTTAACACGTTCGACCCAAATCACCTTAAGTTATTAATTCCATTAAATATTATTTTCCATAATTGGTTCCCAGTACTGACGTGGCGAGGCACGCGGCCTTCTTGGATATGGGAGCAACCACCACCGACTAGACAAAACCTTTTATGGAAAGCTAATATTTAATTTCCTAAAATAACTTTAGGTTAACCGAAAAGAACAATCAAATCACAAGGAAAAATAAAACAAAAGAACACAACATCGAAAAACATATTCGAAACACTGAAATCATATGCCTCTTGTATTTGGTATTATTTCCAAAAATAACTAGTATGATGCGGAAAGGAAAAATACTAGTTATACCTTTTAGAAAGACCTCTTGATCTTCTACCGTATTCCTCTTCTAACCTCGGACGTTGTGTGGGCAATGATCTTCCGAGATGAGAACCACCTTTCCACCTTCCTTCTTTCTTCTAGATTTCAGCCACAATAAACTCCTCCAAGGATGAAGAATTTCGGCCACCACCAATGCTCCAAGGGATGCTAGAGACGAGGCTTGCTTTCTCTCCTTCTTCTCCTTCCTTGATCCGGCCACAAACAAAAGCTCCACCAAGAGATGAGTTTCGGCCAACAAGAGGAGAGGAGAGAAATAGGGCCGGCCACCAAAACCAAAGAGGAGAGGAAAGAAAAAAAAATAGAAGTTTTTTTCATGAAGGCTCCTCTACCTCCTCTTTTATAATCCTTGGTTTTGGCAAATAAGGAAACTTTAATAAAAACTTCCTTAATTCCTTTGTCATGAAAAAGAAAATTTAAATTTAATTAAAATCAAATTCCTCTTCTTAATCAACATGGCCGGCCACACAACAAACCTCCAATCAAAGGAAATTTAATTCAATCAAGAATTAAAACCTTCCTAATTTGTTTCCAGAAATTTATAAAAATTTCTCCAATAATTTAATCCCTTCATGATTGGTTTATAAAAAGGAAATTTAATAAATTAAAATCTTTCTTTTAAACATGTGAATAAAAAGAAAATTATCTCTAAAAATTAAAATCTCTTTTAATCTACAAATAAGGAAAGATATCAAATCTTTTCTTAATCTTTTGTAGAAACTAATAAAAGAGAATTATTAATTTTTTAAACTTTCTTTTAAATCATGAACATGGTTAAAAAGGAAAGTTTTTACCAAAATTAAAATCAACCTTTTAATCTACAAATAAGGAAAGAGATTTAGCTCTTCTCTTAATCTTTTGTAGAATCTTATAAAAGGAAAGATTTAAAATTTTAAACTCTCTTTTAAAACATGTTATCCACATAAGAAAAATTTTTAAAAATAAAAATCCTTTTTATTTTAATTTGGGCCGGCCACACCAAGCTTGAACCCAAGCTAGGGCCGGCCACCTTGAAGCACCCATGAACCAAACTTTGGCCGGCCCTAGCTTGGTCTCCAAGCTAGCTTGGCCGGCCCCTTATGGGATGGGTAAGAAGGTGGGTATAGTATTCTATAATTAAGAGGCTACGATAGGGACCGAGAGGAGGAATTGGTTTTGGTCTCCCGATAAAATTAAGCATCCCGTGTTCGCCCCGAACACACAACTTAATTTTATCAATAATAATTCATTCCACTAAAGAACTATTATTGAACTACCGCACCAATCCCAAATTACATTTTGGGCTCCTTTTTATTATGAGTGTGTTTGTCTCCCTGTGTTTAAGATAACAAATGTCCACTAATTTAGTAAGTTACTGACAACTCACTTAATTAATATCTAGCTCCAAGAGTAGTACCACTCAACTTCATCGTCATGTCGGACTAAGTCCACCTGCAGGGTTTAACATGACAATCCTTATGAGCTCCTCTTGGGGACATTCTCAACCTAGATTAGTAGGACACAGTTTCCTTCTATAATCAACAACACACACTATAAGTGATATCATTTCCCAACTTATCGGGCTTATTGATTCATCGAACTAAATCTCACCCATTGATAAATTAAAGAAATAAATATCAAATATATGTGCTTGTTATTATATTAGGATTAAGAGCACACACTTCCATAATAACTGAGGTCTTTGTTCCTTTATAAAGTCAGTATAAAAGAAACGACCTCTAATGGTCCTACTCAATACACTGTTAGTGTATTAGTGTAATTATATAGTTAAGATAAACTAACACCTAATTACACTATGACCTTCCAATGGTTTGTTCATTTCCATCATGGTCGTGAGCTACTGTTTATAATTTATAAGGTACTGATAACATGATCCTCTGTGTGTGACACCACACACCATATTATCTACAATATAAATTAATTGAACAACTATATTTATCATAAATCTAGTCATTTGACCAATGTGATTCTTATTTCTAGATAAATGTTTATACCAAAAGCTAGGCTTTTAGTATACATCCTAACAATCTCCCACTTATACTAAAAGACTAAGCTGCTATATCTGCTGTCATACATCTAATTCCCAACCCTTCAACATGCTCATCAAAAGCTCTTGCCTTAAGGACCTTAGTGAAAGGATCTATAGGTCATCACCTGATACAATCTAGGATGCAACAACTTTTCCTCGTTTATACGATTTCTCGTATTGGGTGGTACTTGCGCTCGATTGTGTTTACTTGCCTTATAGACTTATGGTTTCTTCGAGTTTGCTACTGTACCAATATTATTACAATAAATTGTAATAATCTTTGGACAAACCAGAAATCATATCTAAGTCTATCTTGAGGTTATTGAGTCATTCAACTTTTATGGCCACCTCAGAGGCTTGCCATATACTAAGCTTCTATGGTGGAGTCTAGAAAAATACCTATGCTTTTCACTCTTCCATATTTATGACTTTACCTCCTAAAGTAAACACAAAACCCCGAGGTTGACTTATTATTGTCCCTATTGGAAGTCAAAATTCGTGCAACCCACAGGGACCAAATTAACTGCCTTGTAAGCTAGCATATAATCTCTAGTACCTCTAAGGTACTAATATATGCTTTAATTTACTGCAGTCTAATGTCCTTGTCCAGGGTTACTTTGATATCTGCTAACTATGCCCTTGGCAAAACAGATTTATGATCTCGTGCATATCATACATTAGGCTTCCGACAGCCGAAGCATAAAGAATTGCCTTTATTTCCTTTATCTCCTTTGATGTCTACGGAGACATATCTTTAGATAAAATTACTCCATGCTAAAAAGGTAAGAAACCTTTCTTGGAGTTTTGCATGCTTAAAACGAGCAAGGATTTTTTTGATGTATAAAGCTTGAGATAAGTAAAATATTCTTTTCTTGCGATCCCTTATTACTTTGATCTCAAGAATATATACATTCTCCCAAGTCCTTTATATCGAATTGTTTGGATAACCATACCCTTACTTCTGACAACATTTTGATATTGTTTCCAACTACCAAAAATGTTATCTACGTATAGTACAAGAAATACCACCACGTTTCCATCACACCTTTTATATACACAAGACTTATCTGGTTACTAAATAAATCCATAGGTTTGGATTACTTTGATAAACCGGATGTTCCAAGACCTTGAAGCTTTGCCTCAGTCCATAGACTGATTGAGCTTGCACACAAGATGCTCTTAGCCCTTTGCAATGAATCCTTCTGGTTGCTTTATATGGATGCTTTCTTCAAGACTTCCATTAAAGAATGTTGTCTTGACATCCACTTGCCAAATAGATAAAAGAATCCGGATAGACTTAAGCATGACTACCAGTGAAAAAGTTTCCTTTTTCATCAAGCCTTGCTTTGAAAGTTTCTACCTTCCTGTCTATCCCTCTTTTCCTATTATAGACCTTTTTACACTCAAAGGCTTTACACCATTTGGTGGTTCTACAAGCTTCCAGACTTTTTTAGAATACATATATTCTAATTCTATTATTTATTACTCTTTGCCAAGATGCTGCAGCTTTTTCTTGGAGTGCTTCGTCATATGTCCGGAGATCAGGTTCATGTCCTTCAGGGATCGAGTCCAAAAACTCTCCCAAAACATGAATCTTTTTAGGTTGCCTAACAACACTCCCACTACGACGAGGCACTTTCTGCAATTGTGTATCATTTGTGATACGTGTTGCAGTTTCTTGTGATATTTCATCTTGTACAGTTGGTACTAGGTTAGACATGTCCTTTATTATTTCCTTAAGAACAAATTTACTTATGGGCACGTGATTTATTACATAGTCCTTTTCTAAAAATCGGTCATTGATGCTAACAATGACCTTCTGATTTTTAAGACTATAATCCTACTTTCATTTCTCTAGGATAACCCACAAACAAGTGAATTCCTGTCCAACTTATCATTATCTCTCTTCAGCATATGTGCTAGACTACCCGAATCCGAATATGCTTCAAAATAGGCTTACGCTTATTCAGCAATTCTATATGAGTAGAGAGTTCTGACTTTGGAAGGTACTATGTTCACTTCCGTTTCCAGAGTATGTCCTTAAAATGAATTTAGTAATTTTCCAAATAACTCATCATCAATCTACTTATTTCTATAAGAGTCCTATACCTTCCTTTTTCTACACCATTCTGTTGGGGTGTACCAGGTGTAGTTAGTTGGGATTGAATCCCTACTTCTGATAAGTGACTCCTAAATTCTCCAAAAGAGGTACTTGCCACTACGATCTCACCGTAGTGACTTGATACTTTTACTTTGACTTTTCTCCGCATCAGCCTTGTACTTTTTGAACTAATAAAAAACACTTAGTCTTGCGGCACATCAAGTAAATGTATTTATATCTTGAATAGTTGTCTATAAAATAGATAAAATATTCGATATTACCTCTTGTCTGGATAGTCATAGGATCACACAAATCAGAATGAACCAATTCCAACATATCTTTGGCTCCATACCCCTTAGACTTAAAAGCTCCTTGGTTATTTTCTTTCCAAGTAAGACTCGCAGGTTGGAAAGATTTCCACTACTAATGAACCCAAAAGTTCATCAGCTACCAATGAATCCTACTTAAGTTAATATAACCTAGCCTTAGATGTCAAAGATATAATTGGTTCATTTTTGAAAGTTGCTTTCTCTTAAGTTAGAAGATGTGTTACTAATTTCCATTTGTTGCATTGTGGGAGTTATTGGATTATAAATTATCAACCAACATACCAGAATAGATAACTTCCCTATTTTTCTTGATAACAACTTTGTTATCAAAATAGACACAATATCTATTCTATAATAGTTTAGAAACTGAAATCAGGTTCTTTCTAAACTTAGTATGTAAAGACAATTTCTAATAATCCAAATTTTATTCCTATTAGAGAATAAACCTCTCCCACTGCAACAGCTGCTACTTTTGCAGTAGTGCCCATGTGGACGGTATTTTTTATTTTCATTTAGTTGTCGGGTTTCCTGGAACCCTGCAATGAATTGCAGACATGATTAATGACATCTGTATTTACACTCCAGGTTCTGGTAGATAACACCACTAGACATGTTTCAACTAATGAATTAAATACACCTAAATTGTTCTTACTTCTAAGAAGACAGTCTACCTTAATGTCCAAGTCCTATTTCCAATCATTACAATTGGGACTACTAAGTCTTTTCTATAGTATAACAACTAGGGGATTGACAAACATTTTAAATCCTAAGAATCACAAAAATATTTGGTCAAGATCAATTCTTAAAAATCCCTATGAATTTTGTATGCCACGATAGTGTGGTCGTATACAAAATCAAAAAAGAGATTTTATTTCATTAATTTTATTATCTCGTCAACTTTACTTTATGACGAATAAAATTAATAGTTGATCTGTCTTTGATCAAATATTTGGTCAAAACCTTTTGAATTTAAAATATCATTGATTCCTCAAATAATATTATTTAAATTCACCAACACCTCAAACACCGTGAATTTTGCATGCCACGATAGTGTGGACGTATACAAAATTAAACATTTGTAAGAGGAGGGGTTTACCCATTAATTATCTTGTCAATAAATCTTTATGACAAATAAAATTACCTCAAACACCGTAAATTTTGTATGCCATGATAGTGTGGACGTATACAAAATCAAACATTTGTAAGAGGGGGTTTTAATTTTATTATCTTGTCAACCTATTTATTTGACAAATTAATAGTTGGTTTACATCGGTCACACAAATAATAGCAGTGACTCCGATGGGGAGGATACTATTAAATGTGCCTAAGTGTATACCATTACTTGACACTAAGTCCATTAATAAGATTGTGCCCCTTCCGATGGGGAAGATCACACGCTCTTAATTAACTTTCTATAGTCATCCAAAATGGAAGTTTAAGCTAGTGATCCGCAAACAAGCTCATCCGATATGGAGGAAGGCACTCAGAGCCAACGCGCAAGCTTGTTGCATCACTTATAAACCAGTAATGGAGACCGTGAAATTTATTTAAAAATAAATCCCTCTCCCACTTAGTTATTTAAAATGAGGAATTTTGCCTATGCTAGTCTACCTAATATGCATACTAACAAGCGCACACAACATAGCATAAAAAGCAATAAATAGAAAAATTAATTTTCAACTATTATGGCTTTTATCTATTGCTGTCATCCGTGTGTCGCCAACCCTAGCTGCTGCCATCTTTGGCCACCGCCACCGGGTCTAGTTGTCGCATCCATCTTGCTCCTTGTTTCGCTGCGCCTCTGATCCTCAAAAGGTTCCACGCCTTGCAAGATTCGATCCGCGACATAAATAGAATTTTACATTTTTCAATCCTATATTGCTCAGAGGAATGTACATGTAAACTAGATCGAACATAAAATAAAATTTACATCCATCGATCCTATATTCCATAAAAGGAATGTACATGTAACTAGATCAAAAAATAAAATTCTAATAAAACTAAATACAGCTCCTGCTGTATTTTATAATACAATCATGCACACACAATGAAATGCCCTTGACATGTCCAAGGGTCCAATCACACACATAATAACTATAAGCCAAAATAGTTGGATCCTGCATCCACAAAGTTAGCACATCCTACTATTAACCTGCCTAAATTATGTATGACATGTGCATAATTAAACTAATACCAAATACACAGAGGCAAAACCCTAGCTCTGATACCAATTGTTGGTTGCTACTCGGAAAGCCTAGAGGTTCCACTGTATAAAAATTTTGTACAAAGGTCTGAACCTTTTCCTAGCTACCATGTGTTCTTTTAAATTAAATTTTGGATCACCTGCGGAACTTAACACGTTTGATCCAAAACTTAATATATTCGTTCTTTTAGGTTTTGACTTGGGTCTCCTGCGGAACTTAACACGTTCGACCCAAATCACCTTAAGTTATTAATTCCATTAAATATTATTTTCCATAATTGGTTCCCAGTACTGACGTGGCGAGGCACACGACCTTCTTGGATATGGGAGCAACCACCACCGATTAGACAAAAGCTTTTATGGAAAGCTAATATTTAATTTCCTAAAATAACTTTAGGTTAACCGAAAAGAACAATCAAATCACAAGGAAAATAAAACAAAAGAACACAACATCGAAAAACATATTCGAAACACTGAAATCATATGCCTCTTGTATTTGGTATTATTTCCAAAAATAACTAGTATGATGCGGAAAGGAAAAAATACTAGTTATACCTTTTAGAAAGACCTCTTGATCTTCTACCGTATTCCTCTTCTAACCTCGGACGTTGTGTGGGCAACGATCTTCCGAGATGAGAACCACCTTTCCACCTTCCTTCTTTCTTCTAGATTTCAGCCACAATAAACTCCTCCAAGGATGAAGAATTTCGGGCACCACCAATGCTCCAAGGGATGCTAGAGACGAGGCTTGCTTTCTCTCCTTCTTCTCCTTCCTTGATCCGGCCACGAACAAAGCTCCACCAAGAGATGAGTTTCGGCCAACAAGAGGAGAGGAGAGAAATAGGGCCGGCCACCAAAACCAAAGAGGAGAGGAAAGAAAAAAAAATAGAAGTTTTTTTCATGAAGGCTCCTCTACCTCCTCTTTTATAATCCTTGGTTTTGGCAAATAAGGAAACTTTAATAAAAACTTCCTTAATTCCTTTGTCATGAAAAAGAAAATTTAAATTTAATTAAAATCAAATTCCTCTTCTTAATCAACATGGCCGGCCACACAACAAACCTCCAATCAAAGGAAATTTAATTCAATCAAGAATTAAAACCTTCCTAATTTGTTTCCAGAAATATATCAAAATTTCTCCAATAATTTAATCCCTTCATGATTGGTTTATAAAAAGTAAATTTAATAAATTAAAATCTTTCTTTTAAACATGTGAATAAAAAGAAAATTATCTCTAAAAATTAAAATCTCTTTTAATCTACAAATAAGGAAAGATATCAAATCTTTTCTTAATCTTTTGTAGAAACTAATAAAAGAGAATTATTAATTTTTTAAACTTTCTTTTAAATCATGAACATGGTTAAAAAGGAAAGTTTTTACCAAAATTAAAATCAACCTTTTAATCTACAAATAAGGAAAGAGATTTAGCTCTTCTCTTAATCTTTTGTAGAATCTTATAAAAGGAAAGATTTAAAATTTTAAACTCTCTTTTAAAACATGTTATCCACATAAGAAAAATTTTTAAAAATAAAAATCCTTTTTATTTTAATTTGGGCCGGCCACACCAAGCTTGAACCCAAGCTAGGGCCGGCCGAACCCATGAACCAAACCTTTGGCCGCCCTAGCTTGGTCTCCAAGCTAGCTTGGCCGGCCCCTTATGGGATGGGTAAGAAGGTGGGTATAGTACTCTATAATTAAGAGGCTATGATAGGGACCGAGAGGAGGAATTGGTTTTGGTCTCCCGATAAAATTAAGCATCCCGTGTTCGCCCCGAATACACAACTTAATTTTATCAATAATAATTCATTCCACTAAAGAACTATTATTGAACTACCGCACCAATCCCAAATTACATTTTGGGCTCCTTCTTATTATGAGTGTGTTTGTCTCCCTGTGTTTAAGATAACAAATGTCCACTAATTTAGTAAGTTACTGACAACTCACTTAATTAATATCTAGCTCCAAGAGTAGTACCACTCAACTTCATCGTCATGTCGGACTAAGTCCACCTGCAGGGTTTAACATGACAATCCTTATGAGCTCCTCTTGGGGACATTCTCAACCTAGATTAGTAGGACACAGTTTCCTTCTATAATCAACAACACACACTATAAGTGATATCATTTCCCAACTTATCGGGCTTATTGATTCATCGAACTAAATCTCACCCATTGATAAATTAAAGAAATAAATATCAAATATATGTGCTTGTTATTATATTAGGATTAAGAGCACACACTTCCATAATAACTGAGGTCTTTGTTCCTTTATAAAGTCAGTATAAAAGAAACGACCTCTAATGGTCCTACTCAATACACTCTTAGTGTACTAGTATAATTATATAGTTAAGATAAACTAACACCTAATTACACTATGACCTTCCAATGGTTTGTTCATTTCCATCATGGTCGTGAGCTACTGTTTATAATTTATAAGGTACTGATAACATGATCCTCTTTGTGTGACACCACACACCATATTATCTACAATATAAATTAATTGAACAACTACATTTATCATAAATGTAGTCATTTGACCAATGTGATTCTTATTTCTAGATAAATGTTTATACCAAAAGCTAGGCTTTTAGTATACATCCTAACACCTCCGACGCTCAAGTCAGGCAACGAAGAAGAAAGGAGGCAGAGTAACTGTGGCTACAGTGATGAGAATTCTGCATACCTCCGTCGAAGTCTGGGGTCCTTATATAGGAGCCGGGAAGGCGTGGGCACACTTCTCGATGTGTGCACGCTTCCCCAAACATACTTCCAAATGAGTGTGTGAGAAAAGCATGCCTGACGTCATTCCGCAATCGTCCGAGCATATCCTTGACGTGACGGTGGAAACTTCCACCGTACGATACTCTATCCGGTCCAACCACCGACCATGCTGTTTGTCGGCAGTAGGCGTCTCGAGGATGATGTTACCAGTTGTCCCTTTCATCTTTTTACGTATCTTGTCGGTTGTAGGGCCAAGCGATCTGGTCGCTCGACGCTCCCAGCACTCGGGTACGTGTATGTATTGGACCGAGCGAGAAGATCCTCGGTCCTGTGCTCGGATGGGATTGCACCTCAGTGATCTGTGCTTCGACCGAGCGACCTGTCCGCTCAGCCCATAAGCTCCTTTACCTTAAGCATCGGAAGCTCGACCTATGGTCGAGCTATATTCCGATCGGCCTGGATGACATCCTGCCGACCGGTCAGATGTTCTGTCTGCTCGGTGGGACCTTGGGGCCACCCCTATTGACCTTTGACCTCCACGTGTCATTGACCACCGCCGACATGGGTGCCCCGTCCTTACCACCGGATCACATGTCTTCCCCTCAAGTTTAGTCGAAGGAGGCGCTAAGTCCGACTGACTGGACTATGAGTCTAGCTAGGTGGCAGCCGCTCTGCCGCTCTCAAAAATGCCCTTTCGATCGGTCAGTATGATGTCAAGTGGGGTCGTTTGGCCTATTACTAATGATGGCTCGGTCGGCCTGCCACCTGTCACCGCTGACGTCTTCAGGATTCCCTTGGAATGCGTGCAAATCTCCCCATTATGGTTGAGCACGCGAGCTGTGTGCCATAATGGGGCTTATTAAATGCACTCCTATGACCTGACGCCACGTGGCACCTCTGTCGTCATCGTACGGCGGCGGTGTCGCGTCCGATGGGACCTTTGGCGGTTCGAAATGAGCGGCCAGATACGAGCCTCGGTCCCTGTGACCTGCATCCGACGGCTCGGGATGATCGGACCCAACCTTATAAAGCCTTCTCCATCCTCTTCCACCGCATTTTCGCGTTCGTGCTTGCAGAGCTTTCGTTTGTGCTCAGTGCTCCGGCGAACCAGATTTCTCGGCCTTCCGGCGATCTTTCGTCTTCTTCTTTCGCCCACCCTACTCTCTATAAGATCCTTTGCTTTTTGCTCCCTGGTTCCTGCCTTTCCTTTCCACTCCTCGCCGTAATTGTGTTTTTCGGTTACTTTTCCGTTCATCTTCCTCCTCAAGCCTCCTACCTTTTCTTTCGACCTTTGCCTTCTGTACTGTTCCGGTGATGGCTAGCTCTTCCTAGCCCGCTGATCTCACTCCTGGCCCATGGTATACTACCATGGAGTCACGGTTCGATCAGCGTGATGCAGAGAGCTTAATTAACGCCTTCGATCTCCCTTCCGATTTCGAACTTATTTTGCCCTCGCCTTCCACTCGGCCTCACAAACCGCCGCACGGCACTATTTATTTTTTCCTCCATCAGTTTACAGTCGGTCTGCGCTTTCCTCTCCATCCCTTTATATTCGAAGTTTGTAATTTCTTCAGTATTCCGCTCGGCCAGCTGGTGCCAAATTCCTTCCGCCTTCTGTGTGGAGTTGTTGTGTTGTTCAAAATCCACAACATTCCCCTCCGTCCAGAGGTTTTTACTACTTCTATTACCCCAAGCAATCTGAGCTGGGCACTTATCTGTTCTAGTCTCAGATTGGCATGGTCTTCTTCGATAAAATTCCCACCTCCAACAAACATTGGAAGGAATACTTTTTCTTTCTCCGTTTTCCCGGATGGCTCCCCTTCTTAACCAAGTGGCAGGTCGGACCGCCCACCTCTCCTGAACTGAAGAGGTACAAGACCCGACCGGACTACCTTCAAGCGGCGAATATGCTAGCCGGTCTGAAACTCGACATTAACAAGCTCCTCCCTGAAGGAGTGATGTACATGTTCGGCTTGAGCCCGAGTCGAACCAAACTCCCGAGAAGTTTTGGTAAGAAATTTACTTGTGCCTTTGCCTTGAGTTCTAACTGATTTCCTTCTTTTTTCTTTGCAGCGAACATCATAATGGAATCTGTACTGTTCAGGATTCTGAAGAAAAAGGCGGAGGCGATCGAGGTGACAGCGGCCAAGGAAATGGAGCAGACGGATATTGCTCCGGTCGGCTCTCACGAGGGTGAGAGTGAGACCAATGTGGGGGTGTTGGCCGCTCAGACTTCTCCCGCGGAGGTGACGGGTGGCGCAGCCTCCAGCAGGGAACCGACCATTCGGGAGGAATGCTCTGATCCGGAGGATGAGCTCCCACTCAACAAAAAAAGACGGTGTGCTGAGATACCACCTCGTTCGGCTACCTCCGTGGTGCAAGCGTCCGAGCGGACGAACCCTCTGTCCCCTCGCGGCAAGGCTCCTTCTGTCGAGTCCCTGTCCTCCGATCGGACCCCGTCACAGCTAGAGCCTTCTCAGGAACCCATCGCCGCACAGCCAGTTAGCTCCCCGCCTCCGGTGTCTCGGAAGCCTCACCGCTCAACCATACTTTCCAAGCCGTCCTCCACCGCATCTGATCCTTCCACGTCCGCTCACACGACGCCGGGCGGGCGCCGCACCATTAAGGTCACTCTGCATCTTCCTACCGAGGATTACCTCGCGGAGTCGGATCGGCCCACGGCCCCTGAGCACATGATCACCATCCAGGGGCCACTCGCCGAGGTATGGGTGGATGCCCGAGCCCGTGTCGCCGTAATGCCTCCCGGCCTGCTGGCTAACAGTCACATCAGGCATGCCACCGGCGTAAGTCTTCTGTCTACTCAAACTTTATTGTATCACCTCCCCCCCCCCCCCTCCCCGCGTTTGGCATTAAAAAGTTCCTTTTTTTGTTAGGGATAGGTGGAAGACGTAGCGGTTGCCGCTCGTCTGGCGCTGTTGGAAGATGAGCTGAAGCATCTCAAGATTTCTAGCGTCCTCTTCTAAGGGCCCTTCATATGTCGAGCTGTAAAAGGAGTTGGCCAAGACCAAGGAGCAGCTAGTGGCCGAACGGAAGAAGATGGCCGACCAGGCATACATGCTAGACCAGCTTGAAAAGCAGGTCAAAACTTATGACCGCAAGATAGAACTTGCAACCACTCAAAAGAATACCGCTATTGCCGATTTGGAAGCGAAAATGTAGAGGTCCGCGCCCTGGAACAGCGGGTAAATGAGTTAGCGGATCTGCTGGACCACGAAAAGAAGGGTCGTTCGGTCGAGGTGGCGGCTCTTATGGACGAGCTGAAGACCCTGGAGGAGGCCCTCGAGGCCTCTCGCTCTGCTCTTAAGGAGTATCAAGAGTCTGAGCCAAGCCGGTTCACCGCACTGAGACGGAAGTACATCTGCTCGGCTGAGTTTGTTCAAAAGGTGTGCGACCGGCTCGTCCTCGCATTCGAGTTGGCCATCACTGCCACTGCGGACCACCTGAAGGCCTAAGGTCACCGCTCGGGAGCATGCATCGCTTCTTACCACCATACCAAATAGCGTCTTTGATTATCTTGAATGAAGTGTCTTTTGCATTTTTGTATCTCTGCCGCTCGATCGGACAACTTTTGTTTTAACTGCTACTTTTGAATGCAACTTTTGTTCTGTTAGCTTGTTTTCCCCTGGATGTCATTAATAACCTTATGGCCCGAACGGAGTCTACACCCAAAATGCTTCTATTCGATGGTCCCTTCTGGGATTTACAATAGCCGCTCGCCTGCCCTTAAGTGTCGGGCTTTGAGGCGCCGCACGACGGCCTTCCGAGCGGAGTGTTAATGGTCGCCACTACGACCCTAGAGTTTAACGTCATCGCTCAACGGTCTTCAAACTGGGGGGTTTATAGTCGCCAGTCCGACTCTAGAGTTTAACGTCGCCACTCGACGGTCTTCGGGGCGGGGGGTTTATAGTCGCCGGTCCGACTCTAGAGTTTAACGTCGCCACTCGATGGTCTTCAAGCCGGGGAGTTTATAGTCGCCAGTCCGACTCTAGAGTTTAACGTCGCTGCTCGACGGTCTTCATGCCGGGGGGTTTATAGTAGCCGGTCTGACTCTAGAGTTTAACGTCGCCGCTCAACGGTCTTCGGGCCGGGGGGTTTATAGTCGCCGGTCCAACTCTAGAGTTTAACATCGCCGCTCGATGGTCTTCATGCCGGGGGGTTTATAGTCGCCGGTCCGACTCTAGAGTTTAACGTCGTCAATCGACCGTCTTCGGGCCGGGGGATTAATAGTCGCCGGTCCGACTCTAGAGTTTAACGTCGCCGCTCGACGGTCTTCAAGCCGGGGGTTTATAGTCGCCTGTCCGACTCTAGAGTTTAACGTCGCCGCTCGACGGTCTTCAAGCCGGGGGGATAGTCGCCGGTTCGACTCTAGAGTTTAACGTTGTCGCTCGACGGTCTTCTAGCCGGGGAGTTTATAGTCGCCGGTCCGACTCTAGAGTTTAACGTCGCCGCTCGACAGTCTTCAAGCTGGGGGGGTTTATAGTCACCGGTCCGACTCTAGAGTTTAACATCACCGCTCGACGGTCTTCGAGCCGGGGGGTTTATAGTCGCCGGTCCGACTCTAGAGTTTAACGTCGCTGCTCGACGGTGTTCAAGCCGGGGGATTTATAGTCGCCGGTCCGACTCTAGAGTTTAACGTCGCCGCTCGACGGTCTTCAAGCCGGGGGGGTTTATAGTCACCGGTCCGACTCTAGAGTTTAACGTCGCCGCTCGACGTTCTTCACGGATTTTTTTTTTTTTTTACTCCTGCAGCCAAAGGATACAGAAGAACGGGGTATAAATGAAATAAATTACACTGGCGCACCTTTTACCCCGCTCGGTACGACTAGAGATGGTTTACGCTCCATGGTCGTTCTAGCCGCCGTCCGTCCTCATCTTCCAGGTAGTATGCACCCGATCGGAGCTTCTCGACGACTCTGAAGGGCCCCGTCTAGGGAGCTTCCATCTTGCTCACATCGCCGACCGGCTTCACCTTCTTCCATACTAGGTCGCTGACCTAGAATGCTCTGGGGATTACACGCCTGTTGTAATTCTGCTTCATTCTTTGCCTGTACGCCATCAGCTGGGCGGCTGCTTGAGCTCGTGCTTCATCAACTAGGTCCAACTCCAGCTGTCTCCGCTCGGCGTTGTCCCTATCGTAGTTCTGGACCCGATCGGACTCGACTCCGACCTCGACTGGGATGACCGCCTCACCCCCGTATACCAAATGGAATGGTGTTACCCCCGTTCCCTCCTTTAGGGTTGTGCGAATGGCCCAAAGCACGTCGGGCAGCTCCTCCACCCAACTTCCTCCCATGTATCGAGCCAAACCCGAAGCATTCGCAGGATCTCCCGGTTGGCTACTTCGGCTTGACCATTGCTTTGAGGATACTCCACGGAAGTGAAGTGTTGTTCGATGTCGTACCCCTTGCACCATTCTCCGAGCTGCTAACCAACAAACTGCCACCCGTTATCCGAAATGAGCCGACGAGGAATGCCAAACCGACAAATTATATGCTGCCAGATGAACTTCTTGACCATCTGCTCAGTTATTTTGGCCAGTGGTTTGGCCTCGACCCACTTGGAGAAATAGTCGAACGCCACTAGTAAAAACCTCCGCTGCCCGGTCGCCATAGGGAAGTGTCCTACTCTATCCATACCCCACTGGTCAAATGGGCAGGACACAGCAGACGCCTTCATCCTCTCCGTTGGCCTATGGGAGAAGCTGTGGAACTTTTGACAAGAAAGGCAGGTGGTGACGGTCTGAGCGGCGTCTTCCTACAGAGTTGGCCAGAAGTATCCGGCCAGCAGGATCTTCCTAGTCAACGATCGCCCGCCCGGATGACCTCTATAAGATCCTTGATGTACCTCCTAGAGAATATATTCTGCGTCTTCCGAGTTGACACACTTCAGCAGCGGGCGGGAGAATGCCTTTTTGTAAAGTTGGTCCCCAATGAGTGTGAACCGGCCGACTCTCCTCCTCAGTAGATGGGCTTCCTCCCGATCGGACGGCGTGGCTTCCAAGCACAAAAATTCCATTATGGTTGTTCTCTAGTCGCTTGAGAATATGAGGCCTTCCATCCGATCGATGTGTGCCACCAAGGACACCTGCTCTATTGGCTGTTGGATGACGATCGACGTTATTGAGCTAGCGAGCTTGGCTAGTTCGTCCGCCGACTGGTTCTCAGCTCGGGGGATCTTCTGTATGGCAACCTCGATGAAGTTAGTCCTGAGTTTATCAAAGGCCTCCACGTAGAGCCGGGGCCTTGCGTTGTTTATCTCAAAGGACCCCGAGAGTTGCTGAGCGGCCAATTGGGAGTCAGAGTACAATATCACCCGGCGGGCTCCCAAATGTCGCGCGACCTGTAGGCCGGCTATGAGGGCCTCATATTCCGCCTCATTATTTGTTGCCCGGTAATCCAGACGGACAGATAGATGCATCCGCTCTTCTTGAGGAGAAAACAGCAAGATACCAATTCCGCTGCCGAGCCTAGTGGATGACCCGTCCACAAATACTTTCCACAAAGCTTCGGGCTCAAGATTCTGTACTTCAGTTACAAAATCTGCCAAGGACTGTGCCTTAATCACCGAACGGACTTGATACTGGACATCGAATTCACTGAGCTCCATTGTCCATTTGATAAGCCGTCCGGATGCCTCTGGATTTAGGAGCACTCTTCCCAACGGACTATTTGTCATCACGATGATCGTATGCGCCAAGAAATAAAGGTGAAGTCTCCGAGCGGCGAGGACTAAAGCGAATGCAAGCTTCTCGAGACCAGTGTAGCGTGACTCGGCATCTTTTAAATTGTGGCTCAGGAAATACACGTGCTTCTCCTCTTCGCTTCCTTTCACCAACGCCGAGCCGACAGCATGCTCGATGGAGGATAGGTATATGCGAAGCGGCTTGCCTGCGTTCGGCTTAGCCAGCATAGGTAAAGAATTCAGGTACCCCTTCAACTCTTTGAATGCCCGGTCACACTCCTCGTCCCATTGGAACTTAGTTGCTCTTCGCAAGATCTTGAAGAAAGGGAGGCTCCGATCGGCCGTTCTAGAGATGAATCGCGATAGTGCCGTTATCCGACCGGTAAGACGTTGAACTTCCCTTAGATTTCTGGGGGCGGCGTATCTTGTAGTGCATTCACCTTGCTAGGATTTGCCTCGATACCCCGCTCGGTGACAATGTATCCCAGGAAACACCCTCCTTTTGCTCCGAACAAACACTTTTGTGGGTTCAGCTTGACTCCATACTTCCTTAGTGTTTGGATGGTTTCCTCTATATCCTTGCAAAGATCTGTCGCTCGGAGTGATTTTATGAGTATATCATTTACGTAGACCTCCAAGTTGCGCCCGATCTGCCCCCGGAACACTTTGTTCATTAGCCGCTGATACGTTTCGCCAGCATTCTTTAGCCCGAACGGTATCACGTTGTAACAGTAAGTGTCATCCGCGGTGACGAAGCTGACTTTCTCTTGGTCTTCTCGAGCGAGCGACACCTGGTGGTAACCCTGATAGGCGTCCAGCATGCATATCAGCTCGCACCCGGTAGTAGAGTCTACTAGTTGGTCAATCCGGGGTAAAGGATAGAAATCCTTCGGGCATGCCTTGTTCAAGTCCCGGAAGTCGATGCAGACCCTCCATTTGTTGCCCAGCTTGGAGACTAGTACCACATTTGCAAGCCAACTCGGGAACTGCACTTCCCGTATGTGACCGACCTCCAATAGCTTCTATACTTCCGCTTAAATGATGACATTCTGTTCAGCACTGAAGTCCCTCTTCCTTTGCTTCACCGGCCGGGTGTCCGGTCGGACATGAAGCTCATGCTGCGCTATGCTCGGCGAGACTCCCGGTAGCTCGTGAGTTGACCAAGCAAAGACGTCGCAATTTTGTTGGAGACATTTGATCAGCTCCTCTTTTTGGCTTGCCTCCAGATCAGATGCTATAAAAGTTGTGGCCTCCGGTTGTGCAGGGCAGATTCGTACTTCCTCTTTTTCCTCATAAATTAACGTAGGGGGTTTTTCAGTTATAGCGTTTACCTCAACTCGTGGCACTTTCCGAACACATCTAGCTTCAGCTCGGACCATTTCTATATAGCACCGCCGGGCTGCCAGCTGGTCTCCTCGGACCTTCCCTACTTGGTCTTCCACTGGGAAATTGATTTTCTGGTAGAAGGTGGAGACGACCACTCGGAACTCGTTGAGAGCCGGTCGCCCCAAGATCACATTGTACGCGGAGGGAGCATTGTCTACGATGAAGTTAGTAGTCCGCGTTCTTCTGAGCGGCTCCTCTCTCAGCGAAATAGCTAGCCTAACCTGTCCGACCGGCAAAACTTCATTACCGGTGAACCCGTAGAGGGGAGTTGTCATTGGCAGCAACTCGGCTCGGTTGATTTACAATTGGTCGAAGGCCTTCTGGAAGATTATGTTGACCGAGCTGCCTGTATCAATAAAGATGTGGTGAATAGTGTAGTTAGCTATTACCGCTCGGATGATGAGGGCGTCATCATGCAGGACTTCGACTCCCTCGAGGTACCTAGGCCCAAAGCTAATCTCGGGCCCGTTTGCCCTCTCCTGACTGCAGCCAACCGCATGGATCGTGAGCTACCTTGCATGTGCCTTCCTTGCCCTGTTAGAGTCACCTCCGGTTGGTCCACCAGCGATGATGTTGATTTCTCCTCGGGACGCGTTGCTTCTATTCTCTTCCTCCCGAGCGGATGGCCTGGGATGATCGTGCGATGCCCGAGGTTGAGTCCTGGGCTGCTGATGACGTTTCCGCTTGGGGGATTCTCTTTCTACACGCCGACCAGGGCTCTGGTGTCAGTGTCGCCGGTCAGGCGAAGGTGATCGGCGGCGATAGTTCCTCGGCGTAGGATGAGCGATTGGGTGGAGGCTCCGACAATCGCGCGTGTTGCGGGTTGTTGACTAATGGAGTGAACAAAACATGGGAATCCATACCTTCCCTTTTGGCTTAGGTCGTTCGGCCACTACTTGTTGAACGGCGTGCGACCTTGCTTACTGATGAGGCTGGGCTGCTTCCTCCCGAGGTCCTCTAGGTGGATGGTAGCTAGTGGGTTGCTTCCGCTCAGCTGAGGCTGGTGGTTCAGATGGTGCTTCCTTCCTTCTCGCCGCCTGCGCTTCCTCTATGTTGATATACTCATTGGCCTTGTGCAGCATATGGTCGTAGTCGCGAGGCGGCTTTCTAATGAGTGAGCGGAAGAAATCACTGTCCACAAGCCCCTGTGTGAACGCGTTCATCATAGTTTCTAAAGTGACCGTAGGGATGACCATGGCCACCTGGTTGAAGCGCTGGATGTAGGCTCGGAGTGGCTCCTTCGAACCTTGTTTGATGGCGAACAGATTGACGCTGGTCTTCTGGTAGCGCCTGCTGCTCGCGAAATGATGGAGGAAGGCCGTTCGAAAATCTCTAAAGCTCTTAATTGATCCGTCCGGCAACCTCCGGAACCAGTGTTGAGCCGAACCGGATAATGTAGTAAGGAAAACCCTGCATTTGACTCCGTCTGTGTATTGGTGAATAGTGGCTGCGTTATCGAACTTGCCGAGATGGTCGTCTAGATCGGTTACACCACTATATTCCCCGATCAATATTGGAGCATAATGCTTCGGGAGAGGGTCTTACAAGATCGCCTCCCAGAACTGGTGATTAACCCGCTCAGGGGATGACTCCGCGCGCGGTGCCTTACCCTTTCTAGCGTCCCGTGCGGGTGCTTCATCGGACGATCCCTTGTTGGCTAGGGCCAATTCCGACGGCGTCTGGAACAATGCTCGGTGGAATGGAATAGGGGCGGCTGGCGCGTCCCCTGGCGTGCCGGTCTGCCCCTTGTTCTGAGCCCAGGTAGAATATTGCTCCGATCGGTCCTCCATTGTCGCTCGGCCTCCAGAAACCGAGGCGGCCTGCTGTGCTATTCTCTCGGCTTAAGCCTTCTATTGTTGCTCCACCATCTTTGCAGCTCGTGCCTAAATGAGTGCCTCTAGTTCCTCGGAAGAGAGCATTACCATGATTTGGCGTCCAGCTTCTTCCATCTTCTCGGCTCGGATTCAGGTGCGTTCCCATAGACGGCGCCAATTTGATCCTGTCCGAGCGGTGAGTCGATGGACGCTAGGGGGCGTGGCGCTTTCCGCTGTCTTCAATTGGTGATGTGGATCTCCGGCGAACCTGCAAAGAAGCTGAGCCGGGAAGGGGTTCCCGGCAATGACCCTCCGATGCTCAAGTCAGGCAACGAAGAAGAAAGGAGGCAGAGTAACTGTGGCTACAGTGATGAGAATTCTGCATACCTCCATCGAAGTCTAGGTTCCTTATATAGGACCCGGGGAGGCGCGGGCACACTTCTCGATGTGTGCATGCTTCCCCAAACATACCTCCAAATGAGTGTGTCAGAAAAGCATGCCTGATACCATTCCCAATCGTCCGAGCATATCCCTGACGTGACGGTGGAAACTTCCACCGTATGATACTCTGTCTGGTCCGGCCGTCGACCATGCTGTTTGTCGGCGGCAGGACTCTCAAGGATGATGTTACCAGCTGTCCCTTTCATCTTTTTACGTATCTTGTCGGTTCCAGGGCCAAGCGGTCCGGCCACTCGGCGCTCCCAGCACTCAGGTATATGTATGTATTGGACCGAGCGGGAAAATCCTCGGTCCTATGCTCGGATGGGATTGCACCTCAGTGATCTGTGCTTCGACCGAGCGGCCTGTCCGCTCGGCCCATAAGCTCCTTTACCTTAAGCGTTGGAAGCTCAACCTATGGTCGAGCTATATTCCGATCGGCCTGGAGGACATCCTGCTAATCAGTCAGATGTACTGTCTGCTCGGTGGGACCTTGGGGCCGCCTCTATTGACCTTTGACCTCCACGTGTCGTTGACCGCCGCCGACGTGGGTGCCCCGTCCTTACCACCGGATCACATATCATTCAAAAAAATGGAACAACATTTGTCTTTTATTAAAAATAAAAAACCTTTCTTGTCTAAACAAGAAACAGATATAATATTCTTTGTTAAAGTAGGCACATAACAACACTCTTTAAGTTCTAAAATAAATCTAGTGTGCAAAGATAAGGAATATGTTCCTATAGCTATAGCAGCAACTCTTGCGCCATTGCCTACTCATAGGTCGAGTTCGCCCTTTGTTAATGATCTACTATTTCTCAGCCTCTACACATTAGTACAAATGTGAGATGCACATCATACCCATGTAGAAGAAATAGATAGATTGACTTCTATAATATATATACCTGAGGCAGAAGTCTCTCTTCTCTTCCTTTTCAGTTCCTCTAGGTACACCTTGTAGTTCCTCTTCCAATGTCTGGTCTCACCACAGTGGAAGTAGGTTCCTTCCTTAACAACTCTACCTTTGGGTTTCAATGCATGAGTCTTACCCTTGTCTTTGTCTTGGGTCCTACCCTTTCCTTTGGGCTTCCATTTGCCTTTGCCCTTATGCATCATCAAAATGATACTAGGCTTTGCCTTCTCAAGGTTGAGCTTAGCAGTTATTAACATGCTTAACATCTCAGATAATGGTTTATCAATTTCATTCATATTGTAGTTCATGATAAACTAACTGTAGCTCTTAGGTAATGACTATAGAATAAGGTCATTCGTCAATTCTTGGCCTAGTGGGAATCCCAACCTTTGTAGATTCTTCACATACCTGATTATTTTGAGCACATGAGGACCTATAGGACTTCCTTCTTGTATTCTGCACTGAATAAGTGCCTTAGAGATCTCAAATCTCTCATGTCTTGCTTATCCTAGATATAGTTGTCTAAGATGTTTAACCATATCATAAGCATCCATGTTCTCATGTTGCTTATGAAGCACAGAGTTCATGGTGGTGAGCATAAGGCATAATGCATCTAATGCATCATCTTGATGCTTCTTATAAGTATCCCTATCAGCTCTAATGGAAGTAGTGAGGGTACTTCAAGAATGGGCTGCTTTAGAATGTACAGTTTTCTTTATTGCTTAAGAACTATTCTCAAGTTTCTGTACTAGTTCAGGAAATTAGCTCCATTGAGCTTGTCCTTATTAAGGACAGATCATAGAGAGAGTGTATTCAATGTACTAGACGACATGGTGGTCTACAACATCAAAATGCAGAAAAAGTATCATACTCAGATCATTTAATTATGTTTTTAATTAAATGATTCCCTCACTAAATTCTAAAGCTTGGTAGAAGCATGTCTCTACTAGCTCTAAATCCAATCGCGATGACATTCATGTGGGACAAGATCCATATTATATCTCATCTTGAGTTAGTTTTGGCTAATCGCCCAAGACTTGTATAAATTAGGTAAGCAATGTGTACCATTTGGACAAGATCCATATTATATCTCATCTTGAGTTAGCTTTGGCTAATCACCCAAGAGTTAGTACAACTTAGGTAGACAACGTTTACCAATTACATCCTATATAACTCTTGTATCTTTCGGTGCAACGTTTACGAGACATTACAGGTGCCCTTGAAATTCTGATGATGCTCAACCGATAGACCCATTGATGCTTTCTATTTTTAAATTTCCTGGTAAGTTAATGGGTGCATTTATTTCTAGATTCTTAACTCAAGAAAAATGCCATGTTGCAAATACATACATACTTTTAAACTATGATGAAGTCAAATCATACATTAAGTAAGTTGATTTCTATAATCAAATATTTATCCCCCATTTAATTTGTTTGCTTGATATCCCAAATATCTTAAAATTATCTTCTTTCCCAACTTGTACAAATAACAACTATATCTATAAAATCCATCAATGGGTACAAGTAAGGTAGCTAAAAACTTAAAGGCTGAATTTGTATTATATTTTCAAATATATGTAAGTTAGAGAATTTATCAAATTTTTAGTTCATGTGTATTAAAAAGTATCCTAAATTATACTATTTTTATAGGTAAAAGACCATAGAATATCAAATGTGTAAGATGATAGGATAATGAATCTCGTATCAGAAACACCCCGTAAAATAAAGGTCTATTCTGATTACTATGTTAATGGCCTCATATTCCACGTGGCACAATGAGATTCATAAAAATTAAACTATAATTATAATATTTATCTTAAAGGATCTATAGATAACAATAACACTCGGTTGATTAATATGGTATACTTAAGGAATCATAGAGGTTGAATATCCTACATTACCTATAAAAATGTGTGTGTTATTCAAATATTCATGATATGATCTGTTAGGAACTAGGGCGTTAAACACACGAAAGCACAGGGGAAAATGTTTAGTTCCTTATTAAGAGAATCCATGTGAAGGGAAGAATAAACAAGCATCATATACTAAGTTTCATGATAGTTATACTTTTGATGTGTGTCATTCAGAATCCCGGCAGCAACCATTCTTTGGATGCAGATCTCAGCGCGATCAAATGTCTACGCCTCTATAATATCCACACGAACATGTTCCGTTTGTCACACGAACACGGCTTCAGAGAAGTGTTAGACTATATACTGAAAGTCTAAGCTTTTGTAAACATTTATTTTAAATAAAGAATCACATTTGGTCAAATTGTCTACATCTATTTGTAGTTGTTCAATTAATTTATATTGTAGATAACATAGTATGTGGTGTCACATACAGAATGTTTACAAATAGATGTAGACAATTTGATGAATCAATAAGCCCGATAAGTTGGAAAATGATATCAGTTATAGTGTGTGTTGTTGATTATAGAAGGAAACTGTGTCCTAGTAATCTAGGTTGATAATGTTTCCAAGATGATCTCATAAAGATTGTCATGTTAAACCCTGCAGGTGGACTTAGTCCGACATGACGATAAGGTTGAGTGGTACTATTCTTGGACTAAGATATTAATTAAATGAGTTGTCAGTAACTTACTTAATTAGTGGACATTCGACATCTTAAACACAGGGAGACTAACACACTCATAATAAGAAGGAGCCCAAAAATATAATTTGGGATTGGTGCGGTAGTTCAATAATAGTTCTCTAGTGGAATGAATTATTATTGATAAAATTAAGTTGTGTGTTCGGGGCGAACACGGGATGCTTAATTTTATCGGGAGACCAAAACCAATTCCTCCTCTCGGTCCCTATCGTAGCCTCTTATTTATAGAGTACTATACCCACCTATACCCACCTTCGTACCCATGATATAGGGGTCGGCCAAGCTAGCTTGTGGTTCAAGCTAGGGTCGGCCAAGCCTTGGTTCATGGGTGGCCGGCCCTAGCTTGAACCCAAGCTTAGGTGGCCAGCCCCCATTAAATTAAAAGGAATTTTAATTTTAAATATTTCTTATGTGAAAGATATAATTTGTTGGAGAGATTAAAAATTAAAATATCTCTTTTAAAAGGATCTACAAAAGATTAAAGAAAGAGATTAGATCTCTTTCCTTATTTGTAGATAGGAAAGATATTTTATTTTTTCTCTTTGTAAATTATTCACATGTTGAAAAATTAAAATTATAGAAATTTCTTTTTATCAACCATGAAGGGATTTTAAAGGGAAATTTTATTTTTTAAAATTTCCGAAGACAAATAAGGAATTTTTAATTGTTGATTAAAAGTTGTCTTGTTTGATCTCCATGAGGTGGCCGGCCATTACAAGGTTAATTGGGAAATTTTATTTTATTTTTCTTAATTAATTCATGTCAAGGAAAGTTAAGGAAATTTTATTATAATTAAATTTCCTTATTTGCCAAAGCTAAGGAATATAAAAGAGGGGGTTGGGGTGCCTTCAAGAAAAACAACTTTTATTATTCTTCTTCCTCTCTTCTTCATTGGTGTGGCCGGCCCCTTCAAGTTCTCTCTTCTCCTTGTTGTGGCCGAACCTTCTCTTCCTCTAGGAGATCAAGTGGTGGCCGGATTCAAGCTTGGAGAAGAAGGAGAGAAAGCTTTATCCCTTGGAGCATTGGTGGTGTTTTCTCTTCATCCTTGGAGGAGCTATTGACTTGGCCGAACCTTGCAAGGGGGAGAAGAAGGTGTATTGGTGGTCCTCATCTTGGAAGATCGTTGCCCACACAACGTCCGAGGTTAGAAGAGAAATACGGTAGAAGATCAAGAGGTCTTTCTAAAAGGTATAACTAGTATATTTTCTTTCCGCATCATACTAGTTATTTTTGGAAATAATACCAAATACAAGAGGCATACGATTCTAGTATTTCGAATTTATTTTCGATGTTGTGTTTGTTGGTGCAACCTTAGGTCAAGGTTGACCTGGTTGACCCGACTCGAGTTGACTTGACTCGAGTTGTATTTTGATGTTTGACTTGGGAAGATTGTTGATGCAACCTTAGGTCAAGATTGACCTAGTTGAGTTGTATGTTGATGTTTGTCGGGAAGAGAGTTCTATTCTTGATGTTTGACAAGAATGGATGTTTGGGAAATTGTTGGTGCAACCGTAGGTCAAGGTTGACCTGGTTGACCTGATTCGGGAAAAGTCCAAGCAGGGAGCTTGGCACGAGTGCACTGGAGAAGTCCAAGTATGGAGACTTGGCACGGAGAAGTCCAAGCAGGAAGCTTGGCATGAGAAAGTCCTAACTGGGATGTTAGGCAGTTGGAAAGTCCTGGTAAGTGAAGCCAGATAGTGGGAAAGTCCTAACTGGGATGTTAGGCAGTTGGAAAGTCCTGGTGAGTGAAGCCAGGCAGTGAGAAAGTCCTAACTGGGATGTTAGGCAGTGTGGAAATCCTGGTGAGTGAAGCCAGGTGGAAAGTCCTGGTGAGTGAAGCCGGGCAAGGGAAAATCCAGATGGATCAGGGATGATCGGACTTCTGGTGTTGGAAAGTCCAAGTAGGTCAAGGGAGTGATCGGATACTTAGCACGAAGAGGAAAATCCAGATGAATCAGGGATGATCGGACATCTGGTGTGGAAAAGTCTAAGTGGGTCAAAGGATTGACCGGACACTTAGCGGGGAGTGCTAGCAGGTCAAGGGAGTGACCGGATGCTAGGCATGATGTACCAACAGGTCAAGGTTGACCGGATGTTGGTGTGGAAGCCTTAGGTTTAGGGCTGAGAAGTTTGGATCGGCCGCATCGATCCAATGATACATTTCATCCGATCGGTGACCGATTAGTGACCGATCGATATGCTATCGATGGTTATCGATCGGTCCGAGACCGATCGGAGAGATCGCGGCAAACTAGCGAGAGAGAAGCTGATCGGTCTACGGACCGATCGAAGATTCTCGATCGGTCGGCGGACCGATCAGCCTGATCGGTCCATGGACCGATCAGGAACGGAACAGTTCCTGATCGGTCCGCAAACCGATCAGATGTTCTGATCGGTCCACGCATCGATCAGGTTCTAGCCGCCAGACGCAACGGCTAGTTTCTTCATTTCTTCTTCGCAGTATAAGGAGACGAGGCATCTTACGTGCGCACTCTCTTTTTTTCCCTCCTTAGAACTGTTGTTCTGCTGCTGAAGTTTCAGCTTCGACTAAGCTTTGTTGAGCTCACTTCCGAAGCCCCGCGTGAGCTTCCTTCGGCTGAGCTGCTTGTTGGCATTCGTCCGTGAAGTTGTTGCTTCCAGGACTTCAGTCGACGACAAGAAGGCAAGCTTGTATTGTTACATTCATTGTATTTACTTCTTGTATTCCTTGTATTCTATCTTGCTGTTGCGAGTTATTGTGGCGAGGTTTCTCCACCCACAAGGAGTATCTATTAGCCGGGTTTCCGGGGACTCATCCACCGACGGATTGGTAGGCTTCGTCCACCTTACGGACACGCCGAGGAGTAGGAGTTCATCTCCGAACCTCGTTATATGGTTTGTCTTTCTTCTCCTGTTTTCTTTCTACGTTGTATTTCCGCTGCACTAACCTAATCGTAGGAAGAAACACGAAATATTGGGGTCGGCTATTCACACCCCCCCATCTAGCCGAGTACGAACGATCCCAACAAGTGGTATCAGAGCGAGGCCGCTCTTCGACGGATCAACACCCGGGGGAGCACGGGCTAGAGATGGATCTCTATGGAGAAGATGTCACGATTCAACCCTTCTACGAGTCTCACGACAACTTCACATATTGGAAGGTAAGGATGATGTATTTTCTTAGGACTAATATGTTAAATTGGTTTTGTGTACAAGAAGGGTTTTCCCCTCCGATGGATGAGGAAGGAAAACCTATCAAGAAGAAGGAGTGGACGAAGGAGCAAATCCACCAATCAACCATCAATGATGAGGTAACGAAAATCATTGAATTCACTTTACCTAATGATGTGTTGTGTAGGATAGGTGGATACAATAATGCCAAGGAGTTGTGGAACAACTTGGCCAAACTCCATGAGGAGAGCCCCACTTCAAGCCATGAAGAGGAGCCTAGTGAGCCAAGTAGCTCACATCGTGGAGGTGAGGAATTAGAAGTTGAGGGCTACTCAACATCTAAAGAAGAAGAGGAGGTGAGTTCTTCTTCAAGATCGGAGCACGAAGAAGAAGCTTCTACCTCCGGGAGGGATGAAGAAGAGAGCATCCATCCATCCTCGACCCTAGGTAACTCAAACACTTTAAGTTCAAGTAAATTGCATATAATGTGTTTTGAGTGTAGGGAATTTGGACATTACAAGAGTAAATGTCCAAAGAAGACTAAGAAGACTCCACCGGCGCCAAAGATCAAGGAAGTCGGAGTCCCAAAACGCAAGGGCAAGGAGCACGTGGTGTGCTTCCAATGCAAGCAACGGGGACACTATAGGAGTCAATGTCCAAGAGGGAGGCAATCTCACAAGGACAAAAGACCAAGCACGTGTAAAGGGGGAGCGAAGGCAAACCCTAAGGTATCCTCTAAGGTTCATTCTTGCACTTCTAATAAGATACATGCTAGTAGTCTTATTGCAATTGTCAAGAATGATAAGCATGTTAACCTTAGAAATCAATACATGTGTTTAGGTGCTAAACATGTTAACTTAGATAAGGATAATACTAGGAAGGCCAACTCTAGGATTAACTCATCTAAGGCTAAGGAGAACCTAGGTAGAAACCCCAAGACAACTAGACATATGCCTAGGAACACCTCAAGAAAGAATGATAAATTAAAACTTGAGGTTTTAGAGAAAGAAAATCAAGTCTTGAGGTCAAGGCTTGATACCCTAGAAAAGGCCCTTAAAAATTTAGAGAAGTCAACTCTAGGGCCTAAGGGTCAAAAGTCCCAGGACAAGAAAGGTTTGGGTCACAAATCTAAGTCCCAAGTGGTCAAGCCCACTTACCACAATGTTCCATTCGATTATGGAACAAAACCTAGGGCTAGGAAGACTATTACCAAGGTTACAAGGGGAGTCACCCCTATAGTTGACCTTGATGAGACCCAAATGACCAAGGCTTCAAAGCCTAAGAGGGTCATTAGGAGGGTTGCTAGGGAAGTCATCCCTAGTGAATATTTAGTGAACCCAATGAGCTCAAATAGGTATTGGGTTCCTAGGAGCATCTTCTCTACCCCATAAATGGGTTAGAGAGTGTCAACTCCAATAAGAAGGGTAGTTAACCCAACTCTGAGGAAATTGACACTCAAGGAGCATTTTTAAGGTTTTGTGAACTTTTGAAAATGAAATGGAATTATCATTTACTCCTTGGAAGAGTAAAATGTGCCATTATGGAAAAGAATGATTTTAATTGGCACAATTTGGGAAAATCTAGAGAACTCTCGAGGAAAAATGAAACATGCCAAGTTTTGAGGATAAATTTGATCTTTGAGTGGCATGAATTAATCTAGAGTTCAAGAAGTGTCAAAATTAGGATTTTGGCATTTTAGGGCAATCAAGGGTTAAATTTTAGGTTAGCAAAGTGGTTAAGGATACTTAGATAGTTAATCTAGGTATATTTATTTATGCTAAATCTTGCCATGATTGTTTGCCCTCACATGTCATGACATCATGTTTAGCTTTATTATCATTTGAAATGTCATGATAATGCTCAGGCTAGTTTATATGTCATGCTTTATTTAAGGTTTCAAACTTAATGCCATGTCATCATCTTGTGCATTAATGATCAATGAAATTGATTTAAGGATGAAAAACACATTTTGATATTGAGATCAAATTTGTGTTTAGAAAATGCATGAGATCTTAGTCTAAGATACCTAAACCCATATCTCACATCAAAATTGACTTGGATGTGTTTGATACACTTTAGATGTGTGTGAGATATTAGGATCAAGAGTCAGGATCAAGGTGCATAGTTCTTGTACCTAGATGAGCCTAATTCAAGAAATTAGGGATCATAGGGAAAGCTTGCGTACAAGTCATGTACATTTAGCCCTAAGATTATGGTCCTAAATTAAAAGGTTTAAAATCATTTTGAAATTGATTTGAAAAACCTTGATGAAGTCATTCTAGTGATAGCATTCATCATTGAACATTATGATACAAAGTTGAGTTAAACTTGAACTATTTCAAAGTTTTTGAACTTTGTATCAAGATTTGAAAATGGAAGCTATTTTCATAGAAAACTATTTTTCCATGATAGTGTATGATATGAGGAATGTATCCTCAAAGTTTCGTAATTTTTAGAATTTTCTGTAATTTTCTGTGAGTTTCTAAACTTCTCCCGGGGAGAAAATCAGAAATCTCTGATTTCAGATGCTGGATCGGTCACCGGACCGATCCAAGGAAGGCCTGATCAGTCTGGTGACCGATCAGTGACGATCCAGTGCGATTGATCGGTCTGGGGACCGATCAGGGCGTGCCGAATTTCTGATTTTCAGCAGGTGTCTGAAATTTCAGTTTTTGGGAGTGAGTTTCGGGTTTCTAAAGGTTTGAAACTCTCCAAGACATTGTTGGTGCAATGGTCAAGGGGGAGTTGACCTTTAGGGGGAGTTTTACCTAATTGTCAAGGGGGAGTTGACTTTTAGGGGGAGTTTTTACTCCTTAAGACTTTTGAGGATTAGTGATATGGGATTATCACTAAGTTGATTGTTGAGTTTAGTATCAAGGGGGAAATTAAGAGTTTCAATGAAAGGTATGGGACTTTCATTAGGAAGAAACTCTTGACCTTGATACCCTCCTTATTCTTTTTGATGTGTGTCAAAAAGAGGGAGAATTATTGGAGAACCCAAGTTAGGTTATCGGGTTAACCTAAGGGGAGAATGTCCAGAGAATGTTCAAGGAAAGAACATTGGACATTGGAAGATGGTTGGAAAACCATAGTTAGGTTATCGGGTTAACCTAACTTGATTATGGGCAAGTTAGGTTATCGGGTTAACCTAAGGGGAGAATGTCCAGAGAATGTTCAAGGAAAGAACATTGGACATTGGAGGATGGTTGGAAAACCATAGTTAGGTTATCGGGTTAGTTATCAGGTTAACCTAAGGGGAGAATGTCTAGAGAATGTTCAAGGAAAGAACATTGGACATTGGAAGATGGTTGGAAAACCATAGTTAGGTTATCGGGTTAACCTAATTTGATTATGGGTTTTGTCAAACATCAAAAAGGGGGAGATTGTTGGTGCAACCTTAGGTCAAGGTTGACCTGGTTGACCCGACTCGAGTTGACTTGACTCGAGTTATATTTTGATGTTTGACTTGGGAAGATTGTTGATGCAACCTTAGGTCAAGATTAACCTAGTTGAGTTGTATGTTGATGTTTGTCGGGAAGAGAGTTCTATTCTTGATGTTTGACAAGAATAGATGTTTGGGAAATTGTTGGTGCAACCGTAGGTCAAGGTTGACCTGGTTGACCTGATTCGGGAAAAGTCCAAGCAGAGAGGTTGGCACGAGTGCACTGGAGAAGTCCAAGTATGGAGACTTGGCACGGAGAAGTCCAAGCAGGAAGCTTGGCATGAGAAAGTCCTAACTGGGATGTTAGGCAGTTGGAAAGTCCTGGTAAGTGAAGTCAGACAGTGGGAAAGTCCTAACTGGGATGTTAGGCAGTTGGAAAGTCCTGGTGAGTGAAGCCAGGCAGTGAGAAAGTCCTAACTGGGATGTTAGGCAGTGTGAAAACCCTAGTGAGTGAAGCTAGGTGAAAGTCCTGGTGAGTGAACCCAGGCAAGGGAAAATCCAGATGGATCAGGGATGATCGGACTTCTGGTGTTAGAAAGTCCAAGTAGGTCAAGGGAGTGATCGGATACTTGGCACGAAGAGGAAAATCCAGATGGATCAGGGATGATCGGACATCTGGTGTGGAAAAGTCTAAGTGGGTCAAAGGGATTGACCGGACACTTAGCGGGGAGTGCTAGCAGGTCAAGGGAGTGACCAGATGCTAGGCATGATGTACCAACAGGTCAAGGTTGACCGGATGTTGGTGTGGAAGCCTTAGGTTTAGGGCTGAGAAGTTTGGATCGGGCTGCAGACCGATCTAATGATACATGGCTCATTTGATCGGTCTGGTGACCGATCATGATCGATCAAGATGCTATCGATGGTTATCGATCGTCCGAGACCGATCGAAGGAGATCGATGGCAAACTAGCGAGAAGAGAAGTCGGCGGTCTACGGACCGATCGAAGGTTCCATGATCGCCCGTGGACCGATCGTGACGAAGCGAAGGTTTTTCCCGATCGATCGCAGACCGATCAGATGTTGCCCGATCGGTCCACAAACCGATCAGGGTTCTAGCTGCGACGCAACGGCTAGTTTCTTCGCTGTCTTCTTCGCAGTATAAGGAGACGAGGGCATCTTCTGCACCTCTTCTCTTTTCCTCCTTAGAACTTCTTTTCTGCTGCTGAAGTTTCAGCTTCGACTGAGCTTTGTTGAGCTCACTTCCGAAGCCCCGCGTGAGCTTCTTTCGGCTGAGCTGCTTGTTGGCATTCGTCCGTGAAGTTGTTGCTTCCAGGACTTCAGTCGACGACAAGAAGGCAAGCTTGTATTGTTACATTCATTGTATTTACTTCTTGTATTCCTTGTATTCTATCGTGCTGTTGCGAGTTATTGTGGCGAGGTTTCTCCACCCACAAGGAGTATCTATTAGCCGGGTTTCCGGGGACTCATCCACCGACGGATTGGTAGGCTTCGTCCACCTTACGGACACGCCGAGGAGTAGGAGTTCATCTCCGAACCTCGTTATGTGGTTTGTCTTTCTTCTCCTGTTTTCTTTCTATGTTGTATTTCCGCTGCACTAACCTAATCGTAGGAAGAAACGCGAAAGATTGGGGTCGGCTATTCACACCCCCCCCCCTCTAGCCGAGTACGAACGATCCCAACAGTGTTCTTTTGTTTTTTTTTCTTTTCCTTGTGATTTGATTGTTCTTTTCGGTTGACCTAAAGTTATTTAAGGAAATTAAATATTAACTTTCCTTAAAAGACTTTGTCTAGTCGGTGGTGGTTGTTCTCATATCCAAGAAGGCCATGTGCCTCACCACGTCAGTACTGGGAGCCAATTTTGGAAACTAATATTTAATGAAATTAATAACCTAGGTGATTTGGATCGAACGTGTTAAGTTCCGCAGGAGATCCGAGTCTAAACCTAAAAGAACAAATAGATTAAACTTTGGATCAAACGTGTTAAGTTCTGCAGGCGATCCAAGTTTAATTTAAAAGAACACATGGTAGATAGGAAAAGGTTCAGATCTTTGTACAAAATTTTTGTACAGTGGAACCATTAGGTTTTCCGAGTAGCAACCAACAATTGGTATCAGAGCTAGGGTTTTGCCTCTGTGTATTTGGTATTAGTCTAATTATGCACATGTCATACATAATTTAGGCAGGTTAATAGTAGGATGTGCTAACTTTGTGGATGCAGGATCCAACTATTATGGCTTATAGTTTTTTATGTGTGATTGGACCCTTAGACATGTCAAGGGCATTTATATGTGTGTGCATGATTGTATTATAAAATACAGCAGGAGCTGTATTTAGTTTTTATTAGGATTTTATTTTTGATCTAGTTACATGTACATTCCTTTTATGGAATATAGGATCGATGGATGTAAATTTTTATTTTATGTTCAATCTAGTTTACATGTACATTCCTTCGAGGAATATAGGATCGAAAAATGTAAAATCTATTTATGTCGCAGATCGAATCTTGCAAGGCATGGAACCTTTTTGAGGACCAGAGGCGCAGCGGAACAAGGAGCAAGATGGATGCGACAACTAGACCCGGTGGCAATGGCCAAAGATGGCAGCAGCTAGGGTTGGCGACACACGGAGGACAACAATAGATAAAAGCCATAATAGTTGAAAATTAGTTTTTCATTTATTGCTTTTATATTGTGCTGTGTGTGCATGTTAGTATGCATGTTAGTATACATGTCTAGTAGGCTAGCATAGTTAAAATTCCTCATTTATAAATAACTAAGTGGGAGAGGGATTTTAAATAAATTCCACGGTCTCCATTACTGGTTTGTTAGTGATGCAAACAAGCTTGCGCGTTGGCTCTGAGTGCCTTCCTCCATATCGGATGAGCTTGTTTGTGGATCACTAGAACAAACTTCCATTTTGGATGACTATAGGAAGTTAATTAAGAGAGTGTGATCTTCCCCATCGGAAGGGGCACAATCTTATTAATGGACTTAGTGTCAAGTAATGGTATACACTTAGGCACGTTTAATAGTATCCTCCCCATCGGAGTCACTGCTATTATTCGTGTGACCAAAGGATACCAACTATTAATTTTATTTGTCAAAAATTTAGGTTGACAAGATAATAAAATTAATGGGTTAAACCCTCCTTTTACAAATGTTGAATTTGTATACGTCCACACTATCTTGGCATACAAAATTCACGGTGTTTTGAGGTGTTGGTTAATTTAAAATAGTATTGTTTGAGGAATCAATATTATTCTAAATTTAGAGTTCTGACCAAAAGTTCTGACCAAAACCTTGATCTACTGGAAATTGCACCAACAATCTCCCCCTTTTTGATGTTTGACAATACCTTTAAGTTAGGCTAATCCAATAGCCTCAACTTTCCTCATGCCACTAGGTAATGAAACATAAGTTACAACCTTACATTCTCCTTCTAAGAAGGCAACCTCCTTCTTAGATAAAGAAGGCCTAACTTAAACCCTTCATTCTCCCCCTATTGGCACACATCAACAAACTCTCCCCCTGAAGAGTAAGTTATCGTTGTTCACAACTTCACTCGTCGTGATCAACAAACTCTCCCACTAACTCCAATGTTCTTCCTTGAACATTCTCTAGACACACATCAAAAAGAGTAAATATCAAGGTCAAGAGTTTCTTCCTAATGAAAGTCCCATACCTTTCATTGAAACCCTTAATTTCCCCCTTGATACTAATGTCAATAGTCAATTTAGTGATAATCCCATATCACTCATGACAACTCCCCCTAAAGGTCAACTCCCCTTGACCAATAGGTAAAACTCCCCCTAAAGATCAACTCCCCCTTGACCATTGCACCAACAATGTCTTGGAGAGTTCCAAACCTTTAGAAACCTAAAACACCACTTCCCGAGCTGAAATTTCAGACAACCTGTCGAATTTCAGCAAGTTGGCACGCCCTGATCGGTCACCGGACCGATCAGGCATCCTCTGGATCGGTCCAGTGACCGATCCACACAGACCTGGACCGATCAGAATCCTCTCTGATCGGTCCACAAGTCTGATATCAGAATTTCTGGTTTTCCTCCCGAAATTCAGAAACTCCTAGAAAATTTCAGAAAATTCCAAAAATTGTAAAACTTTGAGGATACATTCCTCATAACATATATTATCAAGGAAAAATAGTTTTCTATGAAAATAGCTTCCATTTTTCAATCTTGATACAAAGTTCACAAGTCTTTGAAATAGCTCAAAGTTAAGTCATCTTTGTATCAACTTGTTCAATGATGAAGGCTATTACTAGAAAAGCTTCATCAAGGTTTTTCAAATCAATTTTGAAATGATTTTAAACCATTTAATTTAGGACCACAATCTTAGGGCTAAATGTACATGACTTGTACATAAGCTTTCCCTATGATCCCCAATTTCGAATTAGGTTCATCTAGGTACAAGAACTATGCACCTTGATCCTAACTCATAATCCTAATATTTCACACACATCTAAGGTGTATCAAACACATTCAAGTCAATTTTGATGTGAGATATGGGTTTAGGTTATCTTAGGCTAAGATCTCATGCATTTTTCTAAACAACAATTTGATCTCCATATCAAATTGTGTTTCTTATCCTTAAATCAAGTTAATTGATCATTAATGCACAAGATGATGACATGGCATATAATGATATCATAAATGAAAACATGTGCCAATGTCATGATGTCATGGCATAAAGTATGAAACTTAAATAAATCATGACATTTAACTAACCTAAGCATTATCATGACATTTCAAAAGATCATAGATTAAATATGATGTCATGACATGGCATATGGCAACCAATATATGGCAAATAACATGTAAAGGTATAGAAAATACCTAATTCAAGCCTTAGTTGCCATTTTTGATAATTTTGATCATTTTGCCATAAATTCTATATTCCTAAGTGTGATAGACCTCAAATCATATACCAAAGATGTTTAGATCACTATGTGCCAATTAGATTGACTCTAGACAACTCCTCAAATTTGGTTGGCACATCCTAATTATCTTAGGAATAACTTTCCATTTCATTTTCAAGGCTTGATTACACCTTGAAAATTCCCAAAGTGTCACCTTTTGCCATGATTAGGTTAACTACCTATTCAAGTAAGGTTGGCACACTCTAATCCATCTAGCGTGATGGAATCATGCTCTTAGGAACCCAATACCTATTGGAGCTCATTGAGTTCACTAAGTATTCACTAGGGATGACTTCCCTAGCAACCCTTCTAATGACCCTCCTAGGCTTTGAAGCCTTGGTCATTTGGGACTCATCAAGATCAACTCTAGGGGTAACTCCCCTTGTGACCTTGGTGATGGTCTTCCTAGCCCTAGATTTTGTTCCATAATCGAATGGAACATTGTGATAAGTGGGCTTGACCATTTGGGACTTAGGTTTGTGACCCAAACCTTTCTTATCCTTGGACATTGATTTTTGACCCTTAAACCCTAGAGATGACTTCTCCAAGTTCTTAAGAGCCTTTTCCAAAGTATCAAGTCTTGACCTCAAGACTTGATTCTCCTTCTCTAATACCTCAATTTTTAATTTTTCATTTTTCTTTGAGGTATTCCTAGGCATGTGTCTAGTTGTTTTGGGGTTTCTACCTAGGTTCTCCCTAACCTTAGATGAACTAATCCTAGGGTTGGTATTTCTAGTGTTATCCTTATCTAGGCTCACATGTTTGGCACCTAAGCATGTGTATCGATTTCTATAATTATCATGCTTACCATTGTTATCAATTGCAATCAAACTACTAGCATGCATCTTATTAGAATTGCGATAATGAGCCTTAAAGGTTACCTTAGGGTTTGCCTTAGCTCCCCCTATTGATGTGCTTGGTTTCTTGTCCTTGTGAGGTTGCCTCCCCCTCGGACATTGGCTCCGATAATGTCCCCTTCGCTTTCATTGGAAGCACACCACGTGCTCCTTGCTCTTGCGTATTGGGACTCCGGCTTCCTTGATCTTTGGCGCCAGTGGAGTCTTCCTAACCCTCTTTGGACATTTACTCTTGTAGTGTCCAAATTCCTTACACTCAAAGCACATTATGTGTAATTTATTTGAAATTGAAATGCTTGAGTTACCTAGGTTTGAGAGTGGATGAGAGCTCTCTTCTTCATCCCTTCCGGAGGTAGACGCTTCTTCTTCTTGCTCCGAACTTGAAGAAGAACTCTCCTCCTCTTATTCTTTAGATGTTGGGTGACCCTCAACTTCTAAATCCATTCCTCCATGAAATGAGCTCCTTGGCTCACTTGACTCCTCTTCATGACTTGAAATGGAGTTCTCCTCATGGAGCTTTGCTAAGTTATTCCACAACTCCTTGGCATCGTTATATCCACCTATCCTACACAAAACATCATTAGGTAAAGAAAATTCAATGATTTTCGTTACCTCATCGTTGATGGTTGATTGGTGGATTTGCTCCTTCGTCCACCCCTTCTTCTTGAGAGGTTTTCCTTCTTCATCCTCCGGAGGAGTGAATCCTACTTGCACACACCTCCAATTCTCAAGATTAGTCATAAGAAAATATTTCATTCTTACCTTCCAAAATGCGAAGTCGTCGCGATCGTAGAAGGGTGGAATTGTGATGTCCTCTCCGAGTTGATCCATCTCTATCTTGTGCTCCCTCGGGTGTTAATCCGGCGAAGAGCGACATCGCTCTGATACCACTTGTTAGGATCGATGATCGCGGCTAGAGAGGGGAGTGTGAATAGCCGACCCCAAATCTTCGCGTTTCTTCCTACGATTAGGGTTAGCGCAGCGGAAATAAACAAAAGAAACGACAACGGAGAATAGCAAACCTCAAACTCGTGGATGTAACGAGGTTCGGAGATTATACTCCTACTCCTCGGCGTGTCCGTAAGGTGGACGAAGCCTATCAATCCGTCGGTGGATGAGACCCCGGAAAACCGGCTAATAACAACTCCTTCTGGGTGGAGAAACCTCGCCACAATAACTTGCAACAACAAGATATAAATACAGCAAGAAATACAAACAATATGAATGTAAAACACCTTGCTTGCCTTCGACTGGTTTCCGTTGTCGAAGCAGTAACTTCACGGAAGAACAGCAGCAGCTGACCAGCCGGGGAAGCTCACACGAAGCTTCACGAATCAGAGAGCTCAGCAAAGCTCAAGTGCAGCAAGAAGCAGGGGCAAGAAGGAAGAAGTAACACCCTGGAACAGTAGCTCCTCAACCCCTTTTATAACCTGCGAAGAAGACACAGAAGAGACTAGCCGTTGTTACGTAACGGCTAGGACGTGGACCGATCAGGCTTCATCCTGATCGGTCCACAAGGGTCCTGATCGATTACAAGACCAATCAGGCCCTTCCCTGATCGGTCATGAGGACCGATCAGGTCCTTCCCTGATCGGTCCCATGACCGATCAGGACCTTTCCCTCCCGAAGGTGATCTCCTTCTGATCAATCACTGATCGGTCTGCTGACCGATCATACAAGCAACAGAATGCTTCTGTTTGGTTACTGATCGGTCACCAGACCGATCAGATAACCCAGCGTATCACTGGATCGGTCACCAGACCGATCCAGGTTTAGAGCTCCCAGCCCAAAACCCTACTTGGTCCTGAGAACGAGCTACCGAGCCCTCTCTGACCTAGTCCGGAGAACGAGCTGCCGAGCCCTCTCCGACTTCGTCCGGTCCAGAGAAGGAGCTACCGAGCCCTCTCTGACCTAGTCCGGAGAACGAGCTACCGAGCCCTCTCCGACTCCATCCGGTCCAGAGAACGAGCTACCGAGCCCTCTCCGACTTCGCATGCCAAGCTTCCATACTTGGACTTTTCCCGTGCCAAGCTCCCTGCTTGGACTTTTCCCGTGCCAAGCTCCCTGCTTGGACTTTTCCGTGCCAAGTCTCCATACCTGGACTTTACCCGTGCCAAGTCTCCATACTTGGACTTTTCACCAGATGTCTGGTCAACCTTGACCCATCTGGATTCCCCTTGCTTGACTTCACTCACCAGGACTTCCGAACTGCCTAACTTCACTCACTAGGTCTTTCCCCTGCTTGGCTTCACTCACCAGGTCTTTCCCAATTGCCTAGCTTCACTCACCGAGACTTTCTCCAACTGTCTGGCTTCACTCACCAGGACTTCCCGACTGCCAGGCTTCACTCACCAGGACTTTCTGAACTGCCTAACATCCCAGTTAGGGCTTCGCAGTCAAGTATCCGGTCAACCTTGACCTACTTTACTCTTCTCCATCCAACCTGATCAGACCCTGATCAGTATCTCTCCGCATGGACAACTGCACCTGCATTGTCCATGTCTACATATCTTTCTGTATTGTCAAACATCGAAACCATGACCAAGGTTTACGCTTGGTCAACTAGGTCAACCTTGACCTACTGGAAATTGCACCAACAAGAACTTCAGGCAGCAGAAGATTTGTTTCGTCACAATTCTCATATTCACTATGCTGAAAATGGTTCTACTTCTAAACCGAAAGGAAAGAAGAAGAAGAAACAAGTTGGTTCAGCAAAGAAAGTGAATAAATCTCAGAGTACAAGACCTAAAGCTGGAGTGAAGAAGCCGAAGGGAAAGTGCTTCATCTGCAAGCAGTCAGGGCATTGGAAGGCGGACTGTCCTCGTAGGAATCAAAACAACAAAGGTATATCTCATGCTCTAGTTGTTGAAACATGTTTAGCGGTGTTATCTACCAGCACCTTGTGTGTAGATACTGGAGCCACTGATCATGTCTGCAATTCCTTGCAGGGGTTCCAGGAAACCCGACGACTAACTAAAGGAGAGATTACCGTCTACATGGGCAATGCTACTAAGGTGGCGGCTGTTGCAGTGGGAGATGTCTACTTATCTTTTAATAGGAATAGAAATTTGGTTTTAAAGAATCGTCTTTATGTACGTAGTTTTAGAAAGAATTTAATTTCAGTTTCTAAACTGTTTATGGATGGATATTCAGTTTCTTTTAGTAATGATGTAGTTATTAAGAGAAATAAAGTGATTATCTGTTCTGGTGCATTAGTTGGCAATTTGTATACTTTAAATCCAATTTCTCCCACAATGCAAAATATGGAAATTTATAACTCATCTTCTAACTCTAATAAGATAAAAGAACCTTCATAAATGAACCAAGCATATCTTTGGCATCTAAGACTTGGTCATATTAACTTAAGTAGGATTCAGAGGCTTATAGCCGATGGACTTTTGAGTTCATTAGAGTTGTAAAATTTTCCAACTTGTGAATCTTGCTTGGAAGGTAAAATGACCAAGAAGCCTTTTAAGGCCAAGGGGTATAGAGCCAAAGAAATGTTAGAATTAGTTCATTCTGATTTGTGTGGTCCTATGACTGTCCAGGCAAGAGGAGGTTTTGAATATTTTGTCTCTTTTATAGACTATTATTCAAGATACGGATACATTTACCTAATGCGCCGCAAGTCCGAGTGCTTTGATAAGTTCAAAGAATACAAGGCTGATGTGGAGAAACGACTAGGTAAAAGTATCAAGACACTACGGTCTGATCGTGGAGGCAAATACCTCTTAGGAGAGTTTCAGAGGCCGGGATTCAATCCCAACTGTCCGCACCTGGAACACCCCAACAGAATGGTGTGGCAGAACGAAGGAATAGGACTCTTATGGAGATGGTTAGATCGATGATGAGTTATTCAAAATTACCAAATTCGTTTTGGGGATACGCCCTGGAAACAACAGTGTACATTCTGAACTTAGTACCTTCTAAATCAGTTTCTTCTACTTCCACAGAAATGTGGAATGGGCAAAAGCCCAGTCTAAGACATATTCGGATTTGGGGTAGTCCAGCACATGTGCTAAAACCAGATGCTGATAAGTTAGAATCTCGTATAGAAGTTCGCGTGTTTGTGGGGTATCCCAGAGGAACGAAAGGTGGTTTATTTTATAATCCTAAAGACCAGAAGGTCATTGTTAGCACCAATGCCCAGTTTTTAGAAGAAGACTATATAATGGATCACAAACCCAGTAGCAAAGTTGTTTTTGAAGAACTTAGAGAGGACACGTCTACCTTAGTACCAACATTACAAGATGAAGTACTACAAGAGACTGCAACACGTGTCACACATGATACACAACCACAGACTGTGCCTCGTCGTAGTGGGAGGGTTGTTAGGCAGCCTAATAGATTCATGTTTTTGGGAGAGTCTTCGGACTTGATCCTGGGTAAATATGAACCTGATCCCCGAACATATGACGAAGCACTCCAAGATATAGATGTAGCATCTTGGCAAAAGGCAATGAATTCTGAAATAGAGTCTATGTACTCTAATAAGGTCTGGGAGCTCGTAGAACTACCTGATGGTGTAAAAGCCGTTGGATGCAAGTGGATCTACAAAAGGAAAAGAGGGACAGACGGGAAGGTAGAAACTTTCAAAGCTAGACTTGTTGCGAAAGGGTACACTCAGAAAGAGGGAATCGATTATGAGGAGACCTTTTCACCAGTAGCCATGCTTAAGTCTTTCCGGATACTCTTATCCATTGCTGCTCATATGGATTATGAGGTTTGGGAAATGGATGTCAAGACAGCTTTCCTTAATGGAAGTCTTGAAGAGAGCATCCATATGAAGCAACTAGAAGGGTTCATTGAAAAAGGCAAAGAGCATCTAGTGTGCAAGCTCAATCGGTCCATTTATGGACTGAAGCAAGCTTCAAGGTCTTGGAACATCCGGTTTAATGAAGTAATCCAGTCATATGGATTTATTCAGTGTCCGGATGAGTCTTGCGTATACAAGAAGTGTTACGGAAACGTGGTGGTATTTCTTGTACTATACATAGATGATATTTTGTTAATTGGCAACAATGCCAAGGTATTATCGGACGTAAGGGTATGGTTGTCCAAACAATTTGATATGAATGACTTAGGAGATTGTGCATACATTCTTAGGATCAGAGTTATAAGGGATCGCAAGAAAAGAATGTTGTGTCTGTCCCAAGCTTCATATATAGATATAATCCTTGCTCGTTTTAGCATGCAGGATTCTAAGAAAGGTTTCTTACCTTTTAGGCATGGAATAGCTCTATCTAAAGAGATGTCTCTGAAGACATCAAAGGAGATAGAGGACATGAAAGCAGTTCCTTATACTTCGGCTGTAGGAAACTTAATGTATGCAATGCTATGTACGAGACCTGATATCAGTTTTACCGTGGGCATGGTTAGCAGATATCAGAGTAATCCTGGACAAGGACATTGGACTGTGGTAAAGCATATATTAAAGTACCTGAGAAGGACTAGAGATTATATGCTAGTATACCAAGCAGACGATTTGCTCCCTGTGGGTTAAACGGATTCAGATTTCCAGGTATAAAAAGAACTTAGCTTAAATGGTCCTGCTCAATACACTCAGAGTGTACTAGTGTAATTTATCAGTCAAGATAAACTAATACCTAATTACACTACGACTATTCCAATGGTTTGTTCCTTTCCATTTGAGTCGTGAGCTACTGTTTATAATTTATAAAGAACTGATAACACAATCTTCTGTGTGTGACACCACACACCATGTTATCTACAATATAAATTAATTGAACAACTACAAATAAATGTAGATATTGACCAATGTGATTCTTTTATTTCTAAATAAATGTTTATACAAAAGCTAGGCATTTAGTATATACTCTAACAATCTCCCACTTATATTAAAAGACTATGCTGCCAAAAACGTTGTCATACATCTGATTCCCAAACCTTCAATATGCCTATCAAAAGCTCTTGCCTTAAGGACCTTAGTGAAGGGATCTACAGGTTATCACTTGATGCAATCTAGGTAGCAACAACTTCTTCTCGTTATACGATGTCTCGTATTGGGTGGTACTTGTGCTCTATTGTGTTTACTTGCCTTATGGACTCATGGTTCCTTCGAGTTTGCTACTGCACCACTTATTATTACAAAAATTGTAATTATTTATGGACAACCCAGACATCATGTCTAAGTCCATTATGAACTTTCTAAGCCATTCAGCTTCTATGGTTGCCTCAGAGGTTGCCACATACTCAGCTTCTATGGTGGAGTCTGAAAAACATCTATGCTTAACACTCCTCCATTGTTATGGCTTTACTTCCTAAAGTAAACAAAAAATCCCGAGGTCAACTTACTATTGTCCCTATCTGATTGGAAGTCACAATCTGTGTAACCCACAGGGATCAAATTATCTGCCTTGTAAACTAGCATATAATCTCTAGTCCCTCTAAGGTACTTTAATATATGCTTTACGACAATCTAGTATCCCGGTCATGGATTACTTCGATATCTACTAACTATGCCCTGGGCAAAACAGATATCCAGTCTTGTACACAGCATTACATACATTATGCTTCCAATAGCCGAAGCATAAGGAACTGCCTTCATGTCCTTGATGTGAAGCTCGAGTGTCGTGCTACGGGAGCTTACATCAAATTACAATTAATGTTTACCGAACCCCTCTACACTAAAGTAGTATAGAAATGACTCGGGTCGTCTCCCCAAAGAATGTAGTGGTAAATGATAAATTTAGGATCAATTATTGCTTTGAATTTTAACGTGAAAATGGAGGGGTTGGGTTTGAATTTTAAACTATAATATGAAATAACAAACAAGTATGAAATTAAACCTAGGAACAAAAGAGCAATGCGAGTATGAAATCTAATCCTAATTAATGAAAGACATCCTATCTATCCATTAATAGTGATCTCATAATGCATTGTCACTCTACACTACGATTTCACCATTAACGGAACCAAACTAAATAATGAAAGAGCAAAGATTAAATGAACCTAACCTAATAAATGAAAGACAGTGCAAGTAGGAAAACCTAGTCTATCTTAAACTATGATTGCAAAGAAATTAAAGACAACATAAAGTAAGCAAATAATGAAATCTAGAGTATTAAAGAAATTTAATCTAACCTAACCTAATTGCATGAAAATGAAGCACAAACATCATGAAAATATAAATCACTAAACCAACAAACATTGCATGGAATTATACTGAAGAAATAGCATCAATTAGAATAGCACAATTGGTTGAGGCATTTCACCGAATATGTTGTGTGCGAAAGTCAAACTAGCCAAAGTGTATGCAATCTAAGCATGGGAGTTCTAATCAATACAAGCATTTCACATTCAACAATAACAATCCACAAAAATAAATCAATGCATAACCAAATCAACACAGCCAACACATGAAGATCAAACTAATGCTGGAAGGAAGCTACTGTTGAAACCTAGGATCTGATGTGCTGTGGATGGCCAAATCTGGTGAAGAAGAACTGCCGAAAGTGGGCTGCTGTGAAAAGAAATGGTGTTGTCCGGAAGAAGATCTGCTGTGGAAAGGATCTGCTACTGTCCAGATCTGAACCGGATGAAGAGCTGTGACTGGCTAAATCTGTTGCTGGGAGGCGGATGAGGTGAGGAATCTCACCGGAGAACCCCTCCAGTGAGGTGGATGATCGGAGCCGAAGATTGCCGCCTGGACTTGCTTGTCGTCATTGCTGCCCTAGGCCGCGCGCCGCTGAGGAGATGACCACGGAAGGTGAGAAAAGTCCGGCCGGCGGCGATGGATGAGCAGAGATGGCCGCCGGCCGTCGGTGAAGGAGAAGAAGTGGAGCGAGGTGTTGGCGTCGGTGCGTGTGTGAAGTCGCGAACAGAAGACCACCGAAGCAACAAGAGAGGAGAAGAGAAAAGCTTATTTCCACCGAATCTGATCCAACGGCCGTGATCACTCCAGATCTGATGGACGGTTGAGATCAAATATGAGTAAATGGTTGAGATCAACTGGAACCCATTGAATGGTCGGGATGGCTAGATCAAGATGAGCGGCTCAGATCATGCCAGATCTACATAGATTGACCAAAATCAATCAGATCTTGATGAACGGCTAGAATTAATCAGATCTGAATCTTTCATTAATTTGCTTCAGATTTGATCCAATGGCTCAGATTTCTTCAGATTGGACTTCTCATTAACTAAAGCCTTTATGTTCATTTTGGTTCAACTTGAGCTGAATCCCTACAAAAATAAAAGTGCACAATTATAAGTAGAAAACCATAAAAATAGGAAGAATTATAACAAAACTCATAATGTGAATCTAACTCAATAAACATGATAAAAATCAACAATTAATCATATGAAAGGATTATAACATGAGAATTAAGGGCAGAAATAATGCATCAAAATGCTAATTATCAACTCCCCCACACTTATTCTTGCTCGTCTCGAGCAAATCAAATAAAACTAAGAAGCAACCAAAAACTTATCTCCCTATCGATTCCTATGCAATACTCTGAAAATAGTAAAAGAAAGGTATTTAGGATCATCAAGTTTTAAGAATCAAGGTATTCATGGTTCCTATTCTCACAAAAGTCAACAAGCATGGTAATTTCAATCAATTTGAATAGACTAAGCATGACAAAGCCTCACAAGGTGGGTATATGCACTCATGCTCACATAAATAATAGACATGAAAGTGGAGCTCTCTCTAAAGCAACTTATGACATTGCATTACCATATGCTTGCTTATTTTCTAATTCTCCACTAATGTAAACAAAAGTATACATAAATCAAGAGGACTTTTCATGAATAATAATGAAACCACACATGTGAATAATAGAACAAGAAGGATAGATATAAAGGAATTCAAAGAGAATATGAGAGCATTGAAATAATCAACATGAAGAATACAATCAAATAATATGCTCTAAAACTCACCCAAACATCCAACACTCAACTCTCTTTTCACATTCTCAATATGATATACATCAACCACTATAACATCTCCAAAATGCATGTATTTATTAACAACTTAACTCATGAGAATCTATCAATAACAATATAAAATGAGTATACATCAATCTTTCCATGAAGATGTTTCTTCTTGTTCATCACTAACAAAATAACAAATGCTTGAGAAATTTTTTTTTTCTCTCTCTCTTTTTATATTTTTTTTTCAATTTTTTTTCTTTGGTTTTTTTTTCTTTGCTTTGTTTTTTTTTCTTTCTTTTCATTTTTTTTTCAACAAGCATAGAGAGAACTTTTTTTTTTTTCAACAAGCATTCGTCTGGTCCATACATATTTGCCTCCCCCACACTTAAACTTGTCCGTCTCGGACAATATAACATAACATGTAAAACTCACAACAATAAGTGGCTAAAAATAAACCAATAAAGATGTGACAATGAAAATGTAACTCTTCATGCAATCACCCAATGCTCTCATCAAAGGACTAGGGAATGAATAAATCGATAAAGATATAGTAGTGAAAATATAACAACAATGAGAAGATGTGAAAAGGAAAGTACAATGATAATGATAATGAAAATATAATAATGATGAGAAGATATAACAAGGGAAGTACAATGAAACATGGAAGCAATAGGTGAAGATCAATAAGAAAACTTGCCTCTATCATATTTATGCAAGCTTATGTTACCATAATTTCAAAAAGAATCAAAGCAAGTTCTAGAGTATCAAGTATCACAAGTGCTATCACACACAAGAGGATTAAGGATAAGCGTGGAAAAAAAAAACCTCACTAGGTGAATAACAAAATATCATGCATAATCTAACAAGATAGAGTCCATCACCACAACAAATGACTAATGCAATTAATGTACCCAAATATACCAAGGAAACCAAAACTTGATAGTCAAACTTAACTATCTTTTACAATTCTCAAAGCATTATAAAGGGACATCTAGGGAGATATGACTCAAAATCAAGCAAGGTATAAACAAGACCAAACAAAATGCAAAACAAGAAAACAAAGTATGAAAGCAAAGTATAGAAGCAAACAAATATGCAAGTATAAAGATAAAGGAAAGCAAGAAAAAGAAAGGAAAGGAACGAACTCCCCTTTATTCCTGGCGGTTGAAGACGATTCAGAAGTAAAATCCATGCCGATAGTGAAATGATCCTTCCCGGTGGTTGCAAACGATTAAGGTGCAAAATCCAAGTTGGGAGTGGAATATTTGCATTTGAAGTAAAAACAGCTCCCTTCCCCGTATTCTTTTTGAAAGTTCTTCCCGAAGGTTGAAGACGGTTCAACTTAAGCATCCACTTCAAGGGCCTGTAAAAACCTGCAAGGCCAAGGACAGAATGCACCTTCCACACGCATGTGGGGTAAGGAAGAGATAAAACACTATCAAACTTAGATAAGCATGAATCCAAATATAACTCACATCCAATAAAATCAATATTCGGAACCTCTATGGAATTCTCTAAAAGATCACAAGAAACATTTACCTTGTTGTACTGAAATGTACCTGGAGGTTCTAAAACAATGGATATGACTTCCTCTTCATCAAATAATAACTCAGACTCTGGTTTTGGCTCAGATTCTGGTGGTGCATAAAAAAGAAGTGATTCTTGGGACTCTGCCTCCACAGCACAAGTCCCTACACTTTTATCATCAAGTGGTCGTGCAACAAAAATAGGTGATTCTTGAGGTATTGCTTCCAATTTGCAATCCCCTACACTTTCCTTATCAACAAATGTATAATCAGGCTCAGCTAGCTCCTCAACATCACCAACAACACCTGCATCAACAATATCTGCAGCAACAATATTAGAAGAAGCAAAATCATCTACAACTACAACATCATCACATAAAAAGGTAGAGGAGTCCTGTATAGGAGTAGAATCAGGGTCAGGGCTATGACATTCTCTAGAATTCATCTCCTCACTAGATAATTGGGCTTGTCGTTGACTGATAGATGCTGCAATTTGATCTAGATACATCTGACAATTCTGTAGTGATGCTTCATTCCTTTGCTGAGACTGGATATATGCCTCTTGGTGTTGTTACATTTGCTGTACAACATCCTGCAGATCTTGAAATTCTGATGGACTAGGGACATGAACTTCTTTAGTGCTCTCTTGAAATGTTCCCCAAGGTACTGGATCGATCTGCTGGACTGAATGTGACCATGTGAGCATAGGATCATCCTGAAATCCTTGTGGCATCTGATATGATGAAAAAGATCGATCCACTTGTTGATGATCGTTCCCATGCATAAAATTTGGATGGTTCATCCAGTTTGAATTGTAACACTGAGGATGCTCAAAAGCTTGTTGTTGTGTATTCTCATACTGCTGTTGGGGTTGATAGCCTTGGGATTGTAAGTATCCATGCTGCTCTGGAATCTGGGGTTGAAAGTACTGAGTCGAATAATTGCCCCAGTCATGACTATAGGTATTAGGAGCTGGATCATATGCCTGTTGATATTGATGTTGGAAATACTGGCATTCCATAGGAAATCTAGCAGTCTTTTGAATGAGATGACATATAGCAACTGGATGCGATGGACTGCCACAATTAGTACATATGTGCCTCACTTGCCCAGTATCCAAATTGTGATATTCATTGAAGCTTCCAAATTGCTGAGAATAAAGATCCATGTTGAACTGAAATAATTGTCCTGGTCTTACACTGAAACACTAACAAACAAGATTAGAAGACACAGGAATATATGATATCAAGTTATCAACACATGAATCTATGAACATGAAAGTATTTGACAATTTTTTTTAACAAAATTTTGTAGACAAATAAGAAAGCAATCCTAAAATTATCAAACACCACTACAAGTTTCCCCGGCAACGGCGCCAAAATTTGTGATTCAGATTTGATCCAATGGCTCAGATTTCTTCAGATTGGACTTCTCATTAACTCAAGCCTTTATGTTCATTTTGGTTCAACTTGAGCTCAATCCCTACAAAAATAAAAGTGCACAATTATAAGTAGAAATCCATAAAAATAGGAAGAATTATAACAAAACTCATAATGTGAATCTAACTCAATAAACATGATAAAAATCAACAATTAATCATATGAAAGGATTATAACATGAGAATTAAGGGCAGAAATAATGCATCAAAATGCTAATTATCAGTCCTCTATCTATTTTGATGTCTTCGGAGACATCTCTTTAGATAAAGTTACTCCATGTCTAAAAGGTAGAAAACCTTTCTTGGAGTCTTGCATGCTAAAACGAGCTAGGATATATGAAGCTCGGGATAAGCATAATATTCTTTTCTTGGGATCCCTTTGATCCCTAGAATATTTGTGCAATCTCCCAAGTCCTTCATATTGAATTTGTTTGGACAACCAAACCCTTACTTCCAACAACACTTTGATATTGTTTCCAACTACCAAATATGTCATCTACGTATAGTACAAAAAATACCACCACGTTTCCATCACACTTCTTGTATACACAAGATTCATCCAGACACTGAATAAATCCATAGGTCTGAATTACTTCATTAAACCTGATGTTCCAAGACCTTGAAGCTTTGCTTCAGTCCATAGGCTGTTTGAGCTTGCACACAAGATGCTCTTTACCCTTTGCGATGAACCCTTCTGGTTGCTTTATATGGATATTTTCTTAAAGACTTCTATTAAGAAAACCTGTCTTGACATCCACTTATTAAATCTCATAGTCCATATAGATAAAAGAATCCGGATAGACTTAAGCATGACTATCGACGAAAAAGTTTCCTTTTTCAACAAGCCTTGCTTTGAAAATTTCCACCTTCCTATCTACCTCTCTTTTCCTATTGAAAACCTATTTACACCTAATAGCTTTTACACCATTTGGTGGTTCTACAAGCTCCCAGACTTATTTAGAATACATATATTCTAATTCTGTATTCATTGCTCTTTACAAAGATGCTGCATCTTTATCTTGGAGTGTTTAGTCATATGTCCGGGAATTAGGTTTATGCTCACCAGGGATCAAGTCCAAAGACTCTCCAAAAACAAGAATATTTTAGGTTGCCTAACAACCCTCGCACTACGATGAGGCACTTTATGTAACTGTGTATCATCTGTGATACATGTTGCAGTTTCTTGTGATATTTCATCTTGTACAGTTGGTACTAGATTAGATGTGTCCTTTATTATTTCCTTAAGAACAAATGGACTTATGGTTTATTACATAATCCTTTTCTAAAAATCAGGCATTGGTGCTAACAATGACCTTCTGATTTTTAGGACTATAAACCTCCTTTCTTTTCTCCAGGATAACCCATAAACAAGTGAATTCCTGTTTCAACTTATTAGTGTCTCCCTTCAGTACATGTGCTGGACAACCCCAAATCCGAATATGCTTCAGATTAGGCTTATGTCTATTCTAAAATTCTATGGGAGTAAAGAGTTTTGATTTGAAAGTTACGATATTCACTTTCGTTTCAAGAGTATATCCTCAAAACGAATTTGGTAATTTTCTGAATAACTCATCATCGATCTAATCATTTCTATAAGAGTCACATACCTTCTTTCTACTACACCATTCTGTTGGGGGTGTACCAGGTGCAGTTAGTTGGGATTGAATCCCGACTTCTGATGAGTGACTCCTAAACTCTCCTAAGAGGCACTCGCCACTACAATCTCACCGTAGTGTCTTGATACTTTTACCTTAATGTTTCTCCACATCAACCTGGTACTCTTTGAACTTATCAAAACTCTTAGACTTGCGGTGCATCAAGTAAATGTACTCATATCTTGAATAGTTGTCTATAAAATAGATGAAATATTCAAAACCACCTCTCACATGGATAGTCATAGATCCACACAAATCAGAATGAACCAATTCCAACACATCTTTGGTTCTATACCCCTTAGACTTAAAATGCTTCTTGGTTATTTTTTCTTTCCGAGTAAGACTCGCAGGTTGGAAATATTTCCACTACCAATGAACCCAAAAGTTCATGGCTATTATCCTTTGAATCCTACTCAAGTAAATATAACCTAGTTTTAGATGCCAAAGATATGATTGGTTCATTTTCGAAGGTTGCTTTCTCTTGTTATTAATTTCCATTTGTTGCATTATGGGAGTTATTGGATTTTTTAAATTGCCAATCAGCATACCAGAACAGATAACTTCCCTCTTTTTCTTGATAACAACTTTGTTATTAAAAGAGGTAGAATATCAAGTTCTTTGAATAGTTTAAAAACTGAAATCTAGTTTTTTCTAAACTTGGTACGTAAAGAAAATTTCTCAAAATCCATGTTTTATTCCTATCGGAGGATAAACATCTCCCACTGCAATAGCTGCTACTTTCGCGGCAGTGCCCATGGTGATTTTCTCTTCACATAGTTGTCAAATTTCCTGGAACCCCTGCAATGAATTACAGACATGATCAGTGGCTCCTGTATCTACACACCAAGTACTGGTAGATAACACCACTAAACATGTTTCAACAACTGATGAATAAAATTCACCTATATTATTTTTAGTTCTGAGAGGATAGTCCATCTTAATGTCCAAGCTTTTCAATCATTATAATTGGGACTACTAAGTCTATTCTATAGTATAACAGTTAGGGGATTGAAAACCTAAGAATCACTAAACATTTGGTCAAGACTTTAGAATTTAAAATAATATTGATTCCTCAAACAATATCATTTAAATTCACCAACACCTCAAACACCGTGAATTTTGCATGCCACGATAGTGTGGACGTATACAACATTGAACATTTGTAAGAGGAGGGTTTTACTTATTAATAACCTTGTCAACCTATCTTTATGACAAATAAAATTACCTCAAACACCATGAATATTGTATGCCACGATAGTGTGGACGTATATAAATTCAAACATTTGTAAGAGGGGTTTTTACCCACTAATTTTATTATCTTATCAACTTGACAAATAAAATTACCTCAAACACCGTGAATTTTGTATGCCACGATAGTGTGGACGTATACAAAATCTCAACATTTGTAAGAGGGGGTTTTAATTTTATTATCTTGTCAATTTATCTTTATGACAAATTAATTAATAGTTGGTTTTCTTCGGTCACACAAATAATAGTAGTGACTCCGATGGGGAGGATACTATTAAGTGTGCCTAAGTGTATATCATTACTTGATACTTAGTTCATTAAGTAAGATTGTGCCCCTTCTGATGGGGAAGATCACACGCTTCTAGTTAATTTCCTATAATCATCCAAATGGAAGTTTGATCTAGTGATCCGCAAACAAACTCATCTGATATGGAGGAAGGCACTCAGAGCCAACACGTAAGTTTGTCGCATCACTTACAAGCCAGTAATGGAGACCATGGGATTCATATACTAATCCCTCTCTCACTTAGTTATTTATGGTGAGGAATTTTAAACTATGCTAGAATACATCACATGCACATCACAGTAAATAAAAGCAATAAATGTGGAAATTAATTTTCCAACTATTATGGCTACTTCCATCACTGTTCTTCGTGTGTTCCAACCCTGGCTGCTGCCATCTTTAGCCACCACCATCGGGTCCATGCCGTCGGGTCCATCGAGCTTCTTTTTCTGCTGCGCCTCTGGTCCTCCGATAGCACCACGCCTCACAAGGATACGATTCGCGACAAAAATAAAATTTTTACATATGTCGATCCTATATTCCATAAAGGAATGTACATGCAATCTAGATCGAAACAAAAATGTAAAATTCTAATAACTAATACAGCTCCTGCTGTATTTAATTTTACAATCATGCACACACAATAAAATGTCCTTGACATGTCCAAGGGTCCAATCACACACAATATCTATATGCCATAATAGTTGGAGCCTGCAACCACAAAGTTAGCACATTCTACTATTATCCTGCCTAAATTATGTATGACATGTGCATAATCTATTTGAAAACCAAACACGCAGAGGCAAACCCTAGCTCTGATATCAATTGTTGGTTAGTCCTAGGAAGATCATACCGGTTCCACTGTACAAAAATTTTGTACATGTGTCAAACCTTTCCTAATAACCTATTGTGTTCTTTAGAAGTTAAATTAGGAATCACATATGGAACTTAACATTATTGATTCCAAATTTAACTTATTTGTTCTTAATGGTTTAGACTTAGATCGCAAGTGGAACTTAACACTATTGATCCAAGTCCAACTTATGTTATAAAGGTAATTAAATATTTATTTCTAAAATCAGCTCCCAGGTCAAACATGGCGAGACACTAGGCCTTCTTGGGTATGGGATCATCCACCTGCCTCGACAAAGCCTTTAATAGAAATTTAATATTTAATTTTCTAAAATAACATTAGGTTTAACCAAAAAGAACAATCGAATCACAAATTTGAAAAACAAAGAAAAACACAAACTCGAATTATAATTCTAAAAACTAGAATCTAATGCCTCTTGTGTTTGGAATTCATACAAAGAAAAATAACAAGCATGATGTGGAAGAAAATTACTAGTTATACCTTCTCTTTGTATGCTAATGACCTCTTGATCTTCTACCGTATTCCTCTTCTTATCCCGGACGTTGTGTGGACAACGATCTACCGAGATGAGAACCACAAGCTCTTCTCCTTCCTCCTTGCAAGTTTCGGCCAAGCCAAGAATCCTCCAAGGATGTAGAATTTCGGCCACCACCACCAAGCTCCAAGGGATGCAAGAAACAAAGCCTCCTTTCTCTCCTTCTTCTCCTAGCTAGAACCGGCCACCATCAAAAGCTCCAAGAGAAAGATGAAACCGACCACTAAAGAAGAAGAGAAGAGGAGAGGGAGAACCTCTAGGGCCGGCCACACCAAGGAGGAAAAGAGAGGAAGAAATAGAATAGAGTTGTTACCCTTGAAGGGACCTCTACCCTCTCTTTTATAATCCTTGGCCTTGGCAAATAAGGAAATTTAAATAAAAACTTCCTTAATTCCTTTGCCATGCAAAGGAAAATTTATTAATTAAAAACAATTTCTCTTTTTAATTATAATGGTCGGCCACCTATAAGCTCCAAACAAGGAGAGTTTTAATTAACACAAGAATTAAAACTTCCTAATTTGTTTCTGAAAATTTATAAAAAATTTCTCCAATAATTTTTCCCTTCATGGTGGTTATAAAAGGAAATTTTATAAATTAAAATCTTTCTTTTAAACATGTGGATGATTTCCAAAAAGGAAAGTTTTCTCTAAAATTAAAAACTCCTTTCAACCTACAAATAAGGAAAGATATCAAATCTTCTCTTAATCATTTGTAGAAATTTTTAATTTTAAAACTCTCTTTTTAAATCATGAACATGGTTACAAAAAAGAAAAGTTTTATCAAAATTAAAATCTCCTTTCAATCTATAAATAAGGAAAGATTCTTCTCTTTTAAAACCATGATATCCATATTAAGAAAAGATTAAAAATAAAATCCCTTTTAATATGATGTGGCCGGCCACACTAAGCTAGGATTCAAGCTAGGGCCAACCACACCAACACAACTCATCCTATTTACTTGGCCGACCCCATTAGGATGGGTATAAAGGTGGGTAAGAAGTGGGTATGTGGTGGGTATAAATCTCTATATCAAGAGGCTACGATAGGGACCGAGAGGAGGAATTGGTTTTCGTCTCCCGATGAAATTAAGCTTCCTGTGGTCGCCCCGAACACCCAACTTAATTTCATTAATAATAATTCATTCCACTAAAGAACTATTACTGAACTACCGTACCAATCCCAAATTACATTTTGGGCTCCTTCTTATTATGAGTGTGTTAGTTTCCCTGTATTTAAGATGTTGGATGTCCATTAATTAATTGAGTTACTGATAACTCATTTTAATTAATGTCTTAGTCCAGAGTAGTACCACTCAACCTTATCGTCATGTCGGACTTAAGTCCACCTGTAGGGTTTAACATGACAATCCTTATGAGCTCCTCTTGGGGACATTATCAACCTATATTACTATGACATAGTTTTCTTCTATAATCAACAACACACACTATAAGTAATATCATTTCCCAACTTATCAGGCCTATTGATTTATCAAGCTAAATCTCACCCTTTGATAAGTCAAAGAAATAAATACTAAATATATGTGCTTGTTATTATATTAGGATTAAGAGCACATACTTCCATAATAACTAAGGTCTTGTTTTTTTATTAAATCAGTATAAAAAGAACTTACCTTAAATGGTCCTGCTCAATACACTCAGAGTGTACTATTGTAATTTATCAGTCAAGATAAACTAATACCTAATTATACTACGACTATTCCAATGGTTTGGTCTTTTCCATTTGAGTCGTGAGCTACTGTTTATAATTTATAAAGAACTAATAACATAATCTTCTATGTGTGACACCACATACCATGTTATCTATAATATAAATTAATTGAACAACTACAAATAAATGTAGATATTAACCAATGTGATTCTTTTATTTCTAAATAAATGTTTATACAAAAGCTAGGCTTTTAGTGTATACTCTAACAATCTCCCACTTATACTAAAAGACTATGCTGCCAAAAATGCTGCCATACATCTGATTCCCAACCCTTCAACATGCCCATCAATCCCAACCCTTCAACATGCCCATCAATGGAAGCAGTGGAAGTTCTTCTCGATATTCTATTGAGCTTCAGCCTTTACCCTACTTATATAGGAGGTTTGGGGCTCCCGGAACCTTTATTGCGCCCTGAATATGACGTAACCGAGCCAACCAGGGCGCTCCATGTGGTGAAATGACATTGCTGATAAAATTTCACCTCCGGGCGCCCGGATCCCTCCTGGGCACCCGGACCTCCAGGCAGCCGGATCCATTCCGAGCGCCCGGACCCTGTTTTCCAACAGCTTTCTTCCTGTAAGAAAATATTAGTTCGGAGGCAAATACAAGATATATATCCTGTAGGACAGAGTATTAGCACAGTTTAAAATCAAACAGAATATTAATTAGATTCCGTCTCCTCGGGACTGGAATCTAGTCATGATCTCGACTTAGATATCCGAAATGGATCTAAGTTGGATCGACGCCTAATGCTCCCTTCCCGTGTACGCGTCCTCATAGTCACTCTCCTCTAGTGACTTACCTTCACTTACCTGCTAGACATCCGGTCAGCCCTTCGACTCATCTAGACTTCGTGTCAGCTACCTGGTCAGCCCGTCGACCTAGCTGAGCTTCCCTGCAACACTGAGTTAGCACAGTATTAACAGAATTCAAGTATAACATAGGGTTACCTCCTAGGGTTGCCTAGCTTCACTCACTAGGACTTCCATTGCCTGACTTCACTAACCAGGACTTCCTCCACCTAGCTTCACTCACTAGGGCCCGACTTCACTCACCGGGACTTCCATCACCTAGCTTCACTCACTAGGGCTCAGCTTCACTCACTGGGACTTCCACTTTGCCTAACCTTTGGTTAGGACTTACATTTGCTAGTCATCTAGTCCTGACTAGACTTCTCTCTCCTAAACATTAGGTTCTGTTTGGGGTCAACCCTTGGTCATATTGTCAAACATCGAAACCCTAGAAGTCGATTGCACCAACAGAATCTAATTTAAATTAGACTCAATCCAATAATTGGATCCAATTGAGTCTAACTCGGATTAAACTTCTCTTTGTTTTCCTCTTAATATATTGGATTATTAGATTAACCATTAACCCAATAAACCAATAAACATAATCATCTCATAATTGGCTCTTAGGGCTATTACTAACATGATCCTACCCTAAGAATAGGTACCTGAATACATCCAAACTATAATTTAGTTGAGGTTAATGCAAATAAAATGTTCAACAAGTTTGAACATATCATTTTTAGGGTACAAGTCAAATTTTCTATCTTGAATACCCTATGAATAGAAGAAGATATAGTTAATGGTTGTCTATTAGTCGAATGAAGTCTCAACTATAGAAATGTCGAACTCCATCACTGCTCAAAATCATGATATATTTCAGAATGAAGAAGTGAAGAGATATTCAGTTGATTTATAATTCTAATCCATATATCAATTACTTATAAATGTTAATATTACTTACGAGGAGATAGATGATGAAAAGATGTCCATGAGTGAGGATGAAGTTGAACTAATAGAGTGTAGCGATGAGAACTAAGAAATTGTTAATGTTGATTAGTCAGATGTTAATAATGATTAAATATTAGCATTATTGTTCATCAAGTAAGTTATTTTTTCATATTATTTTGTATTGATGTCATGCCTATTTGTAAACTTTATTATATTGTGTTGTAATGTTATTTAGAAAATATTATTATTGAAGAACAGCAAGCAGTAGCACCCCATGATAATAAGGTTCTTAGAGTTGTTAGAGACCCGTAAGTATTTTTTTTGTTATTAGTAATTCAAGTTCATATATTACTTTAATAATTTTCATACCTTAATATTTTTATTATAGATTTATTCCTAATGGCCACTGGGTTGCCACTTATGTCACTGGAAAATTTAAAAAATGAGTATGCACTTCTAGTACTACATGTAACATATATAATTTTATCCCTAATTATTTGTGTATGCAAGAACATGATCATGCCCGACAGCCCACATGTATGAAAGTATTTCTTAAGACCCACATGAAGAATAATGAGATATTTGTCGATTCTTGATCCCGGGCCCTACATGTAAAATTATTAACTTTATTATATTTGTTTGTTTCTATCTTGATTAACTTTAGTAATTGTGATCAAATTGGATATTAATCATATTATATTTTTCCACAAAAGAGAAAATGACAAATAGAGTGACTCAGGCATTTCAGCCATCATCAGAAGGAGGAGGAGGGGGGAGGAGTCACAGCCTCTATCCACCGATTTACTAAATGTCATTTATTATGATGTTATCGATGGAAGGACAAAAAACTTCACCCACTACGACCTTGGCTCCCAAGCCAAAGTTGCATTTGATCGTTTGAGGATTCCTAGAGGTCATGCTAGTTCCTTTTCTTCTACTGAGGTGCAGTCTTTAAGACATGAAAATGAAGAATTGTGCTCTCAACTAAAGTCAATGGATGAGAGCATGGCCACTATAGATCATTAGAGGGTGGCTGCTGATGACTAGAGGTGATCCGAGGAGGATCGGAGGAGGGTTGAACGTGACACGGATAATGAAGGTCTATTTACCCATATGTGAGTGGTCGTGGCTAATTTCTTTCATAATCAGACATCACATGATTTTGAGTCACAAGAGACTCAAGACCCATCAGACCATGGTGATTAACTTTTTCTAAGATTTGTTAAACTACAACTTAATTTTTTATTTATCATATATAAATCATACAAAATATATTTAGTCTATTTTGATATTTTGATCTACCTCATTTATAAATATTATATTACTATATATTTCAGGTGTATCTATTTACATATTCATCATCATCATCATCTTTCTATCCAGGTATCTTTTTTATTACATATAAAATTAGTTATACATATATGCAAAATTTTTAATTTTACATCATAATCTATCATATTTGACTTTCTATAAGATTTTATATTACTAGTATTATTTGGAGTATTTTCTATAATGGTATGGATTTATATATTTGATTCTATACATTTGGATTTGGATATGGATATTTGCTTTTATTATCGTATTTGTATTTTGTTTCTATTATTATGTTTGTGTTTTGTTTAGATTGTATTTGTTTCTATTAGTTTCTATCTACAAGACTATTTATTTGTTTGTTGTGATATATGAATTGTTAAAATTGTGTTAATTTATTTGTATATATGGATTGTTAGGATATGTAAAATGTGATAGTATATATGTATTATAAAATGTAATATTTGTATGTATGAAATATCATCACCTGTGATGGTTTTATATAGATATAAGGGTAAATCTCAGATACAAAATGTTTCTTTTTAATATTTTTTTTATTAACGGAATACCGATGGAAACACTGTTTTCGTCGATAGTATTTCCATCGGTAAACACTAATCTGTATCGTTACGGTGGTGTCGATATTTTTCGATGAAAATACTATTTTCGTCAGTAATTACCAATAGAAAATACTATTTTAGTTTGAAATTATCAAAGGAAAATAGTATTTCTGTCAGTAATTATTGACTGAAATAATGTTTCCATCATAAAATCTACTTATTCGGGAATAGTGTGCATTGTTTACCAACGGAAATAGTATTTTCCATTGCCAAATATTTTTTTTAATATACTGATGGAAAATATATTCAGTCTGAAATTATAACGATGGAAGTTTATTTTCTATTGGAAAAACTGTTTCCGACGAATTATCTACCGACAAATGATTTTCTGTCGGAACGCTGTCGGTAAGTAACTATATCGATAGAATTTTTTGTCGGTAAATCTGAATATTTTTATAATGAAATTCTAAAGAAATATCTAGAATAAATTTAAGGAAGAAATTAGAAAAAATACTATGGGATAAAAAAGTAAGGATAGAATGATCAAATAATCTCCTTTGGGCATGAAAATTGATGGGTTGTGACATTAAGCCTATGCTAGAGCTAGGCTTAGGTTGTTCGTGTAGTAGGGTGCACTTGCACTGATGTGTCACCGAAACTCTGATGCAATACTATATGTTATATGGATTTGTCTTTTGCTTCTAAACTCAAATCCATCCAGTATCTATCTACTGTTTTATTCAAATCTTGAAGATACTCATCCATCTTCATCTCTATACGAAGCATTTTTTAACCTAGTGCAACTCTAATTTTTAGTTCATTTTTAAACATTTCCAGTACATAAGGTTAGAGACGGATTTATGAATTAGAGTAGAGGAGGACTTAAACTTAATGTAATAAATTTTACATTAAATTTTGTATCTGAATATTTCAATATATCTGATTGATAAGGTATCATATTGAGATAAGAACTTATATATTAACATGATTTCATATATATGTTTTTTTTCTTGGATCTTGTTTAATATAAATAGAGGATGATTGATGGTCGTCGTTCAGAGAGAAAATTGAAAGAATTTAGACATTAGAAATTAAAAGATATTCACTAGATTGATGTTGCATTATAGAGATAGTAGAAATTGAAGCACTTTTCACTAATTTGATGATCTCTCTTCATTAAAAAAAGGATATCAATATTTTTTTTTAATAGTAGATTGATGTTCTATTTTAAATTAGTTCAAGTTATATCCCTAAACAAGTAAAAAAAAATAGTTAATCAATTTGGCTCAATTATAAGGATGAAAGAAAAAGAGAATGAAAGTTTTATCTTCTTTTCCTACCGTCTTGACTAACTTCGACGACAAGAAAAGAAAAAAGAATGACTACTCTTATTAGAGAGAAAGACCGACTAGTGTTGTTGTTGGTCAGCTGGAAAACAACAAAAGGAAGGGAAGAAGAAGCGCTGCTGCTTTTGAGGATAGGAATAAGAAAAGATAGCTGCTATTGGAGAAAGAGAAGGAGAAGAGAAAATCAACTAAGTTATCATTGCGAAGAATAAGAAAAAAAAAAAAAATAGAAGGAAGGAGAAAAAGAAGTTGGCATGTAGAGGCTCGAGTGTGCGTAAAGGAGTGCGAGGGAGGTTACATATATGGAAGAGAATAGATTTTCTCAAAAATTCTCTAATTTTTTTTTAAATCTATTGAATCGTTTAACTCAATTAAAGTTGATTCCACTGTAACTTAGTTAAATCAAATTTAAATCAATCCCCATTTAGACTTACGAATTTCTTATCCTCTTATTTCATCCTAATTCAATTTTAATTTAGTATCTTGATTTCGTATCGATTTATTTATTTATTTTATTAAAAAAATAATATTTAATAAAGTTTATACAGATTATTTAAGAACGGCTGACTCTAATTGAAAACCAAAACAATTACTGAAGGTACCTCACCTCTCAGTGGATTCCTGACTCTAATTGAAAACCAAAACAATTACTGAAGGTACCTCACCTCTCAGTGGATTCCTGACTCTAATTGAAAACCAAAACAATTACTGAAGGTACCTCACCTCTCAGTGGATTAACATTCAGACTACGCTTCCTTGTATACTTTTCTATTTATTTCCCCGAGCTTTAAATCATTCAGTGAAAGCCACCTAGGACCGTTCCCAAACTTCTATTTCAGTAAAACATAGGGGGGGAAATAGAAAAAAAAAACCTTTCAATTAAATTAAAGGACAAAAGTGGCCCTAACCTTGCTTTTGCTTTAGATTGAGGGGAATAAAGTTTCGTTACAAACTCAAAGTCTCAAAAGAACAAACACAAATAATTCTACAAGTTCAAGAATTTGAAGTGATTATGCAAGTAGCTGAGTACATCAAGTTTCTTCTTCTTCTTCTTCTTCTTTTCCAATTGCCTTGAATTTGAAGCTTCCTTTTTTCCAATCCTCCTGGCTACTCAATGCCTTCATGGACTAAGAAGAAAAGAACAATTATAGCTGGCATTTGCCACTCCTGATACTTTATATAAGCAAGACAACTGCCACAGATCAATGCATCAGAAACAAAGTAACTTAGTTTTCCTCCTCGTTTTTGTGCAACCAACGAAGAGCAGTCCAGTATGGCAACCGAAGGGTTAAAGCCTGTTGCTTCTCTTCTTCTCTTCCTCAACTTCTGTATGTATGCGATTGTAGCTTCCATTGGCGGATGGGCGCTCAATGTAGCCATCAACCATGGCTTCATAATAGGTAAAATCCATAGCTCAATGCAAAAGATTCGAGGATTGCGTTAGGCCTCGTAAGCCATGCAGCATTAAATATATTTAAAGTCTAAATCATATGATTCTAAACATTTTGGAACCAGGTCAAGGACTTGCACTTCCAGCTAATTTTTCACCGGTCTTTTTCCCAATTGGGAACCAAGCCACTGGCTTCTTTGTGATATTTGCTTTGATAGCTGGCGTTGTTGGTGCCGCGGCAGCCATTGCTGGAGTTCACCATGTTCGTAGTTGGCATTATGAGAGTTTGCCATCTGCTGCGTCCTCTGCTTTGGTAGCTTGGGGCCTAACTCTTCTTGCAATGGGGTAAGCAATTGAGTGAACTGTGAGCCTTTGACTTCTGTCCTTACTAAGCAACTTAACTATATTAATCGAACCTATATTGCAGGTTGGCTTGCAAAGAGGCTAATCTGGAGGGAAGAAACATTCGCCTTGTAAGAGATAAACTCTTGTTAGATTTGTACAATTCTCACATAATTTTGATACAAAAATATCATGTATTCTATCTTCAATTATTATTATTATTATAATTTTGGATAAGTCTAAAGTTTTCTTAATTAATGAATTGCAGAAAACCATGGAGGCCTTCCTGATCATTCTTTCCGCGACACAGTTGATATACATTCTTGTCATACATGGAGGAGGAGGATCTGGTGCAAGAACAAGGACTTGAATATAACTCTATCTGAATGGTATTATTAATTGAATTTGACAATCTGTGTGGTGTGATATGATTTTTGGTTTGTTATTTGTTATTACTCCAATGGTTGAACTCTCATGTCAGCTTGAATGTATATTTCTGGAGTGGGTTCATGTGTAATTCATGCATATACCTTCTATGTAGACGAAATGATTGTGACAAAACTCTTCCATATTTAATCAGGTATTCAGTACATGTAACTTGTTAGGTGAGTCTTCACTTGAAAAATCTTAAATTTCCTCCTTCCTGCAACCTCATAAACAAGCAAAGTAATTTAACAAAGCTAGTTATAGTAGGAGAATAATAAGAGTAAGAAGAATGAAAAATCAAAATGAAAGAAACTAGCAATAATAGTAAAGCAAAACAGACGAAAACTATAGAACAAGCAATACTGCAATGAACTCGAGAAGTGAATAATCTTGTTGTAAATGGAGCATTTGTATTGTTTCTTGAATGTAGTAGAACTTATAAGGGGTGTTTTATTTGAGTCGCCTCTGTTTGCTATTTATAGAATAAGATTGATCAATATTAGCACTACAAAAATAATTGAATTTACTGACAGAAAATTCCGTTCGAAATTCGTCGGAATATTTGCTTACTGATGGCATTCCAATGGAAAAGCGTTTGTTGGGATATCATTCGTCGAAACAGGTTTCCCGGCGGAAGTATTTTGTTAACTGAATAAATATTTCATCGATAAACACTAAAATTGTTCCCCGCAACCAGATTTACTGACAGAAATAATATTTCCGTTAGTAATTAACATCGTCGGAAATACTGCGCCTCGCAATTAGATTTATCAACGGAAACAATATTTTCGTTGATAATTACCGATGGAATATGGTTTCAGTCAATATCCAATAGTCAAATTTATCAACGGAAACAGTATTTCTGTAGGTAATTACCGACGAAAATACTGTTTTCGTCGGTATTCACCGATGGAAACGGTATTTCTGTCAGTAATTATCGAAACCGATTAAAGTTTCCGTCGGTATTCCGTCAATAAAAAAAATTAAATGAAATATTTTACATTTGGGATCTACCATGTTTACAATTTATATATCTATATAAAATCATCGATGACATTTTATACATACAATCCATACATACAAACAAACTAATATAATTCTAGCAATTCATACATTCTAAGAATCATATATCACTAACAAACAAATAGTATTGTGGATAGAAAAACAGATAGACAAACATAATCTAAATAAAACATAATTTAAAAATAATACGAATACAATAATAGAAACAAATATCCATATCTAAATCTAAATATATAGAATCAAATATATAAGTTTATATCATGATAACAAATACTCCAAAGAATACTAGTAATATAAAATCCTTCAGAAAGTTAAATATGATATATTATGATCAGATTGATGTATAATTCAAAATTTTGCATATATGTATAGTAAACTTTACATATAATAAAAAAAATACCTCGATAAAAAGAAAATAATGATCGTGATGAATATGTAAATAGAGACTTCTAAAACGTATAGCAATATAATATTTAGAAATGAGTAAATTAGAATATCAAAACTAAATATATTTTGTATGATTTATGTATGATAAATAAATAAATTAAGTTATAGTTGAACAAACCTCAAAAAAAGTTAATCATCACGGTCTGATGGGTATTGAGTCTCTTGTAACTCAAAACCATGTGGTGTCTAGGTGTGGGCGAAATTCGCCACGATCGCTCGCATATAGGCAAAAAGAGCTTTTATTATCTGTGTCATGTTCATCTTTGATCCGATCCTCTTTGGCTCTCCTTTGCTCTTCAGCGACCCTCCACTGGTCCATAAAGGTCATCCAATTATCCATTGACTTCAGATAAGTGCACAATTCTTTATTTTCGCATCTTAAAGGCTGCATCTCAATAAATGAAGAGGAACTAGTACGACTCCTAGGATTCCTCAAACTATCAAATGCCACTTTGGCCTAGGAGCCAAGACCATAGAGGGTGGAGTTTTTTATCCTTCCACCGACAACATCATAATATATCTCATTTAGTGCATCTGTGCATAGAGACTGTGACTCTCCCACCTATGATGATGGCTGAAATGTTTGAATCACTCTTTCTGTCATTTGCTCATGTGTGAAAAAAAATAATATTGATTAATATCCAATTTGATCACAATTGCTAAACTTAATCAAGATAGAAACAAATAAATATAATAAAGTTAATAATCTTACGTGTAGGGTCTAGGGTCGAGAATTGACAAATGTCACATCTTTCTTCATGTAAGTCTTAAGAAAGACCTTCATACATGTAGGCTGTCGAGCAAGATTATGCTCCTGCATGCACAAATAATTTGGGACAAAATTATACAAGTTTGGTAATAAATATAAAATTGGTTACAAAGTATAACTTTAAATTAACCTCACCATATCCATGACATGCTCAACAATAGATTTGGATTCTGACGTTTGTCGAGCGGTTCCAGTACTTGAGTCATCTGACTCTATATTTCTGTTTAATCGAGCCTTTTCAATAGTTTCTTGCCACCTTTCTACGACCCAATGGTCGTCCATGAACTCCATGTCACCTCGGAAATATACGCCAACTTAGTGTCCTTTCTTTTATAGTACAGAAGGTCTATGTAATGTTTGGCATAGTAGTTATTCTATATAGCTTTAAATTGTTCATTTTACCCTTTGAAACATCCTTAATTTTTTTTTGTTCGTGTCCAAGTATGCGGACCCGAATCATAATTATACTACCACCATACATATTCTCAATTTAATTGAATTACTTGAAACAATAACTACTAGTAACATTTGGCACTGGTAATATGGTCCCAAAACTTATTTTACGAAAGGAAACATTTAGCTATGCAGAAACTAAACTGGAAGGTCTTCGGGTTGAACTGTCATTGTCTTGAGTAGACTCACCGGTCATTGCCTCCCACCTCATTCATCTCATTTCCTTAAAAAAAAAGTTATAATCTATGAGTCGAGAGACTCAACACATTCAGAACCGTATTATGCATTAGCTAGCACCTCTAATCTAGTGTACTAAAGGATACCCTGGCTAGGTAACTTAGGACTTACCTACTGGTATATTATGGACATGAGCATAGGAGTTGGCATAGGCATACGAGCATAAACATAAGTATAGGCATGTAAATAAACCAAGCATGAAATAGACATAATCATGAGTATATACATAAACATAGATATAAGCATACTTGTATGACATAGATATATACATAAGAATATACTTAATCATGAGCATCAGAGTATAAATAAGCTATGTATGAAAATAAACATGACTACATGGAGTTAGAGAACTCCTAAGCCAAGGACATCGGTCATAACCCCCGTTCCATTCATGAATACCATGTTACATATTTATATGGTTATCACAACCATGTTTCTAAAAAGGATCATATATCATAAAATCTTTTTAAGGCAAGGTTGGATCGTTGACACTGACTAGTTATCCTCATAAGGTCGATTGATCAATCTCAACTATAAAATCATGGTACCTGGTGGTGGTGAGGCATCAGCAACTCTTGTCACTAGGTCATGTCCTAACATGAAAATCGATTTTGGGCTCCCTCTGGACCTTGTCTCATAAACGGGATCCCTCTGGGGCTGTTTCCCACACGGTATTCCCATCAAATTATTATCATTCTATCACAGTCATCTTATCCGATGTTGAGCTCCCTCTGGAGCCTTTTCCTGTAAACAAGCTCCCTCTAGGACCTTTTCCCTCATAGTATTCTCATCAAATTATTATCATTTAGTCACAATCAACTTACCCGATATTGGGCTCCCTTTGGAGCCTTTTCTAGTAAACAGACTCCCTCTGGGCCTTTTCCCTCACGTCATCCTCATTAAATCTTTATTATTATCATTATCACTTTATTACAGTCAACCCATCCGATATTGGTCTCCTTGTAGGGTCTTTTCCTGTAAACAGGCTCCCTTTGGGACCTTTTCCCTCATGGTATTCTCATTAATTAATTTTCATTATCAGAAACATGATTAGAGTTATAGCTCATCAAACACAAAAATCTGAAACTTATCTATTATACTACATGATTATCAAACATTATTACCGTTATAGTATGTTGAACCTAAAGAACCAAAATTTACATATACTTGCAAGGTTATCAAACATGATTATTTTCCTAGCATGTTAATCCCTAAATCTAGTATACTGTAATCTAGTGTACTAAGGGATACCCTGACTAGGTAACTTAGGACTTACCTACTGCATATTATAGACATAAGCATAGGCATTGACATAGGTATACGGGCATAAACATAAACATAGGCATGTAAATATACAAAGCATGAAATAGACATAATCATGAGCATGCACATAAACATAGGCATAAGCATACTTGCATGGCATAAACATAAACATAAGAATAAACTTAAATCATGAGCATCAGCGTGTAAATAAGCTAAGCATGAAAATAAACATAACTACATAGGGTTGGAGACTTCCCGGGCTAAGGAAACCGGTTATAACCCCCGTCCCATTCATGAATACCAAGTTACGTATTTATATGGTTATCACAACCATATTTCTAAAAAGGATCATATATCGTAAAATCTTTTTAAGGCAAGGTTGGATCGTTGACAGCGACTAGCTATCCTCATATGGTTGATTGATCAATCTCATTTATAAAACCATGGTACCTGTTGGCGGGGCGTCAGCAACTCTCGTCACTAGGTCGTGGCCTAACATGGAAACTAATATTGGGCTCCCTCTAGGGCCTTGTTGTAATGCCCGCCCCCTCCTCCTGCTAGTGGGGGGCGGGGTTACTCACTTTGACTTAGCATACATATACATACATACAGCGGAAGCATATTCTTTTTTTTTCTAAAATCATACTAAGCATATGAGTATGAAATAGCATTGTTCAACTTAAAAAGTCATATTATTCATTTCTAACACATGCATAGGGAATCATGTAAGACATCAACATAAAATAACATATTATTCATAAGTTCACTTAAGCAGGTCATTTTATTTCTTTAGCCAAGTCACCATCACACATCTCTTGCCCCTTCCTGCTACTCCTCTAGTTTATCCATCCTTTACCTTTATCTGTGGTACAAGGAAATGTATCTGTAAGCACTCAAGGCTTAGTGAGATCCTTTCCTACTCACAAAAGCCAACATATCATGTAAAATCATCATATCATACATCATAGAATAAATGATGCTCATATCATCATATAATTAAAAACACATCATATCATGGCATAATTTTCAATAATATCGTAACATAAAGTAAACAACATATCATGGCATAAATCTTATCATAGTATAAGTAACATCATATCATGGCATAAATCATATCATGGCATAAGTACTCATTATATCATGGCATGAATCATATCATAGCATAAGTGAACATCATAGCATGGCATAGATCATATCATAGCATAAGTGAACATCATAGCATGGTATAGATCATATCATAGCATAAGTAAACATCATAGCATGACATAGATCATATCATAGCATAAGTGAACATCATAGCATGGCATAGATCATATCATAGCATAAGTAAACATCATATCATGGCATGAATCATATCATAGCATAAGTGAAAGTATCATGACATTTCTTTTCATAACATCAAGGCATCATATCATAGCATAACTGTAAGCATTATTTCATATCATATCGTAAGCAAGGATGCAAGATGTCCTTTAAAACATGGGTAATGTCATGTGCTATATGCCTTTCAAAACATGATTTATGTCATGTGTGAAATGTCTTAAAACAATATCATATAGTACTTAAAAATAATCTCCAACATGAGAGGGTCCCGGCTTAGTACCACATACATACATAAATGCGCGTATCCTAAGTAGACCCAAGATAGCTAGACTTAAACCTACTAGGAAACTAGGTCCGTAGCTCGACCTAGGGGCACGTAAGGAGCCCACCCTTTACTAGGCCCGTAATTCGACCTAGGGGTGCATAAGGAGCCCACCCTTTTGGTACAAGCCATTCAAAGTAAAATACATGTCATATCATATCTTTATCATTGCATAACATATTCATGTCATTCATAGCATATCATATTCATGTCATTCATAGCATATCATGTCCATGTCATTCATAGCATATCATGTTCATGTCATTCATAGCATATCACGTTCATGTCATTCATAGCATATCATGTTCATGGCATTCATAAGGTATGCATAAATGGGCACATAGCCATGCATACTTGGGCACATAGCCATCATACTCATCTTGGGCACATAGCCATCATATTTGGGCACGTAGCCAACATAGGTATCATTCTCATGCATGGTTCATAAGCATACTTAAACGAGAATATATAATATATATCATGGAAGAAAAAGAAAACATAATCATGCATGGATCACGAGTTAACTTCTCCTAATTCATATCTTGGCAAAGTGAAGCACATAATGAGTCATAATTTGGTCTCAATCCTCAACCAACTAAGGGTGGCCGAAACATGCATAGGCTCACTTAGGTTGCATGAAATCATACAAGCATATGAACCCTAATTCATTTCCATAACATTTATCATAAAGAACATCATAAGCATGTTTGATTTATGTTCTATGCTTTCTAGGTTTAGAAATCCACATTGGCCGAAACATACAAGGTCCAAAATTTGGTTACAAATAGCATGTAAACATGTGAACCCTAAACAATTTCCATGCATTTATCATAGGCAACCACATGAGCATATTGAGTTTAAGTTTCAAGCTTCCTAAGTCCACAAATCATAGGTGGCCGAATGCCATCAATGTGACTCTAAGTTTTTTTTTCAACCAAATATAAGCATGTGAATACCCTATAAATTTCATAGCATATCATGGAGAAGAACATAAACATGTTAGGGTTGAATTTCGGCTTGCCTAAACCCTACTTTTCATTTTGGCCGAAAGTTCACCATGTGAAAACCTAACCCTAAGCAACATGAAATCACAAGTGCATCAAGTTATCTCCATATCCTATCATAAGGTAAATCATAAGCAAGCTAGATTTGAGGTTGAGCCTCCCTAAGGTATTTAATCCCTTCATGGCCGAAACCCTAAGGTAAGGTTCTACTAGTTCCAAGCAACATACAAGTATAAAACATCAAGGGAACATTCATAATATATTATGGGGAAGTTCATAAGCATGTTTTTTTTTTTTTTTTGAGTTGAGCTTCTTCTAGGGTTTTTATTCCTTTTATGGCCGAAACCCTAAGGTGAGGTTCTACAAATTCCAAGCAACATACAAGCATGAAACGACAAGAAAATATTCATATCATGTCATAGAAGAGATCATAAGCATGTTAGTCTTTAAGTTGAGCTTCTCTAGAGTTTTAAGTCTCTTCATGACAGAACCCTAAGGTGGGGTATTACCTAACTCCAAGCCACATACAAGCATGAAATATCAAGGTCATATTCATAGCATATCATGAGAAAAACCTTAAGCATGTTGGTTTTGGTTTTGAGCTTCCATAGGCCTTACAAAGTGTCATGGCCGAAAGTTTCCAAAAGAAACCCTAGGTTGTTAATCCATCTAAACTCGAACAAAATCATATAACAACTTGTACCACAAGTGAGGGGATACTCACATCCTCTTGCTTGGTCTTTTCCCTAAGAGAAGATACCCTTTGTAAAGAGGAAGAAGAGAGCTTCTCCTTCTAGTGCTCCCTTTTGCTTCTCTTGCTTGTGAGAGATAGAGCTTGAGGACCCCTTCTTGTGGTTTGGTTTTCTTAGGGAGAAAACCTTAGTTGGATTTTCAGAAAGGGGAGAGGGGAGGCTCTAGGTCACGACAATGGTGAGGAAAGGGAAGAAAATGAACTCCCTTCTTTGTTTTTCCTCTTATGCTAGGTGGGAGTAAGAAGAAAAAAGAAACTTTGCCTTCCCTTCTTCTTAACTCATCCTTTATTCTCTTAATGATGAAGAAAATGTGTTCATTCATCCCCCTTTTCTCTCCAAATCCCTCATCTCATCAACCCACGAAAATTAAAGGAGAAGGAAGGAGAAGAAGACAATTTGTCTTTTTCTTGTTTTCTTCTTAATCAAGAGAAGGAGAAAGAAAGCTAATTGAATTTTTCTTGCTTCCTTCTTTTTATCATGCTCTTAACTTTATCTAGAATTTCCATTCCTCTTTTAACAATAAATTATGATGGTCTAGTGGTAATTCCATAATCCTTAGCTTAAAAAGGTTCAAGGTTCAATCCTTGACCAATTCCTTTTCTTTTATATATTTTTGGTTCTATCTTAAATCTTCACATACTTAGCTTAAGAAATTCGTGGGTGTTACAGTACCCCATACCTCATAGAAAGTTTGTCCTCGAACTTTAGAATAGCGACATCAGGTGGCACAGGACTTCCTGCTGAGTGAATCAGCAACTTTGTTCGTCTTTCCTGGATGATAAAAGATCTCGCAATCATAGTCCTTGACTAGTTCGAGCCATCTATGTTGTCTCATATTCAGGTCTTTCTGTGTGAAGAAGTATTTCAGACTCTGGTGGTCGGTGTAAATCTTACACTGAGCTCCATATAAATAATGTCTCCATGTTTTGAGCGCAAAGACCACGGCTGCTAGTTCCAGGTCATGGGTGGGGTAATTCTTTTCATGCTCTGTAAGTTGTCTAGAGGCGTAGGCAATGACCTTGCCGTCTTGCATGAGTACAGCTCCCAGTCCTAATATGGAGGCATCGCTGTACATATCGAAGCCCTTGTCACATTCCGGAAGAGTAAGGATCGGCGCACTAGTCAGTCTCCTTTTTAATTCTGTGAAACTCTTCTCGCAGTCATCCATCCATTCATACCTTTTGTTCTTTTTGGTGAGAACTGTCATAGGGGCTGCAATTTTAGAAAAATCTTCTACAAATTTCCTGTAATAGCCTGCAAGCCCGAGAAAGCCCCTGACTTCGCTGGCATTCTTCGGTCTGTTTCAGTTACTTACAGCTTCGATCTTGCTTGGATCCACCATTACTCCGTCCTTGGAGATAACATGACCCAAGAATGATATTCGATCAAGCCAGAACTCACATTTGGAAAACTTTGCATATAGTTGTTTCTCCTGAAGGATCTGTAGCACTGTGTTCAGGTGTTCAGCGTGTTCCTCTGGGGTTCTGGAATAGATGAGGATATCATCAATGAAAGACGATCACAAATTTGTCGAGATACATCGTAAATACCCGATTCATCAGATCCATAAACGTAGCAGGAGCATTAGTTACGCCAAAGGGTATAACTATAAACTTATAGTGTCCGTATCTTGTTCGAAATGCCGTCTTCGGAATATCACCCTGTTTCACTTTCACCTGGTGATAGCCGGACCTCAGGTCAATCTTTGAGAAGACGGTTGCACCCTTCAATTGGTCGAACAAGTCGTCGATCCGTGGAAGAGGGTACCGGTTCTTGATTGTTACCTTATTTAGTTCTCTGTAGTCTATACACATTCGCATGAATCCATCCTTCTTCTTTACGAACAATACCGGAGCTCCCCATGGAGAGTGACTAGGGCGGATAAGTCCCTTGTAAAGTAACTCTGATAGTTGTTCCTGCAGTTCCTTCAACTCAGCCGGCGCCATTCGGTAGGGTGCTTTAGAGATCGGTTTAGTGCTAGGAATCAATTCAATCTCAAATTCTATTTCTTGATCAGGGGCTAATCCTGGTAATTCATCGGGAAATACCCCTGGATATTTGCATACTACCGGGACATCTTCTAGTTTCTGGTCATTGGTTCGACTTGCGTCGACCACTTGTGCTAGAAAGTCAGTACATCCTTTATCTAGCATCTTCTGCGCCTTTATGACTGATAAGAATCCCTCAATTCCTTTTCTTGGTTCTCCAATAAATTCGAACCTCAGTTCGGCTTCTGGTCGGAAAACTACTTTTCTTTTACGGCACTCGATTGAAGCACCGTACTTGCTCAGGAAATCCATGCCTAGTATAATATCAAAATCTTGCATGTCGAGTATTATCAAATCGCAGTAGAGTTCTCTGTCTGTGATTCGGATAGGCACGGCTCGCAGCATCTGATCGGAAGGCATCACTTTTCCCGAAGGCAAGGTTGTTAAGAATTTGCCATTTATGACTTGTGGTGGCACTTCTAACTTTTTCGTGAAGGGTGTGGAGACAAACGAGTGGGTTGCTCCAATATCAAATAATACAGTAGCATACTGACTGAAAACAAATAGCTGACCTGTGACAACTGTAGGAGCACTCGCCACGTCCTCCTTGGTGAGAGAGAAAACCCTGGCATTCGTCGTCACTGGTGGGGCTTCTAATCTCCCTTGGCTAATCAGAGTCCCTTCCAGAGCTGCTTGCATCTGATGTAGTTGTGCGGGGGTACTCCTATTCTGGTCATTCTGCTGAGATGGTACCTGGAACCGGGTAGGGCAGTCTCTGACCATATGTCCTTCCTGTCCACAATTGTAGCACTTTCTCGTACCCTGGTGGCATACTCCGGAATGCTGCTTTCCACAAGTGATACATGTAGGGTACTTAGGTTGCTTCACTGGACCACTTTTAGTATTGTTCCATTGCTTCCTTTTTCCAGTAGAGTTTCCTTTCCGGCCTGTTCTTATACCTTGAGACTTTTGTCCTTCTGTCTGTACTTGGTTCTTACTTTCGGTCATCACCTTCTGATAATGCTCGGTGATCATGGCACTGCTGACTAGCTCTTCGGTAGTCTGGGGCCTATTAATTCCACCGGCCACGTTCAAGGCTATTTCTGGTCGGAGCATTTTCAACATTAATCTGACCCGTTCTCTTTCCATGCTGACCAACTCTGGACATAGGCGTGCGAGGCAGTTGAAGCGCTTCACGACGTCACTAACTGATAAATCGCCTTGCAGGAACTCGGTGAACTCGTCATAATGTCGATTTGTCACTCGCATATGAAAATATTCCTCCAGAAACTCTGCTTCGAAATCTGCCCAGTTCATCAGATTGACTTGTCTCTTGGCCTTATCTCTTTCCCACCACATCCTTGCGTCTCCGGAAAAATAGAAAGACACGCACTTGATCTTTTCCGGTATGCGCCAATCCAGCAGTTCTACGATATTTTCCACCGTCTTGAACCAGGCCTGGGCGTCCCATGGCTCACATGTACCCGTAAAATTCTCCGGCTTGAGTCTCAACCACTGTATCAAATAAGTCTCCTGTCGGACTACTGGAACAGGGGCTACCGGTGGCACCGGGGCAGCTGTAGGTATGACGGGCATAGTGTTTTGATTTGCTGGCGGGGTGACCGGATTTCCTTGCTGACCCATCAGAGTAGTGATCAATTGTTGTTGTTCGGTGATCTGACGCTGGAGGTCTGTGACTACCTGGGTCAGGTCTGGTGGAGTCACTGTCTCATCGGGTCTGCTACCGCGTCTTCTAGTAGCCATGATTATCTTCATAAATAACAACAATGCTAGTATAAGTCGTTATCGTTCCTAACTAGACTAACATTAGGTGGTTATCATTCTTAACACGACCTAGCATATGTTATCGTCAATCCTATCCTACCATCATATATCCCTAGACTAAAATTATAAATATAACAATAAGATAGGCATGTATACTTAAATAAACATATCAGGCATAAAATAAAGTAAGCATAGAAAATTCTTACTTGGAGCGGCAGGATGGAGGCTTGATGTGTGTAGTGAGATGACTAACCTCGCTTTGATACCAACCTGTAACGCCCGCCCCCTCCTCCTGCTAGTGGGGGGCGAGGTTACTCACTTTGACTTAGCATACATATACATACATACAGCGGAAGCATATTCTTTTTTTTTATAAAATCATACTAAGCATATGAGTATGAAATAGCATGGTTCAACTTAAAAAGTCATATTATTCATTTCTAACACATGCATAGGGAATCATGTAAGACATCAACATAAAATAACATATTATTCATAAGTTCACTTAAGCAGGTCATTTTATTTCTTTAGCCAAGTCACCATCACACATCTCTTGCCCCTTCCTGCTGCTCCTCTAGTTTATCCATCCTTTACCTTTACTTATCCATCCTTTACCTTTATCTGTGGTACAAGGAAAAGTATCTGTAAGCACTTAAGGCTTAGTGAGATCGTTTCCTACTCACAAAAGCCAACATATCATGTAAAATCATCATATCATACATCATAGAATAAATGACGCTCATATCATCATATAATTAAAAACACATCATATCATGGCATAATTTTCAATAATATCGTAACATAAAGTAAACAACATATCATGACATAAATCTTATCATAGTATAAGTAACATCATATCATGGCATAAATCATATCATGGCATAAATCATATCATGGCATAAGTAATCATCATATCATGGCATGAATCATATCATAGCATAAGTGAACATCATAGCATGGCATAGATCATATCATAGCATAAGTAAACATCATAGCATGGCATAGATCATATCATAGCATAAGTGAACATCATAGCATGGCATAGATCATATCATAACATAAGTAAACATCATATCATGGCATGAATCATATCATAGCATAAGTGAAAGTATCATGACATTTCTTTTCATAACATCAAGGCATCATATCATAGCATAACTGTAAGCATTATTTCATATCATATCGTAAGCAAGGATGCAAGATGTCCTTTAAAACATGGGTAATGTCATGTGCTATATGCCTTTCAAAACATGATTTATGTCATGTGTGAAATGTCTTAAAACAATATCATATAGTACTTAAAAATAATCTCCAACATGAGAGGGTCCCGGCTTAGTACCACATACATACATAAATGCGCGCATCCTAAGTAGACCCAAGGTAGCTATTCTTGAACCTACTAGGTGTAATACCCACTAAGCTTGTAAGATAAATATATGAATGTGGGATTTTTCCTTAGAAAAATAATAGGAAGTGAGTTGAAGCAAAAAGAAATAAAATGAAATAAAAAGAAGAGGAGGTCAAGGATTGAACCATGAACCTCTTATATTATATTTCATAGAATTAATTAGTAGAAACCAATTGGGATAGAGAGAAGATGTTGATAACAAAGGAGGGAAACTCATGATAAAGGTAAGAGTAAAAGCTAGCCAAAAGAAAACAAGAAAGTAGCAAGAGAAAGGCAACTTGTCTTCCTCCCTTTCTCTCCTTCTTCCTCTTTGTTGTTGCCGAAAATTTAAAGAGGGAATTAAGAGGATTCAATCCCCATTATTTCATCATGAATGGTAAGAATAAATGAATAAATAAAATAAATAGGAAATAGGAAAAAAGGCTAAGGGAGAAGGAAAGCAAAATCAATTTTGCTACCTCTTCCCTTAACATAAAAGAGAAGAAAAGAGAAGGTTATTTTTCTCTCATTTTCTCTCATTCTTCCTCTCCCTCACCGAAACCATCAGTCCCCTCTCCTCCATCTTCGGCCCCAAAGCCAAGGTTTTCTCCTAAGAAAGCCTAAGATACAAGGAGGACTAAGCAAGGGAATCAAGGGAAAGGAACTAGAAGAAGAGGCTACTTCTTCCATCACCATACCTTAGATCCACAAGCGAAAAGGATGTAAGCTTCCCCTCACCTGTGGTACAAGGCTTTTTATGTGATTTTTGGATTTTATAAGGATTAGAAAACCTAGGAAGGAATTTAAGAAAAATTCGGCCAAAGAAAGGGTTTTTCAAATCTAGGAAGGTTTAAACAAGTTCTTATTTCATGATATTTTTCTATGCTATGTAGGAAGGATTTTCTTCATGTTTTTATACCTAAATGATGCTTGATCAGAGGAGTACCTAACCCTAGAATTTTGGCCAAAAATATTTTAAAGAGGTTAGGGAAAATATTGTGTAACCAAACTAATGCAAGATTCTCTCCATGAACTATTAAGGATCGTTTATTGGTTTTCTTGCTTAAAAGTTACTTGGAACCAAAAGAAATCCATTTATATGTTTCGGCCAAGAAAAGGGCTTAGGGTTAGGAAGACCTTTAAATTTTAAGTAACCATGTTTGTATGATAGAATATAGAGTTTTCTTAAAGAATTGCATGTTGAACATTGCTAGAAATTCATGAACTCTTATTTTAGATTTTCGGCCATGATAAGATGGATAGTTAGAAAAGCTTAAACAAAATTCTAATATGCTCAAGACCTCTGTGATATTATGATATGAAAGTTGTTTAATGTTCTTATGTTTAAATTGAGTATAGGAAAATTAGTTACATGATATATGACATGTAGGATCACAAGGGTCCTAGCTTGTTTATGAACCAACTTTGTATATGATGTTCTTAGTAATTTTTGCCATGAAACTTACTTAGGTTTTCTATGCTTTAGGCCACTTAAAACCTAGTTTAAAGAATGGTAGGTTTCGGCCATGAGGAAAAATAAAAGAAAAAGGGAAAGAAACCTAGGAAGCCTAAGACACAATTCACATGTATGTTTATTATGCTTGTCTTTGTACATGCTATAAAACTTGTATGATTTCTTATGCTTTTAGGCTATTTGAAGCAAGTTTATATACTGTTGAGTTTCGGCCAAGTAGGGTTTAAAAGACCTAGAGGCCTTAGAAATGAAACCAAATGTGTTAAAAGTGCTTCTTATGAAAATAGGATAATGTGTTGATTGTGTCACATGCTTGTAAAATTTTTCCATGACCTAAATGGACTATTGTATGTTTCAGTCATGAAGGAATAGATGCCCTAGAAACCCTAGAACAAGAATTAAATATGCTTATGTCACTTTACATGGAATATGATAAGTAGAAAGACAAAGTTCCCATGCTATATGTTGTTTAATGACCTAATTGAGGCTAGGGTAAGTTTCGGCCATACATGTTGTATAATGTTTTGTTATGAATTTATACATGATGTTAGTTCAAGTACACATGCTTGTATGTTTGTTTTTAGCCCTCATGAACACTTGTTAAAAGTTTGACTATGTTATATGTTAAGGGCTTGAAGGACTTAGGAACTAGCTCAATATGCTTACTATCTTACTTGGAAAAAATGCTATAAATGTGGTTTAAGGTTTCCATGCTTTCATGACATTTGGGACCTTGTTTATATACTGATAGGGTTCGGCCACATGAGTTTAAGGACTTGGAGAACTTAGAAACCAAGTAAATCATACTTATAATGCATCCTATGAAATTCATGTAATGATAATTTAGGTTTCACATGCTTGGAGGTTGTTTTTACCTAAATTGAGACCTAAGGGGGTTCGGCCATGATAGGAACCCAAGGAAGCTTAGAACCCAAGTTAACTATGTTACCATGTTTTTTTATGATAGTATAATCACATGATACACCCTTATGCTTAACCATGTATGCTTGTGATTTATACCTTTTTATGATATGATATGTGGATAGAGATATGCATGTTTTATGATATGATATGTGTTTAGAAATATGCATGCTTTGATGATATGTTATGTGCTTAGAATATGCATGCTTGATGATATGCTATATGCTTAGAATATGCATGTTTTTATGATATGATATGTGTTTAGAAATATGCATGCTTTGATGATATGTTATGTGCTTAGAATATGCATGCTTGATGATATGCTATATGCTTAGAATATGCATGCTTTTTATGATATGCTATGTGGAAGGAAATATGCATACTTTGATGATATGCTATGTGCTTAAAATATGTATGCTTTTATGATATGCATGTTAATATGATGTATGCCTAAGTGATGCATACTTTTATATGATGTATGCCTAGGTGATGCATACTTTTATGACATGATGTATGCCTAAGTGATGCATACTTTTATATGATGTATGCCTAAGTGATGCATACCTTTATGACATGATGTATGCCTAAGTGATGAATACTTTTATATGATGTATGCCTAAGTGATGCATGCTTGTATGATGTATGATATGTATAAGTATGACATGTATTTTACTTTGAATGGCTTGTACCAAAAGGGTGGGCTCCTTATGCGCCCCTAGGTCGAATTACGGGCCTAGTAAAGGGTGGGCTCCTTACGTGCCCCTAGGTCGAGCTACGGGCCTAGTTTCCTAGTAGGATCAAGACTAGCTACCTTGGATCTACTTAGGATGCGCACATTATGTATGTATGTGGTACTAAGCCGGGATCCCCAATATGTTGATATTATGTTCAAGTATATATGTAAGAAGAAATGGTTTTAAAGATCATGAGACATACACATGTTTTTCGGATACATGTTTTCAAAATCATATTGCATATACTTTATTATCATGTTGTGATAATGCTGTGATTTATAATATGTCATGATCAGATATGACTATGATATGTTCCATGCTATGCTTTAAGGGATGAGATGTCATGATTAGATATGATTATGTTATATTTCATGCTATGCTTTAAGAGATGATATGCCATGACTAATTATGATTTTGTTATGTTACATGATATGATTAAAGAGTATGATATGTTATGCCATGACTAGTTGAGATCATGTTATGTTGATATATCTTTGATTATGTAATGATTTTTGGTTTAAGTGAGTAGGAAAGGAACTTACTGAGTCATGAGTGCTCACAGATTACTTTCATTGTACCGCAGATAAAGGAAAAAGCTGGATGAGCTAAAGGAGCAGCAGGAGAGGCAAAGAGATGTGTGTGGCGGTGGCTAGGCAACCAAATAAGAACCTGCTTTAAGAACTTTTAGGAATTACACTTTGGTTTCATAAATTGTAGTACTACATGGTTGACTTGATGTTATGTTTTTATTTATCTTGTTATCATGTTATGGAAACGATATTAGTGTAGTTCGGATATGCAAACAAAAGAAAAGTTTTTATTAATCTAAGAAAAATTATTTTAAGTCTTCCGCTGTAATATGTACGTAGAGTATCGTAGCCCCGTCCCTTAGGGTTAGCAGGGAGGGCGGTATCAGAGCCAAGTTATTGCCAGCTCACTACACACACATCAAGCCTCCTACCTGCCGCTCCAAGTAAGAATGTTTATGCTAAATTTACTTGTTATATGCTTATGTTTAATTTTCTTGTTACATGTTTATACTTAATTTTCATGATTATATGACTTATGCTCTATTTTTTCTTTCTTGTTATATTGCCTATGCTTCATTTTCTTTACTACATTGCTTATGCTTTATTTCCTTATGTTACATTGTTTGTCATTATATTCCTTATTTTTCCTTATGTTGTTTATGCTTTAGTTTCATGTTCTACTTGCTTATGCTTTATTCTATACTTTTAGTTATAAATTAGATTAGGATTACATATTGGTAGGTTAGGAATAATACCAGAACAAATAGATAGAAACAAAACAATAGGTTAGATTGGCTAAAAACGATAACCACTTACACTAGTCTGTTTGTCCTTATTTAGATAAACATGGTTAGGACACGCAATGCCCGAACCGGAGGAACAGTGACTCCACCAGATCTGACACAGGTAGTCGCAGACCTCCAGCATCAGATCGCAGAGCAACAGCAGCTGATCACTACCTTAATGGGTCAGCAAGGCAACCCAGTCACCCCACCGGTGAATCCACTACCTGTTGTACCTACAGCCGCACCAGTGCCCCCGGCAGCCCCTACTCCGATGGTCCGACAAGAGGCCTATCTGATTCAGTGGCAAAGGCTTAAGCCGGAAGCATTCTCGGGAAACTGTGAACCATGGGATGCGCAAGCCTGGCTCAAAACCGTGGAGAACATAATGGAATTATTGGATTGGCCTGAACACGAGAAGGTCAAATGCGCGTCGTTCTGTCTTACCGGAGATGCCCGGATGTGGTGGGACAGAGTAAAGGCGAAAAGACAAATAAACCAAATGCAGTGGACAGATTTTGAGACAGAGTTCTTAGAGGAATTCTTCCATATGCGAGTGACCAACAAGCACTATGACAAGTTCACTGAGTTCCGGCAAGGTGATCTGTCAGTTAATGAAGCCGTTAAGAGGTTCAACTGCCTAGCCCGACTGTGCCCAGAACTGGTCCGAACTGAAAAAGAAAGGGTCCGGTTAATGTTAAAGATGCTCCGACCCGAGATAGCTCTGAACGTAGCCGGCGGAGTTAATAGACCGCAGACTGCAGAGGAGCTAGTCAGCAGTGCCCTGATTACCGAGCACTATCAGGAAGCAATGAACAAGGGCAAAAACCAAGCACTGACCGGAGGAAAAAAATCGCACAATACCAGAACCGACTGGAAAGGAAACTCAGGTGGAAAGAGGAAATAGTGGAATAAACCAAAAGGTGGTCCGGTCAATAAGCAGACCAAGTACCCTCAGTGTGCCACATGTGGGAAAATGCATTCTGGAGTATGTCTTCTGAGCACTAGAAAGTGCTACAACTGCGAAAAGGAAGGTCATTTGATAAGAGATTGCCCTACTCAACCTCAGGCACCACCTTCGCAGAACTTCCAGAACAGGAGTGCCCCCGCACAGCTTCACCAGATGCAAGCTGCCATAGAAGGGACTTCAATCAGCCAAGGAAGATTGGAGGCCCCTCCCACTATGACCAATGCCAGAGTCTACTCTCTCGCTCAGGACGACGTGGCGAATTCCTCTACTGCTGTCACAGGTCAGCTATCTAATTTCAGTCAGTATGATAGAATTTTATTCAATGCTGAAAGCAAACTGATGAGGGAATCCATCGAGAAACTGAAACATGTTTCGTATCCATTAGTTGAAACCATGTCCGGACGACTTTCTACCCTCACCATAACACCAACGTTATTCGAGAACATGATAGAGAAGCAAACCAGGGACCCGAGCCTTCAAAGAATTAAACAAGAGACCACAGAAGGAAAGAATGACGGGTTCCGTATCGCAGACGATGGAATATTATACCTCAGGGATCGATTATGTATTCCGGAGGATTCAGAGTTGCGAAAGAAGATACTGGAAGAAGCCCATACAACGGCTTATGCAATGCACCCGGGTTCCACTAAGATGTACCAGGACCTGAAAAAGAAATTTTGGTGGTCCGGTATGAAAAGAGAAGTGGCTCAGTACGTCAGTACTTGTCTGACGTGCCAAAGGGTAAAAGCTGAACACCAGAGACCCAGTGGATTATTACAACCTGTTCAAATTCCAGAATGGAAATGGGAAGAAATCTCCATGGATTTCATTTCAGGTCTACCCAAGACGACAAACGGGTATGATGCTATATGGGTGATCGTGACGAAGTCTGCACACTTTTGGCGATCAAGATGACTTATTCAACTGAACAACTAGCTCAACTATATGTTAAGGAAATTGTCAGATTACATGGTATCCCTAAGACCATTATTTCTGATAGAGACGGACGTTTTGTCTCACACTTTTGGGAGTGCGTTCAGAAGGCCCTCGGCACGAAGTTGTTGTTTAGCACAGCCTTCCACCCACAGACTGATGTGCAGACTGAAAGAGTAAATCAAATATTGGAGGATATGTTAAGAGCTTGTGCCCTGGACTTCAAGGGGAGCTGGTGCCGATATTTATACCTGGCAGAATTCGCCTACAATAATAGCTACCAAGCTACTATTGGAATGGCACCTTACGAAGCTCTATATGGGAGGAAGTGTAGATCTCCTATATGCTGGTATGAAAGTGGTGAAAAGAAGGAAATGGGGTTCCGAATGGAACTTATTGATGACACCACCCGAGCTATACAAAAGATCCGTCAACGAATAGAAACTGCTCAGAGTCGGCAGAAGAATTATGCCGATAAACGACGTAGACCGCTAGAATTCAACATCGGAGACTTGGTATTCCTTAAAGTATCCCCCATGAAAGGGATAATGAGGTTCGGAAAGAGGAGCAAGCTAAGCCCACGATACGTAGGACCGTATCGGATTTTGGAAAGAGTGGGCCAAGTTTCATACAGACTAGAACTACCTTCAGACATGACCGCCATTCACAACGTGTTCCATGTATCGATGCTCAAGAAATGTACTCCCAGCACAGATCAAGTGATTGAGCCTCAGTCGGTACAGGTGCAGGAAGACCTGAGTTACGAAAGTAAAACCATCCAGATTCTGGACCGAGAAATAAAGAGGTTAAGGAACAAAGAAATACCCTTAGTAAATGTCTTGTGGCGGAATCAACGATTCGAAGAAGCCACCTGGGAACGCGAAGACGATATGAAACAAAAGTACCCGGAGCTATTTTAAAGTTCGAGGATGAACTTTTTATGAGGTACGGGGTACTGTAATACCCACTAAGCTTGTAAGATAAATATATGAATGTGGGATTTTTCCTTAGAAAAATAATAGGAAGTGAGTTGAAGCAAAAAGAAATAAAATGAAATAAAACGAAGAGGAGGTCAAGGATTGAACCATGAACCTCTTATATTATATTTCATATAATTAATTAGTAGAAACCAATTGGGATAGAGAGAAGATGTTGATAACAAAGGAGGGAAACTCATGATAAAGGTAAGAGTAAAAGCTAGCCAAAAGAAAACAAGAAAGGAGCAAGAGAAAGGCAACTTGTCTTCCTCCCTTTCTCTCCTTCTTCCTCTTTGTTGTTGCCAAAAATTTAAAGAGGGAATTAAGAGGATTCAATCCCCCTTATTTCATCATGAATGGTAAGAATAAATGAATAAATAAAATAAATAGGAAATAGGAAAAAAAAGGCTAAGGGAGAAGGAAAGCAAAAATCAATTTTGCTACCTCTTCCCCCTTAACATAAAAGGGAGCAAGAAAAGAGAAGGTTATTTTTCTATCATTTTCTCTCATTCTTCCTCTCCCTCACCGAAACCATCAGTCCCCTCTCCTCCATCTTCGGCCCCAAAGCCAAGGTTTTCTCCTAAGAAAGCCTAAGATACAAGGAGGACTAAGCAAGGGAATCAAGGGAAAGGAACTAGAAGAAGAGGCTACTTCTTCCATCACCATACCTTAGATCCACAAGAGAAAAGGATGTAAGCTTCCCCTCACCTGTGGTACAAGGCTTTTTATGTGATTTTCAGATTTTATAAGGATTAGAAAACCTAGGAAGGAATTTAAGAAAAATTCGGCCAAAGAAAGGGTTTTTCAAATCTAGGAAGGTTTAAACAAGTCCTTATTTCATGATATTTTTCTATGCTATGTAGGAAGGATTTTCTTCATGTTTTTATACCTAAATGATGCTTGATCAGAGGAGTACCTAACCCTAGAATTTTGGCCAAAAATATTTTAAAGAGGTTAGGGAAAATATTGTGTAACCAAACTAATGCAAGATTCTCTCCATGAACTATTAAGGATCGTTTATTGGTTTTCTTGCTTAAAAGTTACTTGGAACCAAAAGAAATCCATTTATATGTTTCGGCCAAGAAAAGGGCTTAGGGTTAGGAAGACCTTTAAATTTTAAGTAACCATGTTTGTATGATAGAATATAGAGTTTTCTTAAAGAATTGCATGTTGAACATTGCTAGAAATTCATGAACTCTTATTTTAGATTTTCGGCCATGATAAGATGGATAGTTAGAAAAGCTTAAACAAAATTCTAATATGCTCAAGACCTCTGTGATATTATGATATGAAAGTTGTTTAATGTTCTTATGTTTAAATTGAGTATAGGAAAATTAGTTACATGATATATGACATGTAGGATCACAAGGGTCCTAGCTTGTTTATGAACCAACTTTGTATATGATGTTCTTAGTAATTTTTGCCATGAAACTTACTTAGGTTTTCCATGCTTTAGGCCACTTAAAACCTAGTTTAAAGAATGGTAGGTTTCGGCCATGAGGAAAAATAAAAGAAAAAGGGAAAGAAACCTAGGAAGCCTAAGACACAATTCACATGTATATTTATTATGCTTGTCTTTATACATGCTATGAAACTTGTATGATTTCTTATGCTTTTAGGCTATTTGAAGCAAGTTTATATACTGTTGAGTTTCGGCCAAGTAGGGTTTAAAAGACCTAGAGGCCTTAGAAATGAAACCAAATGTGTTAAAAGTGCTTCTTATGAAAATAGGATAATGTGTTGATTGTGTCACATGCTTGTAAAATTTTTCCATGACCTAAATGGACTATTGTATGTTTTGGCCATGAAGGAATAGATGCCCTAGAAACCCTAGAACAAGAATTAAATATGCTTATGTCACTTTACATGGAATATGATAAGTAGAAAGACAAAGTTCCCATGCTATATGTTGTTTAATGACCTAATTGAGGCTAGGGTAAGTTTCGGCCATACATGTTGTATAATGTCTTGTTATGAATTTATACATGATGTTAGTTCAATTTCACATGCTTGTATGTTTGTTTTTAGCTCTCATGAACACTTGTTAAAAGTTTGACTATGTCATATGTTAAGGGCTTGAAGGACTTAGGAACTAGCTCAATATACTTACTATGTTAGTTGGAAAAAAATGCTATAAATGTGGTTTAAGGTTTCCATGATTTCATGACATTTGGGACCTTGTTTATATACTGATAGGGTTCGGCCACATGAGTTTAAGGACTTGGAGAACTTAGAAACCAAGTAAATCATACTTATAATGCTTCCTATGAAATTCATGTAATGATAATTTAGGTTTCACATGCTTGGAGGTTGTTTTTACCTAAATTGAGACCTAAGGGGGTTCGGCCATGATAGGAACCCAAGGAAGCTTAGAACCCAAGTTAACTATGTTACCATGTTTTTTTATGATAGTATAATCACATGATACACCCTTATGCTTAACCATGTATGCTTGTGATTTATACCTTTTTATGATATGATATGTGGATAGAGATATGCATGTTTTATGATATGATACGTGTATAGAAATATGCATGCTTTGATGATATGTTATGTGCTTAGAATATGCATGCTTGATGATATGCTATATGCTTAGAATATGCATGTTTTTATGATATGATATGTGTTAAGAAATATGCATGCTTTGATGATATGTTATGTGCTTAGAATATGCATGCTTGATGATATGCTATATGCTTAGAATATGCATGCTTTTTATGATATGCTATGTGGAAGGAAATATACATACTTTGATGATATGCTATGTGCTTAAAATATGTATGCTTTTATGATATGCATGTTAATATGATGTATGTCTAAGTGATGCATACTTTTATGACATGATGTATGCCTAAGTGATGCATACTTTTATATGATGTATGCCTAAGTGATGCATACCTTTATGACATGATGTATGCCTAAGTGATGCATACTTTTATATGATGTATGCCTAAGTGATGCATGCTTGTATGATGTATGATATGTATAAGTATGACATGTATTTTACTTTGAATGGCTTGTACCAAAAGGGTGGGCTCCTTATGCGCCCCTAGGTCGAATTACGGGCCTAGTAAAGGGTGGGCTCCTTACGTGCCCCTAGGTCGAGCTACGGGCCTAGTTTCCTAGTAGGATCAAGACTAGCTACCTTGGATCTACTTAGGATGCGCGCATTATGTATGTATGTGGTACTAAGCCGGGATCCCCAATATGTTGATATTATGTTCAAGTATATATGTAAGAAGAAATGGTTTTAAAGATCATGAGACATACACATGTTTTTCGGATACATATTTTCAAAATCATATTGCATATACTTTATGATCATGTTGTGATAATGCTATGATTTATGATATGCCATGATTAGATATGACTATGATATGTTCCATGCTATGCTTTAAGGGATGAGATGCCATGATTAGATATGATTATGTTATATTTCATGCTATGCTTTAAGAGATGATATGCCATGACTGATTATGATTTTGTTATGTTGCATGATATGATTAAAGAGTATGATATGTTATGCCATGACTAGTTGAGATCATGTTATGTTGATATATCTTTGATTATGTAATGATTTTTGGTTTTAGTGAGTAGGAAAGGAACTTACTGAGCCATGAGTGCTCACAGCTTATTTTCCTTGTTCCGCAGATAAAGGAAAAAGCTGGATGAGCTAAAGGAGCAGCAGGAGAGGCAAAGAGATGTGTGTTGCGGTGGCTAGGCAACCAAATAAGAACATGCTTTAAGAACTTTTAGGAATTACACTTTGGTTTCATAAATTGTAGTACTACATGTGTAACGCCCGCCCTTCCAGGTAGAACTAAGGCCACCCTGGAGGGATGGACGTCACTGAAACATAGACATCAATTATATTAATGCATATGGATTCATGGCAGCGGAAGACTTATTTAAAATTTTTTATTCATATGCATTTAGTTTACTTATCATGGCATGTGAATCAAAGCATACTGAACATTATCATCATATCATCATTATTCTAACATGAGTAAAATATCATAAGTGTATGAAATACTAGCTGAAATCATCAGCATAAGCATAGGTCCAACATTGTTCACATGCATAACTTAGATAATTCAAAGAAACTTAAATAGATCTATCCACCAGCACTTCCACACACATCTTCCTTGCCTTTCCTGCTCTGCTCCCCTTAAACAATCCATTCCTTGCCTTTATCTGCAGTACAAGGAAAACGTGTAGCTATAAGCCAAAGGCTTAGTGAGATCCTTGCCTACCCATAAATCCGAAAGAAACACATAACATAACATAACATGTAGAAAACATAGCATAGCATAACATAGCATGGAGAGTCATAACATAGAACATATCTTATCATGTAAAAACCATAACAACTCATAGCGTCACATGAGGGAAAGCAGAACATAATATATCATATCACATAAGGAGCATAACATATCAAAGTCTATCATGTGAAGGTATATCATGATTCATATCACATTCTTTAAGCACATATCATGAAGCCTATCATATCATGTAAACATGTATCATAACTCATACCTGTTCATGAGGGTGCATAAACATAATTTCATAAATATGTGCATGTAGATGCAATATGTATATTTTTAAAACATGTATCATGGAATGCACATATGCATCATGCTTCTTTCAAAACATATAGTATACATACTTGAATATCATATCATCATCATCATGAGAAGAGCCCTGGCTTGTACCACATGTAAACATAAATGCGCGCAATCTCTAGAACAGGGTAGCTAGCCCCGAACCTACTAGGGATCTAGGTCCGTTCATAGTCCGTCGACCTAGGGGCGTACTGAGGAGCCCATCCCTTAACGAGGTCCGTTCATAGTCCGTCGACCCCGGGGCGCTTATGGAGCCCACCCTTGGTACAAGCCATACAAAGTAAAATATCATGCATATCATATCTCATCATATCATACATGTCATAATTCTTGTCATATCATTAAGAGAGCTCTTGATCCCAACTTAAGGGAAGCATCTCTTTACCATAGCATGAAGAGTGCTCTTGATCCCAACTTAAGGGAAACAACTCTTTTCCATAACATGAAGAGTGCTCTTGGTCCCAGCTTAAGGGAAGCAACTCTTTAGGCTTTTCTTCTTACATAAGCCATTCATACATGCATTATGAAACATAACATGTTCTTATCATAACATAAAGCATAACATGTCATTTTCATATCATCAAACATGACATATCATCTCATGAACTTAACATACATATCATGAACATGGCATATCATATCATGAGTCTAGCATATCATATCATTAACATGGCATATCATGTCATAAGTCTATCATGTCATATTATAAGCATGGCACATCTTATCATAAGACATAGAAATGCAACATATCATAAAGCATGAAAGCTTACTTCACTTATATATCAAAGACTACATATCATGAAAATGCCTAAGCATGTTTGGTTAGGTTTAACTCTTTCCTAACCCAATTTATCCTTCTTGGCCGAACCATATCAGTAGGTTTCATCCTCATTTCATTCCATATTAAGCATAGAACTTACCCACATAACATGTAAAACTTAATCTAAGCACATACAAGGTAATATACTTCATGAATAAGCATGTTTGAGTTCAAAACTCTAACCTTAACCCATTTATCTCAATTTGGACAAAACATATCAGTAGGGTTCTTATATCATTTGGTTCCATATGAAGCATAAAACTTATCCACATAGCATGTAAACTTGATCTAAGCACATACAAGGTAATATACTTCATGAATAAGCATGTTTGAGTTCAAAACTCTAACCTTAACCCATTTATCTCAATTTAGAAAAAACATATCAGTAGGGTTCTTATATCATTTGGTTCCATATGAAGCATAAAACTTATCCACATAGTATGTAAACTTGATCTAAGCACATACAAGGTAATCTACTTCATGAATAAGCATGTTTGAGTTCAAAACTCTACCTCTAACGCATTTATTTCAATTTGGCCGAAACATATCAGTAGGATTTCATATCATTCTACTCCATAAGAAGCATAAGTCTTAACATGTAACATGCACATTTAATCTAAGTTCCTATAGAGCATAGTACAAGTACCTACAAGGAACCATACTTCATGAATAAGCCTATTTGAGTTCAAAACTCTAACCCTAACCCTTTTATTTTCATTTGGCCGAAACATATCAGTAGGGTTTCATGTCTTTTTATCCCTTAGGAAGCATAAAACTTAAACATGTAGCATGCACATTTAATCTAAGTACCTATAGAATATTGTACAAGTACTTACAAGGAACCATACTTCATGAATAAGCCTATTTGAGTTCAAAACTCTAACCCTAACCCTTTTATTTTCATTTGGAGGAATCATATCAGTAGAGTTCCATATCATTTTATTCCATAAGAAATATAAAACTTAAACTTATAACAAGCCCATTTAATCTAAGTGTCTACAAGGTATTGTACTTCATGTTCTAAGCATATTTGAGTTCAAAAACTTAAACCCTAACCCATTTATTCAATTTTGCCAACCATATCAGTAGGGTTTACCACCATTTCATTCCATATGAAGCATAAAAACCTTAGTTATAAACATGTAAAAATTCATACATCACAAGGAGGTACAACTAGTATGGTTTCTAATTAAAATTCTTGACTTAAGGCCTTATAATCAACTTGGCCGAACCATATAGTTAGGTTTCTTTTTTTTTTTCTTCACGGCATGAAGAATGAAGACTAAACTAACCACATATGAAATTCATATATCATAGAGTAGAAATTTAAGTATGTGATCAAAGAAAAAAAAAACTTATTCTAGATCCTTTCTTCCATCCTTGGCTGAATCATGCAACAAGTTCTAAATCCCTTTTTTTTTTTTTTTTATAACATGAAGCATCTCTTATCACTTGTTAACCCTAAGTAACTACCTATTCTTTATCTTGACCATCTTCTTTCAAGAAAAGTTTTAGAGTTTCGAAAGAGAAAAACATTCTAAAAACCGAAGCTACTTGTACTGCAGTGAGGGGATACTCACATCCTTCGCTAAATTCTCTAAGGAGGGAACCTTGCTTGTGAATCCTTCCTAGAGGAGAGCTTCCTTGCTCCTTGGTCTCGGCAAGAAGAAGAAAGGGAGAGAGAGGTCACGGTGAGGGAGAGTAGGAGGAGAATCAGAGCAAATGACAACTCATCTTTAATTTCCTCCTTTTATTCATTATTTAATTTCCTCCTTTTAATTTCTTTTACTCTCTTCATAATTAAGAGAAAAGTCTAGATACATCCCTTCTTGGTGAGTAAGAAAGGAATATTCTAGAGCATCTCTTAATTAGAGAGGGAGAAGACAACTCTCACTTCTCCTTCTCAAGAGAAGAGCCTTTTCTTCTTACATTTAATTATGGTTTCCCTCTCTTTCCTTACAATAATTTCTCTTGGTCTAGTGGTTATCTTATTCAGGTATCTAATGAGAGATCTAGAGTTCAAGTCCTAGACCTTATGTATTTTTATTCCTATTTTATTTATTTAAGTGTTTGGCTAGGAGCAAAAATTCAACTAAAGCATATATATTTTTCTTTATTCTTTATTCATGATAGAATATTCTAGAATTTTGCTAAGGATCCTATGGGTGTTACAGTCTCCCATACCTCATAAAAGTTTGTCCTCGAACTTAAAATAGCTCGGGGTACTTCTGTCTCATATCGTCTTCGCGTTCCCAAGTTGCTTTTTCCAACCGTTGATTTTGCCATAGAACTTTTACTAAAGGTATTTCCTTGTTCCTTAGCCTTTTAATATCTCGATCTAATATCTGCATCGGTCGGCTCTCGTAGCTCAGGTCCTCTTGAACTTGAACTGTCTATGGTTCGATCACTTGATCTGTGCCACCCATGTACTTCTTGAGCATTGAGACATGGAACACATTGTGAATAGCCGACATCTCTGATGGTAACTCTAGTTCATAAGCCACCTTGCCAACTCTCTTCAGAATTTAATATGGTCCTACATATCGAGGACTTAGTTTTCCCTTCTTTCCGAATCTCATCACTCCTTTCATAGGAGCTACTTTGAGGAATACTGAATCCCCGACGCTAAATTCCAGCGGCCTACGTCGCTTATCTGCATAATTCTTCTGCCGACTTTGGGCAGTCTCTATTCTTTGGCGGATCTTCTGTATTGCACGGGTGGTGCTGTCGATAAGATCGGTTTGAAATCCCATTTCCTTCTTTTCACCGCCTTCATACCAACATATAGGGGATCTACATTTTCTCCCGTACAATGCTTCGTACGGTGCCATACCAATGGTAGCTTGATAGCTATTGTTATAGGCAAATTCTGCTAAGCATAGATATCGGCACCAGCTCCCTTTGAAGTCCAGGGCACAAGCTCGTAACATATCTTCCAATACTTGATTCACCCTTTCTGTTTGCCCGTCAGTCTGAGGGTGAAAGGCAGTGCTGAATAATAATTTCGTACCCAGGGCTTTCTGAACACATTCCCAAAAATGTGAAATAAAATGGCCATCTCTATCAGAGATGATGGTCTTAGGGATCCCATGCAGTCTGATAATCTCTTTGACATATAATTGGGCTAGCTGTTCGATCGAGTAGGTCATCTTGATTGCCATAAAATGGGCCGATTTGGTCAACCTGTCCACGATTACCCATATAGCATCGTAGCCATTCGTCTTTTTGGAAAGTCCCGAAATGAAGTCCATGGAAATATCCTCCCATTTCCATTCTGGAATCTGAATTGGCTGCAGTACACCTCCAGGTCTCTGGTGTTCTGCTTTAACTCTTTGGCAGGTCAGGCAAGTACTAACGTGCTGAGCCACATCTCTCTTCATACCAAACCACCAGAATTTCTTCTTCAGGTCTTGGTACATTTTGGTGGATCCAGGATGCATTGCGTATGGTGTCGCATGCGACTCCTCTAATAACTTTTTCCGCATCTCTGAATCGTCGGGAATACATAGGCGATCCTTGAAGTACAGTATTCCACTATCAGCGATACGAAATCCGTTATCCTTCCCTTCTAAGACTTCTTGCTTGATCCTTTGGATACTGGGTCACGGGTTTGTTTCTCCAATATGTTGTCGAATAATGTTGTTGCTAGGGTCAGGGTAGAGAGTTGCCCGGTCACATTCTCGATCCCCTGACCGGTAATGTTTCTCGGTTTCCCGATAAATTCATATTTCGGTTTGCATTTAGGATTTGATAACATATTTTCATAATGACCAATCATAGGTATCTGACCTGTAATGACCGTCGAAGCACTTGTCCCATCTTCTCTGGTGAGGGAATGGATCCTGGCATTCGTCATAGCTGGCGGGGCTTCCAGTCTCCCCTGGCCAATCTGAGGGCCTTCTAGTGCAGCTTGCATTAGATGTAGCTGTGAGGGGGTACCTCTGTTCTGGATACTCTGTTGCTGAGGTGTCTGCATCTGAGTAGGACAATTTCTGGCCAAGTGTCCTTCCAATCCGCAGCTGTAGCACTTATTCGTGCCCACACGGCATTTTCCCGGATGCTTCTTTCCGCAGGTGGTGCACTGAGGAAACATAGGTTGCTTGTTCGCTGAACCACCCTGAGAACTGTTCCATTGTTTCCTCTTACCGTTGGATTTTCCCTTCCAGTTGGTTCTGTTATGTTGAGGTTTCTGAACTTGACTCTTACCCTCATTCATCGCCTTCTGATAGTGTTCAGTGATCAGAGCACTGCTAATTAATTCCTCGGTGGTCTGTGGTCTATTAACGCCGCCGGCCACATTTAGGGCTATCTCGGGTCTGAGCATCTTCAGCATTAGTCTGACCCTTTCTCTTTCTGTACTGACTAGCTTTGGACATAGGCGTGCTAATCGGTTAAATTTCTTCACGGCCTCATTCACTGATAGGTCACCTTGCCGAAACTCGGTGAACTCATCGTAGTGTTTATTGGTCACCCGCATATGGAAGAACTCTTCAAGGAATTCAGTCTCGAAGTCTGTCCATCTCATCTGATTCACTTGTCTCTTTGCTTTGACTCGGTCCCACCACATTCTGGCATCGCCTGTAAGGCAAAATGATACACACTTAACCTTCTCGTGTTCGGGCCAATCTAAAAGCTCCACGATGCTTTCCACATTCTTAAGCCACGCCTGAGCATCCCATGGCTCACAGTTTCCGGAGAAGGCTTCTGGCTTCAACCTCTGCCACTGAATCAGGTATGCCTCTTGTCGGACCACTGGAATAGGAGCTACCGGTGGTACCGGTGCCGGAGGTACTGGTGCCGGAGGTACTGGTACAGCCGCAGGTATAATAGGTATCGCATTTGGGTTCCCTGGTAGTGTAACAGGATTCCCTTGCTGATTCATCAATGCAGTGATCGTTTGTTACTGTTCTGTGACCTGACGTTGGAGCTCGGTAATCACATGCATCAGATCGGGTGGAGGTACCGTCTCATTTGCTCGGGTAGTTCGTGTTCTAACCATGCTTTATCTTCAATAATCACAATAAGCTAATATAAGTTATCATTATTCATAACCAGACTACCCTAAGGTTGTTATTGTTCCTAATCTACCATCATATATATCTAAGCTAAAAAAATGTGATAACTAAATAAATAAGATAATAAGCATGCATATTATCAAACATCATAAAGAAATAGATCAAGCATAAATATCACCTCAAAATAAAATTTAATCATAAAATCCTTACTTGGAGCGGCAGGATAAAGGCTTGATGTGTGTGTAGTGGAAGGTAGACCTGCTCTGATACCAACTTGTAACGCCCGCCCTTCCAGGTAGAACTAAGGCCACCCCGGAGGGATGGACGTCACTGAAACATAGACATCAATTATACTAATGCATATGGATTCATGGCAGCGGAAGACTTATTTAAAAAATTTTATTCATATGCATTTAGTTTACTTATCATGGCATGTGAATCAAAGCATACTGAACATTATCATCATATCATCATTATTCTAACATGAGTAAAATATCATAAGTGTATGAAATACTAGCTGAAATCATCAGCATAAGCATAGGTCCAATATTGTTCACATGCATAACTTAGATAATTCAAAGAAACTTAAATAGGTCTATCCACCAGCACTTCCACACACATCTTCCTTGCCTTTCCTGCTCTGCTCCCCTTAAACAATCCATTCCTTGCCTTTATCTGCAGTACAAGGAAAACGTGTAGCTATAAGCCAAAGGCTTAGTGAGATCCTTGCCTACCAATAAATCCGAAAGAAACACATATCATAACATAACATGTAGAAAACATAGCATAGCATAACATAGCATGGATAGTCATAACATAGAACATATCTTATCATGTAAAAACCATAACAACTCATAGCGTCACATGAGGGAAAGTAGAACATAATATATCATATCACATAAGGAGCATAACATATCAAAGTCTATCATGTGAAGGTATATCATGATTCATATCACATTCTTTAAGCACATATCATGAAGCCTATCATATCATGTAAACATGTATCATAACTCATACCTGTTCATAAGGGTGCATAAACATAATTTCATAAATATGTGCATGTAGATGCAATATGTATATTTTTAAAACATGTATCATGGAATGCACATATGCATCATGCTTCTTTCAAAACATATAGTATACATACTTGAATATCATATCATCATCATCATGAGAAGGGTCCTGGCTTGTACCACATGTAAACATAAATGCGCGCAATCCCTAGGACAGGGTAGCTAGCCCCGAACCTACTAGGGATCTAGGTCCGTTCATAGTCCGTTGACCTAGGGGCGTACTGAGGAGCCCATCCCTTAACGAGGTCCGTTCATAGTCCGTCGACCCCGGGGCGCTTATGGAGCCCACCCTTGGTACAAGCCATACAAAGTAAAATATCATGCATATCATATCTCATCATATCATACATGTCATAATTCTTGTCATATCATTAAGAGAGCTCTTGATCCCAACTTAAGGGAAGCATCTCTTTACCATAGCATGAAGAGTGCTCTTGATCCCAACTTAAGGGAAGCAACTCTTTTCCATAACATGAAGAGTGCTCTTGGTCCCAGCTTAAGGGAAGCAACTCTTTAGGTTTTTCTTCTTACATAAGCCATTCATACATGCATTATGAAACATAACATGTTCTTATCATTACATAAAGCATAACATGTCATTTTCATATCATCAAACATGGCATATCATCTCATGAACTTAACATACATATCATGAACATGGCATATCATATCATGAGTCTAGCATATCATATCATTAACATGGCATATCATGTCATAAGTCTATCATGTCATATTATAAGCATGGCACATCTTATCATAAGACATAGAAATGCAACATATCATAAAGCATGAAAGCTTACTTCACTTATATATCAAAGACTACATATCATGAAAATGCCTAAGCATGTTTGGTTAGGTTTAACTCTTTCCTAACCCAATTTATCCATCTTGGCCGAACCATATCAGTAGGTTTCATCCTCATTTCATTCCATATTAAGCATAGAACTTACCCACATAACATGTAAAACTTAATCTAAGCACATACAAGGTAATATACTTCATGAATAAGCATGTTTGAGTTCAAAACTCTAACCTTAACCCATTTATCTCAATTTGGACAAAACATATCAGTAGGGTTCTTATATCATTTGGTTCCATATGAAGCAAAAAACTTATCCACATAGCATGTAAACTTGATCTAAGCACATACAAGGTAATATACTTCATGAATAAGCATGTTTGAGTTCAAAACTCTAACCTTAACCCATTTATCTCAATTTAGACAAAACATATCAGTAGGGTTCTTATATCATTTGGTTCCATATGAAGCATAAAACTTATCCACATAGCATGTAAATTTGATCTAAGCACATACAAGGTAATCTACTTCATGAATAAGCATGTTTGAGTTCAAAACTCTAACTCTAACCCATATATTTCAATTTGGCCGAAACATATCAGTAGGATTTCATATCATTCTACTCCATAAGAAGCATAAGTCTTAACATGTAACATGCACATTTAATCTAAGTTCCTATAGAGCATAGTACAAGTACCTACAAGGAACCATACTTCATGAATAAGCCTATTTGAGTTCAAAACTCTAACCCTAACCCTTTTATTTTCATTTGGCCGAAACATATCAGTAGGGTTTCATGTCTTTTTATCCCTTAGGAAGCATAAAACTTAAACATGTAGCATGCACATTTAATCTAAGTACCTATAGAATATTGTACAAGTACTTACAAGGAACCATACTTCATGAATAAGCCTATTTGAGTTCAAAACTCTAACCCTAACCCTTTTATTTTCATTTGGCGGAATCATATCAGTAGAGTTCCATATCATTTTATTCCATAAGAAATATAAAACTTAAACTTATAACAAGCCCATTTAATCTAAGTGCCTACAAGGTATTGTACTTCATGTTCTAAGCATATTTGAGTTCAAAAACTTAAACCCTAACCCATTTATTCAATTTTGCCAACCATATCAGTAGGGTTTACCACCATTTCATTCCATATGAAGCATAAAAACCTTAGTTATAAACATGTAAAAATTCATACATCACAAGGAGGTACAACTAGTATGGTTTCTAATTAAAATTCTTGACCTAAGGCCTTATAATCAACTTGGCCCAACCATATAGTTAGGTTTCTTTTTTTTTTCTTCACGACATGAATAATGAAGACTAAACTAACCACATATGAAATTCATATATCATAGAGTAGAAATTTAAGTATGTGATCAAAGAAAAAAAAAACTTATTCTAGATCCTTTCTTCCATCCTTGGCCGAATCATGCAACAAGTTCTAAATCTCTTTTTTTTTTTTTTATAACATGAAGCATCTCTTATCACTTGTTAACCCTAAGTAACTACCTATTCTTTATCTTGACCATCTTCTTTCAAGAAAAGTTTTAGAGTTTCGAAAGAGAAAAACATTCTAAAAATCGAAGCTACTTGTACTGCAGTGAGGGGATACTCACATCCTTCGCTAAATTCTCTAAGGAGGGAACCTTGCTTGTGAATCCTTCCTAGAGGAGAGCTTCCTTGCTCCTTGGTCTCGACAAGAAGAAGAAAGGGAGAGAGAGGTCACGGTGAGGGAGAGTAGGAGGAGAATGAGAGCAAATGACAACTCATCTTTAATTTCCTCCTTTTATTCATTATTTAATTTCCTCCTTTTAATTTCTTTTACTCTCTTCATAATTAAGAGAAAAGTCTAGATACATCCCTTCTTGGTGAGTAAGAAAGGAATATTCTAGAGCATCTCTTCATTAGAGAGGGAGAAGACAACTCTCACTTCTCCTTCTCAAGAGAAGAGCCTTTTCTTCTTACATTTAATTATGGTTTCCCTCTCTTTCCTTACAATAATTTCTCTTGGTCTAGTCGTTATCTTATTCAAGTATCTAATGAGAGATCTAGAGTTCAAGTCCTAGACCTTATGTATTTTTATTCCTATTTTATTTATTTAAGTGTTTGGCTAGGAGCAAAAATTCAACTAAAGCATATATATTTTTCTTTATTCTTTATTCATGATAGAATATTCTAGAATTTTGCTAAGGATCCTATGGGTGTTACAACATGGTTGACTTGATGTTATGTTTTTATTTATCTTGTTATCTTGTTATGGAAACCATATTAGTGTAGTTCGGATATGCAAACAAAAGAAAAGTATTTATTAATCTAAGAAAAATTATTTTAAGTCTTCCGCTGTAATATGTACGTAGAGTATCGTAGCCCCGTCCCTTAGGGTTAGCAGGGAGGGCGGGCGTTACACTAGGAAACTAGGCCCGTAGCTCGACCTGGGGGCACGTAAGGAGCCCACCCTTTACTAGGCCCGTAATTCGACCTAGGGGTGCATAAGGTGCCCACCCTTTTGGTACAAGTCATTCAAAGTAAAATATATGTCATATCATATCTTTATCATTGCATAACATATTCATGTCATTCATAGCATATCATATTCATGTCATTCATAGTATATCATGTCCATGTCATTCATATCATATCATGTTCATGTCATTCATAGCATATCACGTTCATGTCATTCATAGCATATCATGTTCATGTCATTCATAAGGTATGCATAAATGGGCACATAGCCATGCATACTTGGGCACATAGCCATCATACTCGTCTTGGGCACATATCCATCATATTTGGGCACGTAGCCAACATAGGTATCATTCTCATGCATGGTTCATAAGCATACTTAAACGAGCATATATAATATATATCATGGAAGAAAAAGAAAACATAATCATGCATGGATCACGAGTTAACTTCTTGTTACGCTCCGCAAGTGTACGGAAATGTCGCAAGTAATATAAAAGATTATCGTATCCACAAGGACTAGAATAAGCACTAGAAATGCCTCAATGCGAATTAGCTAAACAACTATCCAATTGTTTCAAATGCAAAGTGAAGGTAAACAAATCTAATATTAAAGATCAACAAACAAGAGTTTATTGTTTTGGGTTATGATAAGGGGAGATTCTAGGAGTTTCGGTTTCTTTGTAAGATTTCTTGAATGTAAATGGTTCACCAATTCTTATCCCTCAATTGCCAAACACTTGTAGAAAGTTGCCGGTTCTCTCTTGCAATAGATAACCGGCTAAGGACTGAGAAATGTATCTAAATATGATCAATTAGACGTGAACCTACGTTGTCCTTACACAGAAGCGCACCTATTACTATGCCTTCCTCGGATATCAACATAGAAGCCCACAACTTATTAATCTATCAAGATACAAAAAACTAATCACAAGATCCATCCTACTCTCTTGAATATTCCTATTTCCTCTTCAAGATTATCTCTCAAACGTCCTTACACGGGCTTGCACCTGTCACGTGGATCCCTCGGATGATCGAGTTAGAGTTTATCTTTACTAAGTCCACAAGAAATCCAAACAATCAATCAAGAATGAGAATTAAGCACAAATCACCATTAATCATTCAAGATCTAATTGATACAAGCAAGACAATGTCATTGAAACAAGAAATTGGCAAATCCATAAGAGATTACATCAATCCATCATACAAATACTCCCTTAATCCTAGAATACAATATCTACTCCATGAATCGAGGAAGAATACCCGAAGAAATAAAGATTACAAGCATTTCTTAAATCCCCAATCCAAGAAACCAAGAAAAGGGGGAAAGAGAAAACTTATCTACGAAGAAGCCTCGTCTTTGGATCCAATCCTCGCTCCGGAGTCGAAATCGTCAAGAACTCCCCTCGAATCGCCTAGAAATCCTCCCAAGAATGGGAGGATACCACCAAATCTTGCCTTCTCCCAAAAGGGAAGAGATCCCCTTTCAATTCATGAAGGAGGGTTTAAATAGAGGAGGAAATCGGGCGCCACACGGCCCCATGACACGACCGTATGAGATTCACACGGCCATGTCCAGTTCCTTCTCTGCCAAAGCTGCACGGCCGTGTGACTCACACGACCAGGACCCTTCTGTTCTCTGGAAATGCTACACGGCCGTGTGGTGCACACGACCACCACCTGCTTGTCCTCTGGAAACCTCACACGGTCGTGTAGATCTACACGGCCATGTAAGGCATCTGCTCTAATTTCTTCAAATCAAGACACGGCCTTGTGAGATTCACACGGCCATGTCCTCTTCCCTTCCTGTTAAAACTACACGGTCGTGTGTGGTACACGACCTGATGCTCTCTCCCTTCAATTCCTTCCAAGCTTGTCCGAGGACGCATAATCTTCACCAATTTTGACTCCTGTGTACAGAAAATGCACAAAAAGCAGATCTCCGAACCAAAAGAGTAAATATGCTAAAAGGAAAGCTGGAAGTATAAAAATGCATAGATCAAGCATGCTCAAAGTATGTAAATGTGCGTAAAAACGTGCATAAAAGAGTATATAATCTACGCACATCACACCCCCAGACTTAAACCTTTGCTTGTCCTTAAGCAAAATGCTGCAGTCTAAATTCATATGTTCTATAACACATTCATAAAACCTAGTGCACTTTCCTAACTCTATCAAAAAGTTTCATTAACAAGTGTGATCATGGAAACAAGTAAAGTATGGTTCAAGCATAAGAATCTTGTGCACAGTGTAAAAGTAACTCAACACCCTTCAAGTCTCAATCCATGTCCTAGTCAAGTCGTCATCAAATTTGAATTCCTAATGTTTCCAGTGAAAGACAAGTAACCAGTGATAGGCACTTACTCACCATTCACTTGGTTCATATTTCTCAACTAACCCAAGGTCTCAAAGGTGTGCTCAATCTCAAGGGAAGCTAGGCAGTCATTTCCCCAGTAACCTAACTCGGTCTCAAAGGGGTGACTTGCTAGATTCCACTCATGACAACTATTTTTTATATCCCTTATTTTTTTATAAGTGTTTGCATTGTGCAAAACTTATTCACAAATGTACTTTTAGCACACATGTTGGGATATTTTAATTTTTCCAAATGAGCTTTAATGATTTGAGCCTCATCCAGTAACCAAAATGAAAGTTGAGAAATCACCATGGAAACCAAGTACTAAGCAAACAAGATGAATCATGACTATTTCAATGACATCAACTATTCAAGCATCAAGCACAAGTGTAGTGAAGATAAAATCCTTAAGGTTGAACCAAAACTAAAACTCATCACCATAAGATTCTTAGCTTATTAATGCTTCCCAAGATAGAAAAAAGAACTACACAAAGTTTACTACTAGCATCATTCGAGCATCATGAATCAAGACAATAATCGTGCTAACATTTCACTTGAATCCAAGAAAGCATATAAGTGAAGATTTGATGTTCTCAAAAAAAAAATTTTTTTTTTGCCATGATTATTTCAAAAACAAGCAAAATAAAGCAACAAGCAATGAAAATATGAACCAACATGAAAAACTAACAAAAACTAAAAACTGAAAACCAAACTAAATAGTACATGACACCCCCCCAGACTTAAACTTTTCATCGTCCCGATGAAATCAATATGGTGGAGGAGGTGGATGAGGGAAAGGAGGTCTACGACGTGGTTGGCCAATAGGAAAACTAGGAAAACCTGGAATCTCACCCAAGGATCTATGATACTCATATAAAGCATCTACTTGTTGGCTAGTAAGCATCATGCTCTGCATAAAATCTCTCATCCTAGCCTGATCAGTATCATAATCCTGCACAAACTCAGCCACTTGACCTTGAAAATTCTCCGTAAACTTAAAATGATTTTGTACCTCCATAAACTGATCATCAGATAAAGAGAAGCGCCCCTCCAACATTTTTCGTTGGGCATCTTGCTTCTCATGAAGTGATTCTAGAGATGTACGAAAATCTGAAAAATCGAACCTAGAAGATCCCGTGCCATATGCAAAAGAATGCCTAGCAGGCTCCATAAAACTAGAAGGCTGCGGGTGTCCAGATGATGAGGGCTCATGATGTGGCTCAGTGTCTCCAGGTATAGAAGGGTTATCCTCAAAATCTAACTCAGAAATTACCCAATTAGCCGGGTTACGAATAGTAGTTCGTTCAGGAAAAGAAAGGGGTAAAGGAGAACCACTCCTCCTAGGAAACGCGAAACCATTCTCATCCCGAACAATCATTTTCATAGCAAGACATGCATCAATGTCAATCATATCATTACCATGAATTATTTCCAACCCATCAACATCAAGATTTAAATTATAAGCTATTCGGGTAATCAAACCACCAAAAACAATTGATCCCGATGATGCCCTAGCAGATCTTAATAAGGTTTGAACAAAATGAAAACCAGAATCAAATTCAACCTTATAAAGCATAGCCCATAAAGAATAAAGCTCTATCTTTTTAACCACCCCATCACTCTCTTCCCTACCAAAAATAGTTTTACTCATGACTCTATGTAGATACCTAAAGATGGGATTTTGCATATGGGAGGCCTTAGCTCTTGAAGGCTCATAAGGTTGATCTAACCCAGTTATTGCATTCCAAAAATGATTCCAATTAAACCTTGGATCAAACCTACGAGGGCTACCGGTGGTTAATCCAAAACAAGAATTAAAGTCACTAAATGACCATAGAAATTCTTGATTCATTAGTCTAAATGAGATTTTTCTAAAATAATCATCTTCATTAGTAAAATGGACATCCAATGAACTTTAAAATTCCAAAACAAGACGAGGATATGTAGGCAAATGTGTGTACATAATATCACTCCAATCCAAAAACCCAATTATCAAATCTACATCTTCCCTAATTCCAAGCATATCAAGAACAGTTGGGTCCATATATCTAGTACACACTATCTTTCTATTGACAAGAATTGCAAATCTAGTTACTTGATCATCATTTCTAAACACAATATTGAATTCATTGTCATTACCTTCGTTGCGTGAAGTCCTTTTGCCTTTGCCCTTCACTGGTTGTTTTCCTTTGTCCCTTGATGGCTCCTTCTCTTTGTCTCCACTGGATCCACCACCTCCTTTGTGAAGTTTCTTCAAAATGTTGGACATCTTGATGAGTTTAGATAGGGGAAGAATTATCTAGGGTTGGAAAAATGGAACTCAAAGAACAAAACTTCAAAGAGCAAAGATCTTAGGTTAGGAGAATAAAAAGTCCAAGTCTTAGAGAGGAGGAGAATCCGGATCTAAGAGATCTTGAGAGATTAGAGAGGAGTTTTTAAGAGATTGGGAGAGAAAGAGATGTTTTGGAGAGTTGGGGGTGTGCGGAACACGACCAAGATCTGGCCGTGTAAGGTAGAAAGAAGACTTAAATAACTCTCCTACACGGGCCGTGCAGATCCACACGGCCTCCCCCTCTTCCTTCTCTGGATTCTTCGCACGGCCGTGTCTGGGACACGACCTCTCCATCATTCTTCTCGAAATTCTTTGCACGGCCGTGTTTGGGGCACGACCTAGTCCTTTTTCTCCTCGGGAGATCCTACACGGCCGTGTCTGGATGACACGGCCCAAGCACTTCCCTTCTCTGCAACCTTTGCCTGGCCGTGTATAGCAGACGGTCGGGCTCTGTTTTGCACCTAACCTAAAAATAAAATCAAAAGAATGCATCAAACTAAAAGAAATTAAAATACAAATCAAAACTAACTAAAAGAACCCTTGGGTTGCCTCCCAAGAAGCGTTTGTTTAAGGTCTTTAGCTCGACCAAACTTGATCATTCACTTCTTTTCCTCGCCCTTGGAGGACAGATATACTTTTCATTTTTGTTGGGAGATCTTCTCCCAACATCTTCCACCACATTGTCTCCTTCGTTTGGTGGCCTTCTATGAGGATGGAAATTCCATTCCTCAAGTTTATCCTGCTACAAGCATTTAAAAGAGACGAGACATGGTTAGAGATATTAGATAAATCATATTCCAACCTTTCCTTACCAATTACCAAAGAAAGCTTATGATTTTTGACATCAATTATAGCTCCAGCTGTGGCAAGGAAAGGTCTTCCTAATATGATAGGAATCCTGGGGTCCTCTTCCATGTCCAACACGACAAAATCTGTGGGAATAACATTCCCATCCACCTCTACTGGCACATCTTCTATAATACCCAAAGGGTACCGCAGGAATGATCGGCAAGTTGAAGTGCCATAGTAGTAAGTTTAATGTTTTTGAGATCTAATTTATTACAAATTGAATAGGGAATGAGGCTAACACTTGCCCCCAAATCACAAAAAGATTTTTCAAAAAAATCTTTTCCTATGTTGCAAGGAATATAAAAGCTCCCTGGGTCCTTTAGTTTTGGGGAAGTGTTCTTCTCCAAAATAGCACTACATTCCTCACTAAGAGCAATTGTCTCAACCTCTCCTCTTCTTCTCTTGTTTGACATGAGATCCTTCAGGATTTTGGCAAATCTAGGCATTTGAAGAATAGCATCAATAAGAGGTACCTCCACACAAATTTCCTTAACTTTTTCTAAAAACTTGCCAAATTCTTCATCTTTCTTGAGCATTGTAAGTCTCTGAGGAAAAGGGACAGCTTTGCTCTGATGGTTCAGTGGAAGAGTCTCTTCAACCTCAATGGTACTCTCCTCATTAGCTTGAATCTGATTTGGTATAAGAGGAGAGAGCTCTTCTTCTTTTTGTATCCCTTTTGGAGCAGTCACTTGGGAGTCTCCCAAGGTCCGTCCGCTCCTAAGCTCAATTCTATTGCAATACTACATAGGATTCACATCAGGTTTTCCTGGAAGTTGTCCTGGTGCTCTGGATGATGAGGAAGCTAGTTGGGCAATTTGACTATCCTGGATCTTTTGATGCTTTTCATAATTATCCATTCTCTGAATGAGCTTTGCTAAATCTTGATTCATTTCATTCTGACTTGAGATAATTTCTTCAAGCATCTTTTCAATATTTGACTTTGGTAAGCCTTGAGAAGATAGATGTTGAAAATTTTGTTGCCCAGCTTGAAAATTTGGTCTTGTCCCCATAGATGGTCCTTGATCTTGATTATTTTTGTAAGAAAAATTGGGATGGCTCTTCCATCCAGGGTTATAAGTATTTGAGTATGGGTTGTTCTGCCTTTTTTTGTAACTCATGATTGCATCACATTGTTCCAGTTGATTGATTTGTGCAGTGATAGCTCCCAATGGACATGAGTCATTTGAGTGATCTGAACTCCCACATACTTCACAAGATGTACTAATAGCATTGACCATATTAGCACTAGTCCCCATATTCTCAAATTTCTTTGTAAGAGCGTCAAATTTTGCAGACAAAAGAGTGACTGCATCTACATCAAACTTCCCTGATGCTTTAATTGTTGGGTTTACAGAAGAATAGCCACCACTTCTTTCATTTGCCCATTGATGATGATTTTGTGCTACACTGTCAATAATTTCTTCAGCTTCATCTAAACTTTTATTCATAAGTGCCCCTCCAGCAGCTGAATCAAGGGACACTTTGGTATGATAGTTGATACCATTATAAAAAGTGTGCAACACTAACCATCTTTCCAACCCATGATGTGAGCATTGTCTGAGCATACTATTATATCTATCCCATGCTTCAAAAAGAGATTATGAGTCAGTTTGCTTGAAGCTTGCAATTAAATTCCTCATATGAGCTGTTTTACTTGGTGGATAGAATTTATCAAGAAATTACACTGCTCCCAAGTGGTGATGCTATTAGGGGCCAAAGAATTCAGCCATTGCTTTGCCCTATCTCTTAAAGAAAACCCAAATAATAATAATCTAACTGCTTCTGAAGGAACTCCATTCATTTTCATGGTACCACATATTTCATAAAAGACCTCTAAGTGTTGATTGGGGTCTTCATGAGGTCCTCCACCAAATTGGTTCTGCTGCACCATAGATATAATTGCGGGTTTGATCTCAAAGTTATTAGCTTCCACTGAAGGTCTTGAAATACTAGATCGAAAACCTCTTGCATAAGGTGTTGCATAATCCTTGAGTGGTCTATTCGCCATGTTCAAATGTTCCTGTTCTTCAATTTGCCTTTGTAGAATTCTTCTTTTATGGAAAGTTCTGTCAATCTCAGGGTCAAAAGGAAAGAATTCCCCTGCAAAGTTAGATCTTCGCATACACAAGAACAAGATAGCAAATGACAATTCAACAGAAAAAGAAAAAAATAAAAGAATCAAAAATGCAGAATTGAATTTGTACAAAAAGAATTAACAAGAAGTAAAAGTTATACAAGAAAGTAAAAACAGAAATCTAATGATTAGTTACAACTATGCAATATGAAAGGAAAACAAATTTTATGTTTAGTCTAACTCAATTGATAATTCTTAATGTTATAGCGCAGTCCCCGGCAACGGTTACGCTCCGCAAGTGTACGGAAATGTCGCAAGTAATATAAAAGATTATCGTATCCATAGGGACTGGAATAAGCACTAGAAATGCCTCAATGCGAATTAGCTAAACAACTATCCAATTGTTTCAAATGCAAAGTGAAGGTAAACAAATCTAATATTAAGGATCAACAAATAAGAGTTTAGTGTTTTGGGTTATGATAAGGGGAGATTCTAGGAGTTTCGGTTTCTTTGTAAGATTTCTTGAATGTAAATGGTTCACCAATTCTTATCCCTCAATTGCCAAACACTTGTAGAAAGTTGTCGGTTCTCTCTTGCAATAGATAACCGGCTAAGGACTGAGAAATGTATCTAAATATGATCAATTAGACGTGAGCCTACGTTGTCCTTACACAGAAGCACACCTATTACTATGCCTTCCTCCGATATCAACATAGAAGCCCACAACTTATTAATCTATCAAGATACAAGAAACTAATCACAAGATCCATCCTACTCTCTTGAATATTCCTATTTCCTCTTCAAGATTATCTCTCAAACGTCCTTACACGGGCTTGCACCTGTCACGTGGATCCCTCGGATGATCGAGTTAGAGTTTATCTTTACTAAGTCCACAAGAAATCCAAACAATCAATCAAGAATGAGAATTAAGCACAAATCACCATTAATCATTCAAGATCTAATTGATACAAGCAAGACAATGTCATTGAAACAAGAAATTGGCAAATCCATAAGAGATTACATCAATCCATCATACAAATACTCCCTTAATCCTAGAATACAAGATCTACTCCATGAATTGAGGAAGAATACCCGAAGAAATAAAGATTACAAGCATTTCTTAAATCCCCAATCCAAGAAACCAAGAAAAGGGGGAAAGAGAAAACTTATCTACGAAGAAGCCTCGTCTTTGGATCCAATCCTCGCTCCGGAGTCGAAATCGTCAAGAACTCCCCTCGAATCACCCAGAAATCCTCCCAAGAATGGGAGGATACCACCAAATCTTGCCTTCTCCCAAAGGGGAAGAGATCCCCTTTCAATTCATGAAGGAGGGTTTAAATAGAGGAGGAAATCGGGCGCCACACGGCCCCATGACACGGCCGTGTGAGATTCACACGGCCATGTCCAGTTCCTTCTCTGCCAAAGCTGCACGGCCGTGTGACTCACACGGCCAGGACCCTTTTGTTCTCTGGAAATGCAACACGGCCGTGTGGTGCACACGGCCACCACCTGCTTGGCCTTTGGAAACCTCACACGGCCGTGTAGATCTACACGGCCATGTAAGACATCTGCTCTAATTTCTTCAAATCAAGACACGGCCGTGTGAGATTCACACGGCCATGTCCTCTTCCCTTCCTATTAAAACTACACGGCCGTGTGTGGTACACGGGTTGATGCTCTCTCCCTTCAATTCCTTCCAAGCTTTTCCGAGGACGCATAATCTTCACCAATTTCGACTTTTGTGTACAGAAAATGCACAAAAAGCAGATCTCCGAACCAAAAGAGTAAATATGCTAAAAGGAAAGCTGGAAGTATAAAAATGCATAGATCAAGCATGCTCAAAGTATGTAAATGTGCGTAAAAACATGCATAAAAGAGTATATAATCTACGCACATCACTTCTCCTAATTCATATCATGGCAAAGTGAAGCACATAATGAGTCATAATTTGGTCTCAATCCTCAACCAACTAAGGGTGGCCGAAACATGCATAGGCTCACTTATGTTGCATGAAATCATACAAGCATATGAACCCTAATTCATTTCCATAACATTTATCATAAAGAACATCATAAGCATGTTTGATTTAGGTTCTATGCTTCCTAGGTTTAGAAATCCACATTGGCCGAAACATACAAGGTCCAAAATTTGGTTACAAATAGCATGTAAACATGTGAACAATTTCCATGCATTTATCATAGGCAACCACATGAGCATATTGAGTTTAAGTTTCAAGCTTCCTAAGTCCACAAATCATAGGTGGCCGAATGCCATCAATGTGACTCTAAGTTTTTTTTTCAACCAAATATAAGCATGTGAATACCCTATAAATTTCATAGCATATCATGGAGAAGAACATAAACATGTTAGGGTTGAATTTAGGCTTGCCTAAGCCCTACTTTTCATTTTGGCCGAAAGTTCACCATGTGAAAACCTAACCCTAAGCAACATGAAATCACAAGTGCATCAAGTTATCTCCATATCCTATCATAAGGTAAATCATAAGCAAGCTAGATTTGAGGTTGAGCCTCCCTAAGGTATTTAATCCCTTCATGGCTGAAACCCTAAGGTAAGGTTCTACTAGTTCCAAGCAACATACAAGTATAAAACATCAAGGGAACATTCATAATATATTATGGGGAAGTTCATAAGCATGTTTTTTTTTTTTTTTGAGTTGAGCTTCTTCTAGGGTTTTTATTCCTTTTATGGCCGAAACCCTAAGGTGAGGTTCTACAAATTCCAAGCAACATAGAAGCATGAAACGACAAGAAAATATTCATATCATGTCATAGAAGAGATCATAAGCATGTTAGTCTTTAAGTTGAGCTTCTCTAGAGTTTTAAGTCTCTTCATGACTGAACCCTAAGGTGGGGTAACTCCAAGCCACATACAAGCATGAAATATCAAGGTCATATTCATAGCATATCATGAGAAAAACCTTAAGCATGTTGGTTTTGGTTTTGAGCTTCCATAGGCCTTACAAAGTGTCATGGCCAAAAGTTTCCAAAAGAAACCCTAGGTTGTTAATCCATCTAAACTCGAACAAAATCATATAACAACTTGTACCACAGGTGAGGGGATACTCAATTCCTCTTGCTTGGTCTTTTCCCTAAGAGAAGATACCCTTTGTGAAGAGGAAGAAGAGAGATTCTCCTTCTAGTGCTCCCTTTTGCTTCTCTTGCTTGTGAGAGATAGATCTTGAGGACCCCTTCTTGTGGTTTGGTTTTCTTAGGGAGAAAACCTTAGTTGGATTTTTGGAAAGGGGAGAGGGGAGGCTCTAGGTCACGACAATGGTGAGGAAAGGGAAGAAAATGAACTCCCTTCTTTGTTTTTCCTCTTATGCTAGGTGGGAGTAAGAAGCAAAAAGAAACTTTGCCTTCCCTTCTTCTTAACTCATCCTTTATTCTCTTAATGATGAAGAAAATGTGTTCATTCATCCCCCTTTGCTCTCCAAATCCCTCATCTCATCAACCCACGAAAATTAAAGGAGAAGGAAGGAGAAGAAGACAATTTGTCTTTTTCTTGTTTTCTTCTTAATCAAGAGAAGGAGAAAGAAAGCTAATTGAATTTTTCTTGCTTCCTTCTTTTTATCATGCTCTTAACTTTATCTAGAATTTCCATTCCTCCTTTAACAATAAATTATGATGGTCTAGTGGTAATTCCATAATCCTTAGCTTAAAAAGGTTCAAGGTTCAATCCTTGACCAATTCCTTTTCTTTTATATATTTTTAGTTCTATCTTAAATCTTCACATACTTAGCTTAAGAAATTCATGGGTGTTACACTTGTCCCATAAACGGGATCCCTTTGGGACTATTTCTCTCATAGACTTTCCATCAAATCATTATCATTTTGTCATTGTCCACTTACCCAATATTAGGCTCCCTCTAGGGCCTTTTCCCATAAACGGACTCACTTTAGGGCCTTTTCCCTTACAGTATTTCCATCAAATTATTATCATTTTGTTACAATCAATTTACCTGATATTGGGCTCTCTCTAGGGCTTTTCCCCTAAACAGACTCCCTCTAGGGCCTTTTCCCTCATAGAATCCTTATTAAATCTTTATTATTATCATTATCACTTTGTTACAGTCAACCCACCTGATATTGGGAACCCTCTAAGCCTTTTCTAGTAAACTGTCTCCCTCTGGGGCCTTTTCTCTCACGGTATTCTCATTAAGTAATTTTCAATATCAGAAGCATGATAAAGGTGCTCATCATGCCTAAGAATCCAAAACTTATCTATACTATATGGTTATCAAACATCATCACCGTTATAGTATGTTGAACCTAAAGAACAAAACTTTACATATACTTGCAAGGTTATCAAACATGATTATTTTCCTAGAATGTTAAGCCCTAAAGATCCAAAAATTAATATATACCTATAAGATTATCAAACATAATTATCTTCATAGCATGCTATATCCTAAGGATCTGAAAAGTTCACATGTAATCTATAAATGTTATCACGATAAGATGTAGGAAGAAACATAAACATATACCTAAACCTAGAATTCTGTAATTTTCCACTATCACATTAAGGTATCATAATCAGACATAAGAAGAACATGAACATAAACTTAAACACAAGCATGCAAATTCAGAGCATAAGCTTAAACATCGATTTAAACATAATTCTATGCATAACCATAGTGTGAGCATGCATAAACATAAGCATAGGAATCAACTAGAGCATCAAGAAATGGCTACTTGTATCCGATGCTAACATATGGTCTATAAACATTATCATGATAAGATATAAGAGGAAATATAAACCTCCACCTAAACCTAGATCATATTAAGGTATCATTATAAGACATAAGAAGAACATGAACATAAACTTAAACCTAAAGTTAGAATCCAAAATTTGCACATATATCTTATAAGGTTATCATGACGAGGGGTAATCCTAAACACAACACACTATCTACAACTCCAAAATCATATTGATATTACCCACTAAATTGCCATGATGTGAAGCAAGAGTAAACTCAAACATACAAACAAAATCACAAAAGTTACAAGTTTTAGGAGCTAGTATGGTATCAACTTCTAAATAAACAAAAGAGTATAGGAATTTATAAAATTTGATCCTTACAAATTTATAGGAGCTAACATGGTATCATCTTCTTAACACATACATACAAACCAAAAATTGAAATTCATCTAGGGTATGTAAATATATATGAACTTAAGGAACTAAAATAAAACATGATATGAGAAAAAAACATGAAACAATGGTAGAGCAACATCATGATGAATAAGACCCTTAAAACATAATTTAAAACTACTCCTATTATATCTGAAATTTGCAAGGTCTATAACATAATTTGAGCATGCATACTTCTCTAGTTTCTAATGGCAAACAAATAAACGAACATGAAGCAACTGTGAGTTATCATCCAGATGAATAACATCTTAAATTAGTGATTAAACCCAACCCTTTAGAATCCAAAATCCACACCAAATTATAGACCTAGTTAAAGTAAACACAAGTAGAGAACATGCACAAACTTGTAAAGCAAAAACATGATGAACAACCCCTAACAATTTAGTGAGGGAACTACCCCTCATGAAAACCAAAATCCTCCATCTATAGAAACCACTTGAAGCTTAAAATTAAGGTGTCTTCTTCCCAAAAATAGCAAAGAGCATCAAGAGCAATAGTATCTGAATTCTACCCATTATAGAACTAACTAGTGCATTAAACAATGTTGAGAACATGCTAAACTAGATTTCTGAATGTTAACATGTAATTATTATTATCCCTAGAACTAATTATGAGATGATTGTAAAGGGCACCTTTTGTATCATATTTCATTATTAATAAAGGCAAAGTTGGTTATTATATTTACTTCAATTCAATGTCGAATGAATAAGTATAATAATGTCCTAGAGTGGGAGATCTAATCTACAACATATCAATTGGTTGAATTGATAATGAGATATTGTAGATATACATAGAAAACTACTCTTAACTATTTCTAGTTAAGCATTAATATGCAAGGACAATATTAATGCATTGAGATTAGCATGTAGGTCAACGGATGACTTAATCTCACAAGTTATGTATATGGGATATCAGGTTGACACATGAGTATATATTAGAAAATATATACTGAATGACCCGCTATGACAATGTTTCATAGATCATTATATGAGTGTCATAAACATTCTCATGTGACTATTAGTATGAATGATCCTTAGACCTGAATTCACTACAGTTCTCTACATAAGGAATTGTATACTTTTGTATTGACAAACGTCACATGTAACAGGGTGGACCATAAAATCGATCACTGGGTATGCAATGAATTATGTGGAGGGATGTGAGTGATGAAGATATGATCTATCCCTTTCATATAACAGAAGTGATATCTATGGGCCCCTTGATTAGCAAGACACAAGAATGTATGGTCAAGCTTAAATTAGTCAATATGCAATATTGAGCTTATTTGATTGAGTGTGTCTACTTAGAGATCAAGAAACACAAAGATTGATAAGAGGATGACACGTTCTATGATTCATTGATTAATCTAGATATCAAGGATAGAAGGATTGAGTCATACAAGATAATAGCCATGGAAAGGTTAAGTTGGATTTCGACATTCTCGTCACTTGGGTAGCAATGATGTCTTTCTAGATGTCATTCATTGCTTATATATCTACATGTTGATTTGGATTCATTGCCAACATTACAAGAACCTATTAGGTCACACACAAAGAATAAGTCAATGGAGATAGATTCATATGATGGATCATTGGATTAAATCTAATTCAAATTAGACTCATTGAGTTAGACTCAATTGGATCCAACTATTAGATTGAGTCCAATTTGAATTAGACTCATTGAGTCAATTGAATTGATGATTAATGAGTTGGACTCATTAAGTGATTTCATGAATTTGAATTCATGAAGAAAGAGGAGTGTACAACTTGAATTACTCATGCATTGGATGCATTGGATGCATTGGATGAAGAGTGAACAATTTGAATTGTTCATGCATTAGATGCATTGGATTCATTGGATGAAGATAAATATTAATGTAAATTATGGAAATTGGCATTAAGGCATAAGGTAATTTCATGAATCTATAAAAAGGGGTTTTGGATTCATTTTCATGATGAAATTTTGGTGTTCTTACTCTTCTTCCTCCTCCTCTCTTCCACTTGGTTGAAACTTCCAAAAAAGGTTGCTAGAACAACCTTTGGTTGTTTTATTCTCCACTTTGTGAGTTTGTGAGACAAACGAGGCTTGTTTGTGTATACCATAGAGGCGCAACAACTCGATCGCGCTAAGATCCGTATCTCAAGAGAAACATTGCTGTCGGGATTACGAAGGATACGCAACAAATGTATAACTCTCTTCATGTAAATCTTAGTATATGGGTTCCTTTTGCACGGATCTTTTGAAGGAACTAGATGTTTTCTGCTGGACTTTCGCGTGTTTAGCGCCCTAGTTCCATACAGTGGTATCAGAGCCACTTACGAAGGCGTATACTAAGTAGTAGTTAGAATTTGTATATGTGATATAGAAATTACATGATAGATTTACTATGATTTATAAAACCATGAATCTCAGCCAGATTTTGAGTCTCAGCTAGATTGTGAGTCTCAGTCAGATTATGAGTCTAGGACAAAATTGTTTTGTTGGGAATAAAACATAGTTAGTGTTGTGACAGCAAGGTCTTGGCCAATGGTGTTTTGTTGGGAACAAAACAAAGTCGGTTATAAGTCTCAACCAATGGTGACTAGTGGGACAACCGTGGCGTTGCGACTCATAAGTCTTTGTAGAAATCATAGTAAATTTTATGTCATAAAATATTGTGAATGTTATATGACATAGTGCATGGTTATGACCTTTAACCCCAATATGATTGGATGTGTGTGCATGTTGTAATTCATAATACGGCCTACATGTCATGCCTTTATCTTTTATCACTCTTGTTGTAAATTTAGACTACCCTTGAATGTAACTCAAGGTTCTTTTAGATTTTATAATGAACAAATTAGAAAATAATTAGTCTACTAGACGATAGTGAAAAAGGAAGAAGGGAAATAACACACGGCGGCCAAGGAAGCACTTGGAGAAGATGCTTAGATCTAGGTTGACTTTTCGATCTTCTCATTGGCTTGAGAGGATCGTAGATAATGGGGACATAACCATGTCATTTTTCATTTTGCATATATGTTGATGTGTGCTATGATTGTGTGCTTAGTGTAGTTTCACCATAATTAGGTCTTGTTAATATATGCCTACCAAAGTTTGGAGCTCACTTCTAGCTCAATCAATTGAAATCAAGTTTTTCCAAAACAAAGTGACTCGATTTATCTTGCTAGGGTGCGACAGGACAATTGTGATGCCCGACTATTAAACTTTGGGTGTGACTTAACAAAGTTATATCATATGAATTGAGAACTTAGAGGAATATCCCATGTGATGAAATTCAAGTTATACTAGTTTTTGGTGATTAGCCAAAGCTAACTCAAGATGAGCTATAATGTGGATTTCATAAGATGGGCAAATGAACCAATGGTCTTGTTCACCAAATGATACAAGAGTTACATAGGTTGGTAAACGTTACCTACCTAAATTATACTAAGTCTTGGGAGATTACCCAAAGTTAACTCAAGATGCGGTATAACATGGATCTTGTCCCACATAAATGTCATTGCAATTGGATTTGGAACTCGTAGTGTCGGTAAAACCAATCCATGACTTGCTCCTACCAATCTTTAAAATTCAGTGGGAGAATCATTTAATTAAAGTCCTAATTGAATAGCCTAAATATAATACTTATTTCTGTATTTTATTGTTGTAGAATATTATGTCGTCAAATATGTTGAATACCCTCTCTCTGCAATCTGTCCTTGATAAGGACAAGCTCAATGGAGCTAACTTCCTGGACTGGTACAGAAACTTGAGAATAGTTCTCAATCAAGAAGGAAAGTTGTACGTCCTAGAGCAACCTATTCCTGAAGCACACCCACTACTACCACTAGAGCTGATAGGAATGCTTATAAGAAGCATCAAGATGATACATTAGATGTATCATGCCTATGCTCGCTACCATGAACTCTAAGCTTCAGAAGCAAAATGAGAACATGGATGCTTATGATATGGTTGAACATCTTTGACAACTGTATCAAGGACAAGCAAGACATAAGAGATTTGAGATCTCTAAAGCACTATTTCAGTGCAGAATGCAAGAAGGAAGTCTCGTAGGGCCTTATGTGCTCAAAATGATTAGGTATGTGGAGAATCTACAAAAATTAGGATTTTCACTAGGCCAAGAATTAGCCATTGACCTAATTCTACAATCATTGCCCAAAAGCTATAGTCAATTTATCATGAACTACAATATGAATGAAATTGACAAACCATTGCCTGAGATGTTAAGCATGTTGAGAACTTCTGAACTCAACCTTAAGAAGGCAAAGCCTAGTACTATTTTGATGGTGCAAAAGGGAAAAAGCAAATGGAAGCCCAAATGTAAGGGTAAGACCCAAGCCGAAGGCAAGGGTAAGACTCATACACTGAAACCTAAAGGAGGGGTTACTAAGGAAGGAACCTGCTTCCACTACGGTGAGACCAGACATTGGAAGAGGAACTGCAAGGTGTACCTAGAAAAACTAAAAAGGAAGAGAAGTGAGACTTCTGCCTCAGGTATATATGTTATAGAAGTCAATATATCTATTTCTTCTTCATGGGTATTAGATGTTGGATGTGCATCTCACATTTGTACTAATGTGGCGGGGCAGAGAAATAGTAGAGCATTGACAAAGGGCGAAGTGGACCTACGAGTAGCCAATGGTGCAAGAGTTGCTGCTGTCGTTGTAGGAACATATTCCTTATCTTTGCCCACTAGGCTTGTTTTAAAACTAGAAGAGTATTGTTATGTGCCTGCTTTAACCAAGAACATTATATCTATTTCTTGTTTAGACAAGAAGGATTTTTCATTTATAATAAAGGGCAAATGTTGTTTCGTTTATTTGAATGATATGTTCTACTGTAGTGCACCTTTAATAAATGGACTCTATGTTCTAGACTTTGAAAACCCAATCTATAACATAAATACCAAACGGTTCAAATCTAACGATTTAAACCAAACATATCTCTTGTATTATCACTTGGGTCGCATAAATGAGAGTTGTATATCCCAATTCTATAAGGATGGACTTTTGGACTCATTTGATTTTGAATCATATGAGACATGCAAATCTTGTCTTCAAGGCAAGATGACAAAGACTCCATTTAGTGAACATAGTGAAACATCTAATGACTTGTTAGGACTCATACATACAGATGTATGTGGCCCTTTCAAAATAGCAGCTAGAGGAGGCTACCATTACTTCATTACTTTTACTGATGATTTTAGTAGGTACGACTACGTGTATCTGATGAGACACAAGTCAGAATCCTTTGAAAAGTTTAAAGAATTCAAGAATGAAGTACAAAACCAACTTGGTAAGAGTGTTAAGATGCTTCGATCAGATCAAGGTGGGGAATACCTTAGCCAAGCATTTCATGACCATCTCCTTGAGTGTGGGATCATATCTCAACTCACTCCACCTAGAACACCATAATTGAATGGTGTATTAGAAAGGAGAAATCATACTTTATTAGATATGGTACTATCGATGATGAGTCAAACAGATCTTCCTACTTCCTTCTGGGGACATACTCTAGAGATGACCGCTTTCACACTTAACCGCGTTTCATCTAAGGTTGTCATAAATACACCATATACGATATGAACTGGGAAGAGCCCCAAAATATCTTTCATAAAGATTTAAGGTTGTGAGTCTTACATTCGACGACAAGTCTCAGATAAACTAGGACTCAAATCAGACAAGTGTTATTTTATAGGATATCCCAAGGAAACAAAGGGATACTACTTTTATAATTCCACATATGGCAAAGTATCTATTGCCAGAACTGGTGTCTTTCTAGAAAGGAAATTTGATTCTAGAAAAACTAGTGGGAGTAAAGTCAATCTTGAAGAAATTCAAGATGTACACACTAACATGGACACCTTGATGAAAACTGAACAAGTACCACAAGATGTTGTGGATCATGATATTTTTACACTACAAGAAGTTATGGAGCAACAACCTGTACAAGTAGCACAAGCTTTACGCAGATCTGATAGGACCCTTCATCAGCCTGAGAGATATTCTTTTCTCATGTCTGACAATGGTGATATAGTGCTACTTGATCTCAACAAGCCTACATCTTAATAGGAAGCTGTATAGGGCCCAGATTCTGAGAAATGACTAGAGGCCATGAGATCTGAAATGAAATCCATGGAATCCATGTACACTAACCAAGTATGGACTTTGGTTGATCCACCTGAAGGGATCAAATCCATTGGGTGTAAGTGAGTCTTCAAACCGAAGACTGACATGGATGGTCATATGCATACCTATAAAGGTAGATTGGTGGCTAAAGGTTTCAAGTAGAGTCATGGTATAGACTATGATGAACCTTTTCACTAGTTATGATGCACAAGTCCATTCGGATCATGATTGCTATTGCAGCTTATTATGATTATGAGATTTGGCAGATAGATGTCAAAACTGTATTTCTTAACGGAAATCTAGGAGGATGTGTACATGACACAACTTGAGGGGGTTGTCGATCCAAAGCATGCTGAAAAGGTATGTAAGTTGTAACAATCCATTTATGGATTGAAGCAAGCTTCTAGAAGCCAGAATCTTCGATTTGATGATGCAATCAAAGCATTTATTTCATAAAGAATGAAGATGAACCTTGTGTCTATAAGAATGTTAGTTGGAGCATAGTCATCTTTCTAATATTGTATGCAGATAACATACTTCTCATTGGAAATGATATCCCTACTCTTCAGTCAATGAAGATGTGGCTTGGGAATTGTTTCTCAATAAAGGACTTAGGTGAAGTAACCTACATTTTAGGCATCAAGATCTATAGGGATAGATCTAAGAGATTGCTTGGTCTAAGTCAGAGTACATACATTGACAAGGTGCTTAATCATTTCGCCACGCAGAATTCTAAGAAGGGATTCCTGTCAATGTCACATGGTGTGAGTTTTTCGAAGACTCAATACCCCTCTTCTAATGTAGAAAGGGACCACATGTATCAGATTCCATCTGCTATAGGGTCTATCATGTAAGCCATGCGTTGTACTTGTTAGTTAGAGCCCTAGAGCCAATCATTTGATGATTGTATGGACTCATGTATATCATATTCATGTATATATGTTAAGGCATTTGATTTTTGGTTATTATGCTTATTTGTATTAGTGCCAGATAAAATAAGTATAGTAACATCCTAGAGTAGAAAGGTTCTTACCTATATCAATCGATTGGTTGAATCGATAGTGAGATGATATAGGGAATACTACTCTAAATCATTCCTAGTCGAGTATTAACATTCAGGGACAATGTTAATACAATAAGACTAGCATGTAGGTCAGCTCGATGACTTGATCTCACAAGTCATGGATATAGAGATATCAAGCTGACACATGGGTATGCATTAGAGAATGTATACTGAATGACCCGCCATGAGAAAGTATCATGGATCGTTATATGAGTGTCATATACTTTCTCATATGGCTATTAGTATGACTATTAGTCCTTTGACCTGAAGTCACCATGGATCCCTACATAAGGAGTTATGTACTTTGGTTTCGTCAAACGTCACCCGTAACAGGGTGGACTATAAAAGCGATTACTGGGTATGTAATAAATTATGCAGAGGGATGTGAGTGATGTAGATGGGATCTATCTCTCCCATATGACGGGAGCGACATCAATATTCTTGATAGAGTTAGACCACGAAATGCATGGCCATCCCAAATGAGTCAACATGAGATGTTGAGCTCATTTGATCGAGTGAGTCTACTTGGAGTTCAAGATTTAGATTGATTAGAGGATGACACGGTCTATGCCTCACATTGATCAATCTAGATGTCAAGGCTAGAAGGACATTTGACATATTTTGTGAGGAGTCACAATTGGTAGTCACAAGGTGATGTCGGATCTCGACATTCTTGTAACTTGGGTAGTAATGATGTGTTGCTAGATACCGCTCATTACTTATGCTCCTAAATGGGTTTAGGGTATTGCCAACGTTATAAGAACCTATAGGGTCACACACTAAGGACAATTAGATGGAGATTTGGTTCATATGATGAACCAAGAGGATTAGATTCATTTGATGAATCATATTGAATTAAGAGTAATCCAAATTGGGCTAATTGAGTTGGACTCAAGTTGTTTCATGTATTCAATGAGTCTAATTTAGATTATGACTCATTAAATTAACTTAATTTAATGAATTAGATTCATTATATTAAGTTGGCTTGAATCATATGGTTGGATTAGATCAACCATGAGAGAGATTTGATCAAGTTTGACTTGATTTGAGAGGAAGAGAAAAAGTCATGTTTGACTTGACTTTTTGCCACATCACTAGTGAGTTGGCAAGATGTGGACCAATAGGATTGCTCCACATCATCAATGTGTGCCACATCATGGAGGTTACAAGCCTCCATAGCATTTAATGTGGCCGGCACACATTAAATGAGGAGGTTACACTTGTTGCCATGTCATTTAGTGAGGTGGCAAGATGTGGACCAATAGTGTTGATCCACATCATCCTAGAGTGCCACCTCATGGGGGTTACAACTCTTAATGGTCTCCACATTAATTGGAATTAATGTGGGGGTTACACCTCCTAGAGTGGCCGGCCACTTGATGGCTAAGGGGTTTTTTGAATTTCCTCTCATTGATTCATTCACTCTTCTTCTCCCTTGGGTTCTCTCTCTTCTCCTTCTCCCATTCCTTGGCCGAACACCCCATTGGTGCTAGCACACCTTATGTTTTGGTCATCTCCTTCTACTTGTGTCCGTGTGGATACATATAGAGGTTGTCTACTTTGACAACTAGAGATCCGGCGACATCTTGGACAAGCGGGAACGCGAAGGGCTTCGCTACAAGGGTAATGATCTTAACTTTAGTGTAGATCTAAAGTTTTTACAAACTCGTACAAGAAAAAGGTTTTTCGATAATTTTGTTTACGAATCTTTGCACGAGATCCATGGCTTTGGGTGACTCGGGGTTTTCGCGACGCGAAAAAGCGGTTTTCGCGGCCCGAAGAACCCAACAGTGGTATCAGAGCCACGTGCAAAGACTTGTACGAGTTCGTTTGTATTTTTATGAAAAATATACCTTCTGTGATTTTCTGTAAAAATTGAGTTTTTAGAGTTTTTATGAGTAATTTTTCCGTAGAAGCGAAGCACAAGTGTCTCGGCACTTGTAGGCTTCGGCTACCGGAAAATTTTCTTTTAAACGGCTTCATTTTTGCCCCAAATCCGTTTGGGACAGCGGGGTCGGGTGCCATTAGATCGCAAAGGAGCAACTCAAGATGGTTAGATCGTGGGTAGGGGCATTTCCCCTAACCCCGCAAGGGAATTTGCTTCGCGATTGCACCCGAAATCGCTAAAAACGAACCCGCCGGGAAGATTTTTCCGAAACGGCAATGTCTCGACCCAAATCATTTTGGGACAGCGAGTTTAGGCGCTATTGGATCGCAAAGGAACCCTCACGATGGTTAGATCGCGGGTAGGGGCGCTGCCCCTGGGCCCCGCAAGGGGATCCGTTCCGCGATTGCACCCAAAACCGCTAAACGGGGCCGCTGGGAAATTTTACTCATAAAAATTGTAAATATTATTTTTAAAATTATAGAAAAATTATGAAAAATATATAATTTTGAATTATATATTAATTTGTGATAGTCATGGCCCAAAATACCCAATAAGATTGGATTTGTGTTGTAATTCATAATACGACCTACGTGCCGTCATATGATTGTGTGTGCTGTATTTTTATTTTTTTTTTCCACAGCCTGCGCGTCGTGCCTTTCTCTTATTCTGGTTGTAAATTAGATTTAGACTCGAATGTAACTCGAGTTTCAAATTGTAATGTACAAATTGGAGCGGTGGAGGTCCACACGAGACGGAGTTCCGAGGCGGGCACGAGCAACACAAGGTGGTCAAAAGGAGGAGCTTGGAGAAGCTGTTGACCCTAGGTTGACCATTCGATCTTCTCATTGGCTTGAGAAGATCGTAGTAGGGTCATGACTAAATCACAAATAGATTAATTAATTAATTGTTATGTATCTGATGCATGTTTAATAATTAATTAATTAATTAGTGCCTTAACGATTAGATTAGATCTAAGTTGTGCACATGATGCACCCTTGCGATTAGATTAGATCTAAGTCGTGCACAAGATGCATCCTTCTCGATTAGATTAGATCTAGATCGAACCAACTCTAAATGTCTAACCGTGTCGTGATACCTATCACTACCTCGATCACATGTATTGTTGAATCTGCCAAAGCAGAGCAATACATATTATCTTGGTAGGGTACGGAGGGACAATCTTGGTCCCGCCTATCAACGCATGGGTGAATACAAACTCAATTAGATTGAGTATTCCTAGTTACTCATTTGGATCGAGTCAACTATAGGCATTCTTCCAATAGTTGGAAAGGTAGGACAAAATCACGTTTATATTAACTCTCGGGCGTATTAGCCAAAGCTAACTCGAGTTTTAATATAAATGCAGATATTGATTCTATAAACAAGAGTTGCATAGAGATGTAATTGGTAATCGTTACCTACCGATCATACTAAGCCTTAGCCGTATTAGCCAAAGCTAACTCAAGGGTTAGTATGATGTGGATCTTGTCCCACAAGAATTATATAATTTAGTGGGAGCAACGTTTAATTAAAGGCCTAATTATATGATTTTTAAAGAATATGATATTTATTTCTGCAAATTTTCTATTGTAGATAACCATGACGTCGAATACGAACACTTTCTTTCTGCGATATGTCCTTAAGAAGGACAAGCTCAACGGAGAAAATTTCCTGAACTGGTACAGGAACCTGAGAATAGTTCTCACTCAGGAATGTAAACTGTACGTTCTGGAGCAACCCATTCCGGAGGCTCCTCCTGCCACTGCCATGCGAGCTGACCGGGATGCTTACAAGAAGCATCAAGATGACGCATTAGATGTGTCCTGTCTAATGCTCGCAACCATGAACTCTAAGCTTCAGAAGCAACATGAGTTGATGGGTGCTTACGATATGGTTGCACATCTTCGTTAACTATATCAAGGACAAGCAGGGCACTGGAAGAGGAACTTCACAGGACACCTGGAAGATCTTAACAAGAAGAGAAATAAGATTTCTACTTCAGGTATAAATGTTATAGAAGTCAACCTCTCTATTTCTTCGTCGTGGGTATTAGATACCAGATGTGCTTCGCACATTTGTACTAATGTACAAGCACTGAGAAATAGCAGAGCATTGACAAAGGGCGAGATAGACCTACGAGTAGGCAATGGAGCACGGGTTGCTGCTGTTGCTGTAGGGACTTATTTTCTATCTCTACCCTCTGGGCTTATACTAGAGTTAGACGATTGTTGTTATATGCCTGCATTGACTAAGAACATTATATCAGTTTCTTGTTTGGACAAGAAAGGATTCTCGTTTATAATAAAGAACAAATGTTGTTCTGTCTATTTAAACAATATGTTCTATTGTAGTGCACCTCTGATGAACGGACTCTATATTCTAGAGCTTGAGAGCTCTATCTATAACGTTAGTACTAAGAGGTTCAAATCGAACGATATGAACCACACCTATCTCTGGCACTGTCGCTTAGGTCATATAAATGACAAGCGCTTATCCCAGCTCCATAAGGATGGTTTGCTGGACTCTTTTGATTTAGAATCATATGAGATATGCGAGTCATGCCTACGAGGTAAGATGACCAAGACTCCCTTTAGTGGGCACAGCGAGAGAGCGACTGATCTATTAGGACTCATACATAGTGATGTATGTGGCCCTTTCAATGTCGCTGCTAGAGGCGGTTATAGGTACTTCATTACATTTACTGATGATTTCAGTAGATACGGTTATGTGTACTTGATGACACATAAGTCGGAATCCTTTAAGAAGTTCAAAGAATTCAAGAATGAAGTACAGAACCAGCTTGGCAAGAGTATTAAGATACTTCAATCAGATCGAGGTGGTGAATACTTAAGCCATGAGTTTCGTGACTATTTAGTTGAGTGTGGGATTCTATCCCAACTCACTCCTCCTGGAACACCACAGTGGAATGGTGTATCCGAAAGGAGGAATCGTACCTTATTAGATATGGTACGATCTATGATGAGTCACACAGATCTTCCGACATACCTTTGGGGCTATGCTCTAGACACGGCAGCTTTCATTCTCAACCGAGTTCGATCCAAGGCCGTGATAAAGACACCATATAGGATATGGACTGGGAGAGATGCCCAGGTGTCTTTCATGAGGATTTGGGGCTGTGAGGCTTACGTACGACGTCAAGTCTCAGACAAATTAGGACCCAAATCCGACAAGTGCTATTTCATCGGATATCCCAAGGAAACTAAGGGATATTACTTCTACACTCCCAGTCAGCACAAGGTTGTTGTGGCAAAGACTGGAGTCTTTATAGAAAGGGACTTTGTTTCTAGAAAGACTAGTGGGAGCACGTTCGATCTTGAAGAAGTTTAAGATGCAAACAATAGCACTGATGCCTCGATGGAAATTGAACTGGAACCACAAAGTGTTGTGGATGATGTTCCACAAGGAGTTGAGGAACAACAACCAGTTCAAGTAGACATACCTCTTCGCAGGTCTGATAGGGTACGTCGTCAGCCTGAGAGATACTCATTTCTCTTGTCTGACCATGATGACATTGTGTTCATAGAGGATGAGCCCACCACCTATCAAGAAGCTGTGATGAGACCAGATTCCGAGAAATGGCTAGAAGCCATGAGATCCGAGATGGAATCCATGTACACCAACCAAGTATGGACTTTGGTTGATCCACCTGAAGGGGTAAAACCCCTTTGGGTGCAAGTGGGTCTTTAAGAGAAAGACTGACATGGATGGACTTATCTATAAGGGTCGCTTGGTAGCTAAAGGTTTCAAGCAGATTCATGGTATTGACTATGATGAAACCTTTTCTCCAGTGGCGATGTTTAAGTCCATTCGGATCATGCTTGCTATTGCAGCCTACCATGACTATGAGATATGGCAGATGGATGTCAAAACCGCGTTTCTGAATGGAAACCTACTCGAGGATGTGTACATGACACAACCTGAGGGTTTTGTAGATCCACAGCATACTAGTAGAGTATGCAAGCTGCATAGGTCCATTTATGGACTAAAGCAAGCTTCTCGGAGCTGGAATCTTCGATTCGATGATGCGATCAAACAGTTTGGTTTCATCAAGAACGAAGATGAGCCTTGTGTCTACAAGAAGGTTGTAGGGGATATAGTTGTTTTCCTCATATTGTATGTGGTTGACATACTACTCATTGGGAAGGACATCCCTATGCTTCAGTCTGTCAAGACCTGGCTAGGGAGTTGCTTCTCAATGAAGGACTTAGGTGAGGCATCCCGCATTCTTGGGATACAGATCTATAGAGATAGATCTAAGATATTGATTGGCCTAAGTCAGAGTACATACATTGACAAGGTACTCCTTCGGTTTGCCATGCAGAATTTCAAAAAGGGATTTCTGCCGATGTCACATGGCGTGAGTCTTTCGAAGACTCAAGGTCCCTCTTCTAGAGAGGAGAGAGATCGCATGGATCAGATCCCTTATGCCTCAGCCATAGGATCGATCATGTACGCCATGCTATGTACTCGACCTGATGTCACGTATGCTTTGAGCATGACTAGCAGATACCAGTCATAACTAGGTGAAAGTCACGGGATAGCGGTCAAGAATATTCTTAAGTACTTAAGAAGGACTAAAGAATATTTCTTGATATATGGAGGCAATGATAAGCTAGCTGTAAAGGGTTACAGTGATGCTACCTTCCAGACCGATCAGGATGATTAAAGATCACAGTCGAGGTTCGTGTTTTGCTTAAATGGTGGTGCTGTGAGCTGGAAGAGTTCGAAGCAGGAAACAGTAGCTGATTCTACAACAGAGGCCGAGTATATTGCTGCATCAGAGGCAGCAAAGGAGGCAGTTTGGATCCGCAAGTTCATCACTGAACTTGCGGTGGTTCCTAGCATCGCTGATCCAGTTCAGCTCTATTGTGACAATAATGGAGCTATAGCACAGGCGAAGGAACCTCGCTCACACCAGCAGACCAAGCACATACTACGGCGCTTCCATCTCATTCGAGAGATTATCGATAGAGGAGATGTGAAGATTTGCAGAATACCTACAGAGGCTAACATCACAGATCCCTTGACCAAGGCTTGGGCACAGAGGAAGCATGATGGTCACACTAGGTCATTAGGCCTTAGAGCCTATACTGATTGACACTAGTGCTAGTGGGAGATTGTTAGTTAGAGCCCAAGAGCCAATCATTTGATGATTGTATGGACTCATGTATATCATATTCATGTATATATATTAAGGCATTTGATTTTTGGTTATTATGCTTATTTGTATTAGTGCCAGATAAAATAAGTATAGTAACGTCCTAGAGTAGAAAGGTTCTTACCTATATCAATCGATTGGTTGAATCGATAGTGAGATGATATAGGGAATACTACTCTAAATCATTCCTAGTCGAGTATTAACATTCAGGGACAATGTTAATACAATAAGACTAGCATGTAGGTCAGCTCGATGACTTGATCTCACAAGTCATGGATATAGAGATATCAAGCTGACACATGGGTATGCATTAGAGAATGTATACTGAATGACGCGCCATGAGAAAGTATCATGGATCGTTATATGAGTGTCATATACTTTCTCATGTGGCTATTAGTATGACTATTAATCCTTTAACCTGAAGTCACCATGGATCCCTACATAAGGAGTTATGTACTTTGGTTTCGTCAAACGTCACACGTAACAGGGTGGACTATAAAGGCGATTACTGGGTATGTATTAAATTATGCAGAGGGATGGGAGTGATGTAGATGGGATCTATCTCTCCCATATGATGGGAGCGACATCAATATTCTTGATAGAGTTAGACCACGAAGTGCATGGCCATGCCCAAATGAGTCAACATGAGATGTTGAGCTCATTTGACCGAGTGAATCTACTTGGAGTTCAAGATTTAGATTGATTAGAGGATGACACGGTCTATGCCTCACATTGATCAATCTAGATGTCAAGGATAGAAGGACATTTGACATATTTTGTGAGGAGTCACAATTGGTAGTCACAAGGTGATGTCGGATCTCGACATTCTTGTAACTTGGGTAGTAATGATGTGTTGCTAGATACCGCTCATTACTTATGCTCCTAAATGGGTTTAGGGCATTGCCAACATTACAAGAACCTATAGGGTCACACACTAAGGACAATTAGATGGAGATTTGGTTCATATGATGAACCAAGAGGATTATATTCATTTGATGAATCGTATTGGATTAAGAGTAATCCAAATTGGGCTAATTGAGTTGGACTCAAGTTGATTCATGTATTCATTGAGTCTAATTTAGATTATGACTCATTAAATCAACTTAATTTAATGAATTAGATTCATTATATTAAGTTGGCTTGAATCATATGGTTGGATTAGATCAACCATGAGAGAGATTTGATCAAGTTTGACTTGATTTGAGAGGAAGAGAAAAAGTCATGTTTGACTTAACTTTTTGCCACATCACTAGTGAGTTGGCAAGATGTGGACCAATAGGATTGCTCCACATTATCAATGTGTGCCACCTCATGGAGGTTACAAGCCTCCATAGCATTTAATGTGGCCGGCCCACATTAAATGAGGAGGTTACACTTGTTGCCATGTCATTTAGTGAGGTGGCAAGATGTGGACCAATAGTGTTGATCCACATCATCCTAGAGTGCCACCTCATGGGGGTTACAACTCTTAATGGTCTCCACATTAATTGGAATTAATGTGGGGGTTACACCTCCTAGAGTGGCCGACCACTTGATGGCTAAGGGGTTTTTTGAATTTCCTCTCATTGATTCATTCACTCTTCTTCTCCCTTGGGTGCTCTCTCTTCTCCTTCTCCCATTCCTTGGACGAACACTCCATTGGTGCTAGCACACCTTGTGTTTTGGTCATCTCCTTCTACTTGTGTCCGTGTGGATACATATAGAGGTTGTCTACTTTGACAACTAGAGATCCGGCGACATCTTGGACAAGCGGGAACGCGAAGGGCTTCGCTACAAGGATAATGATCTTAACTTTAGTGTAGATCTAAAGTTTTTACAAACTCGTACAAGAAAAAGGTTTTTCGATAATTTTGTTTACGAATCTTTGCACGAGATCCATGGCTTTGGGTGACTCGGGGTTTCCGCGACGCGAAAAAGTGGTTTTCGCGGCCCGAAGAACCCAACAGTACTCACCCAAATGTCTCGTATGCATTAGGCACGACGAGCAGATATTAGTTAGATCCAGGTGAAAGTCATTGGATAACAGTTAAGAATATTCTTAAGTACTTGAAAAGAACTCATGATTATTTCTTGATTTTTGGAGACGATGAATAGCTTGTTGTAAAGGGTTACACTGATGCTAGCTTCCACACTGACAAGGATGATTCTAGATCGTAGTTAGGGTATATATTTTATTTAAATAGGGGAGCTGGGTATTAGCTACTATAGCGGTTTCATCTCATTCGAGAGATCGTCGATAGATGAGATGTGAGGATATGCAGAGTACCGATCGATGCTAACATTACGGATCCCTTGATTAAGGCTTTGGAACAGAGGAAGCATGGTGGTCATACTAGGTCACTGGGTATTAGATATTTCAATGATTAGCACTAGTGCTTGTAGGAGATTGTTAGTATTAGCCCTAGTACCAATTATGAGATGATTGTAAAGGGCTCCTTTTGTATCATATTTCATTATTAATAAAGGCAAAGTTGGTTATTATATTTACTCCAGTTCAGTGTCGAATGAATAAGTATAATAATGTCCTAGAGTGGGAGGTTTTAATCTAGAACATATCAATTGGTTGAATTGATAATGAGATATTGTAGATATACATAGAACACTACGCTTAACTATTCCTAGTCAAGCATTAATAAGAAAAGACAATATTAATGCATTGAGACTAGCATGTATGTCAACGGATGACTTAATTTCATAAGTTATGGATATAAGATATCTGATTAACACATGAGTATATATTATAGAATATATACTAAATGACCCACTATGAGAATGTTTCATGGATCATTATATAAGTGTCATAAACTTTCTCATGTGACTATTAATATAAATAGTCCTTAGACCTGAAGTCACTACGGTTCCCTATATAAGGAGTTGTATACTTTGGTATCGACAAACGTCACTCGTATCAGAGCCAAGTTGGCGATACTTGTTTGTATATCGTGTTACGGATTTTGAGATTTATCTGATACCAATTTATTGGTATCAGAGCACGGTTTACGAGTCTTATATTCCGTGTTTCGGATTTCATGTTTTAGTTTTCTCAATGTGACTTTTCGGGTTTTGAGGACCTGGCAGCGGCAGGACATCTCCAAGCTGTAGGAGGTATGTTAGTATACTGTTATCCTACCTTTTGTTAGTATATGCATTGTTGACTATGATAGTTATGACATATATTAGCACTTTGTATTTAGTACCTGTCTGGTTGTTGTAGCATATATTACATGTGATGGGTTAGCCATTGATCATGATCAATAGAGATCAAGGATTACCCTCTCTGGTGATTTTTCATATCATACCACCAGTAGTTTTAGCTTCTGTTACTACTAGTTGGTTAGGAGATGGAGGCCCAGACCAGCCTCTGCTATTATTAGCTGTGTAGTGGATAGTATCTACATATTCATGATGACTTAGCCAGTAGTATACTATTTTATCTTAGTTAATTTCATCAGTAGAAAAATTGATTTACTCTTGTTAGATCGGTCAATGGAAGACTGATTTACGTTTGTCGATTTGGGTAGTCGTGGATTGATATACCTTAGTTGCTTGTGGAGGATTACTTGTGGGTTATTTGTGCTTAGTTAGGTATCTAGAGCACATTTGAGTACAAGGCTTGTACTAATGTGGAAAGGATTGAAATAACCGTATATCATTGTCGGCTCGACTAGTTTTAGAGGATCGATGTATCCTATTCCATGAAGACTTTGACCATGGACTATATGTACCTGGTTGGATAACTTAGAAGGTGCATTGGGATAGGTGACCCCCGCTAATGTAAGAAAGTGTAGAGCTAATTGCTTACCACATATGAGATGCAACCATTACTAGTGTATAACTTGGAGAGTACATTAGGATTTATGATGATAAAATTTTCCCCATTAGATATAGTCTCGATAGTGTACGACATTGACTTGCAATGTTATACCATGGCGTGTATATCTTTCTTAGCCTCTACTAGTTCCTTTGAACCTAGAGCAGGGTTGTTACTGGATGATTAGACTACTTTATTTTGGATTTTCTATGATTGATGTATTCCTTCTTGAGACATATGCTTGATTTTTGTTTAGGTATACCCTTAACCCATGAGTGTTGGTAGCATAGGGTTGGTCTCTTTGATTGAGCTAGTATGCTGATTTTGCATGTCTACGTTGTGTGTATACAAAATTAGTATGCGTTGTAGGAGTTCTATGATAGATAGTTCATTTGCAGGTAGTGTGAGTATTCACATCCAGTTATGGCTATTGTAGGTTTCTAGTGGATTATAGCTAAGTGGCTAGTTGTACGTGTCTGATTTGATTATTGAAAGTATCTTGTTGATTTAATCTGTGTCGTGGTATATGCACATGTGTTTGAGTGTCTTATTGGAAGTATCTTATCGATTAAATTGGTATTGTGATATGTACACATGTGTTTGGTGTGATATTTGAGGTATCTTGTTGATTATATTTGATTTGTGAGTGCACTCAGGTTTAGTATATTTTATTGGAAGTATATGTTGACTATACTCATAGGATATGTGTACACATGTTAGGCGAGTATTATTGGACATGTATTGTCGATTATACTTACGATGATATATACACATGGGTTTCGATAAGTGTTGTTTGAGATTTCATGCTGGTTATACATGTGTTGTGTGTGAGATTGATGTGTACTAATTGGAGGATCATGTTGATCAAATCCTAGTTGTGTGTGCACGTGTGTCAAGTGCATTATTGGTAGTCTCATGATGATTCTACTTATATGCAGTGTCTACATTATGTCATTGTGATATTGCTCTGTCAACCAATTCTTTTATTAGTGGGGGACCCACTATGATGTTGATAGAGTTGATGATGGATTTGATTTGCTTACTAGATTGTGATACCCTAGGTTACTCACAGTGATATGTGATAGAATGATTTCGTGCAGTCACTAGTTGTATAGTTAGATGTCTTGTACATATTATGGATTGTTTGTGGCGGAGCGTTGCTCCCACATATTATGGACTATTTATGGGGGAGCGTTGCTCCCATATATTTTGGGTTGTTTGTGGTGGAGTGTTGCTCCCACATATTTTGGTTTGCTTGTGGTGGAGCGTTGCTCCCTCATGTTATAGATTGTCTGTGGTGGAGCGTTGCTCCTATATATTTTGGATTGTTGTGGTGGAGCGCTGTCCCACATAGGTTGCCTTGTTGGTGGTAGAGCGTTGCTCCCACATATGTAATATTTCTTGTGATGGAGCGTTGCTCTCACACTAGATGATCTATTCTTTGGTGATTTGTAGTTAGTGATCAGATTTTCGACTTGTTATTGGGGATCTCTAGTTGAGATGTCTGTTGTACAGACATTATGAGTTTTTGGTAATGCCATTTGGGCTTACCGATGCTCCAGCGGTATTTATGGATTTGATGAACCGCATCTTTATAGAGTATCTAGATCAGTTTATTGTCATTTTCCTCGATGACATATTGATCTATTCGCGTTACGAGGAGGAACATGTACAGCATCTTCGCATAGTCTTGGAGAATTTTTGACGACATCAGCTATATGCGAAGTTCAGCAAGTGTGCCTTCTGGCTATCTTCAGTCGGTTTTCTGGGACACGTGGTCTCTATCAGAGGTATTTCAGTAGACCCTCAAAGGATCGAGGCTGTCACCAGCTGGGAGTAGCTGAAGTCAATGCAGGAGATCAGTAGTTTTCTGGGACTGGCCGGATATTACCGACGTTTTGTCGAAGGTTTCTCCCGCATTGCTATGTCGCTGACACGCCTGACCAAGAAAGGCGTGAAGTTCACTTGGACAGAGGATTGTGAGACTAGTTTCCAAGAGCTGAAGCGGAGATTAGTGTCAGCTCTGATTTTTGGTTTTACCTTCCGGAGAGGACGGATTCGTGCTCTATACCGACGCATCTTTTCAGGGTTTGGGTGCTGTTTTGATGCAGCACGGCAGGGTAGTCTCCTATGCTTCTCAGTAGTTGACGGAGCATGAGAAGAACTACCCAGTACATGATTTGGAGTTGGCCGTCATTATTTATGCCTTGAAGATTTGGTGGTATCATCTTTATTGTATTACATTTGAGATTCTCACTAATCATAAGAGTCTCAAATACCTTTTTACTTAGAAGGAACTTAATCTCCAACAGAGGAGATGGATGAAGTTCCTGAAGGATTATGCTTGCACCATTAGCTATCACCCGGGGAAAGCTAATATGATTGCCGAGGCACTTAGCTGGAAGTCCAGAGGAACTTTGGCTTGCCACCGGACTTCAGTCACAGACTTGGTTCAGGGTTTCTCCGAGTTAGACCTTGAGGAGAAGGGACAGACAGAGCAGGGTATTCTTGTTACCATGGTTGCTCAGTCGTCGATCAGGACGAGGATCCGAGAGGCCCAGGCTGGTGATCAACATTTGCAGTTTATTGGCAGCCAGATAGCTTCCGAACAGCAGACCGAGTTCATGCGAGATGAGGAGGGTATTATATACTTCCGAGATAGATTATGCGTACCTTAGTCTCACCCAGTCTTACAGGAGCTACTTCAGGAGGCTCATCGCTCTCGATTTTCAATCCATCCAGGTGAGACCTGCATGTATCGAGATTTAAGGCATTTCTACTGGTGGAACGGTATAAAGAAAGAAATCGTGAAATTCGTAGCTAGATGTCTTGTCTGTCAGTAGGTGAAGGCTGAGCACCAGAGACCTGCCGAATTACTTCAGCGGATTCTTATTCCTGAGTGGAAATGGGAATATATTACCATGGACTTTGTGGTGGATTTGCCGAGGACACGACGAGGCCATGACGTGATTTGGGTACTCGTTGATAGATTAACTAAATCGGCGCACTTCTTAACAATATGAAAGACTGATTCCCTGGATCGACGGGCGGATCTGTATTGCAGGGAGATCATCAGATTACATGGTGTCCCTCTGACTATTATTTTGGATAGAGACCCCCGGTTGACGTCTCATTTTTGACAGAGTCTGCAGCAGGCCTTGGGCACTCAACTCCGATTCAGTATAGTTTTTCATCCGCAGATAGATGGACAGTCAGAGTGGACTATTCAAACTCTAGAGGACTTGCTGAGGTCATATGTATTGGATTTTGGAGGTAGTTGGGAGAACCATTTGCCATTGGTAGAGTTCGCCTACAACAAAAGTTTTCATTCGGCTATCCAGATGGCACCGTTTGAAGCGTTGTATGGTAGGCCTTGTTGGACACCCACCCTTTGGGATGAGGTTGGGGAGGCCCAGTTGTTGGGACCTCATAGAGCTCAGCATGAGGCAGAAATGGTCCGTACTATCAGACGAAGGATGTCAGAGGCGCATGACCGCCAAAAGAGTTATGCAGATCGGAGGCGCAGACCCCTAGAGTTCTCTACAGGTGACCATGTATTTTTGTGAGTTTCACCCACAAAAGAGGTGAAGAGTTTTGGCCTCAGAGGTAAGCTAGCTCCGCGATACATTGGACCTTTCCAGATCTTGGAGAGGATATGAGCGGTAGCTTACCATCTAGCACTACCACCGTCCTTGATAGGTGTCCACGGCGTATTCCACGTATCTATGTTGAGGAGATACATACCCGACCGACACATGAGCTGACAGATATCTCAATTCCTTTTCAGCCTGACGTTACCTATGAGGAGGTTCCGGTACGGATTTTTGGACCGGAAAGAGCGTCAGATGCGGAACAGAACAATCCGACTGGTTAAAGTCGGATGACAACATCATATGGATGAGGAGGTTACTTAGGAGCTCGATGATACTATCCAAGCTCGATACCCCCATCTTTTCACTTGAGGTATGTGATTTAATTTACTGTTCAGCATTTATACTCTTTACCTGTTGTTAGTATTTGCTGATGGTAGATAAAGAAATTTGGGGACCAAATTTTTATTAGTGGAGGAGAATGTAAAATATCAAAAAATGGCGAATAATGATAAGGGAATTATCTAGAATTTTTATAAATTTTTCTAGAATTTTTCGGAGATCATATGGATGAGTTTACGGGGATAAAAACTGGGCCCCGGGAAAGTCTATTTAGGCTACCCCACTAAATGAGGAAAAGTTATATTTTTGTTTTTCTTTTCCTATTTTTCTTTTTCTTTATTTTCTCTCCCCCGCGTGCCTTAACCTTCCTCCTCCTCGCATCGAGCCGCCGACCCCTTGCCAAAAACTGCCACGCGATGGTTCCCACTCCTCTTCCGCCGCAGATCCCTTCCTCTTCTTTTCTCCCGAGCACCGGTATCGGAGCCCTAGCACCGTTGTTGTCGCCACAGCCGACGCGGCCGAGATTCCCCTCAGCCCTAGCGCCGACGCCCCACTCTCGACGCCACAGCCGTCGCGACCGATCGCTAGCCACCCGAGCCCTCTCCTCCTCATCCATTCCGAGCCGCGCACCACCCGACATCTATTGGCGCCGCTCTTCCCCTCTTCGGATTTGCGCGCCGACACACCACAGATCGCTTTCCCTCTCTGCCCTAGTTGGATTCCTCCCTTCTGTGGCCTAACTCCGAGTTTCCACCGCCGGTTCCTTTTTCATCCACCAGTTGCCGGCAGAGATGCAAAGAGGGGCTTCGAATTCAGTAAGGGAGATTTTGGGTAGGGTTGTTCACTATGGGATTTTTGATTTGGGCTCTTGGGATGTACCAATTGACGGTTCACTGTGGTAAAAGTCACTAATTTCGTTGTCTTACTGCTGGAGCAGGGAAGAACCACTACTGCTAGGGTTTTTGGGTGTTGATCATGCTGCTGTACTGCCGCTGAGGAGTTATAGGGTAACAAAATCTTATTTCTTATTAGACTTCCTGATTTGGAAAAAAATTTATTTAGGTTGTTAGTATAATTGATGATGAATTAGGTTCATGTGTAGGTTTTAAAGTAATCGAACAGTGGAATGGAACCCTAAGTTTAGATTGGGGATAGTTAATTGGGATTAACTGGTTAATTAGGGTTCCTAGAGAAAATAATTTGGTTTAGTTATTTTGTTTATAATTAAACTTAGCTAAACTGTACGATTTATTACAGGACTTTGATTTGAGACGGTGTCTCGACGAGCGATCTATTTCGGATACGATCCTTTTGATGGAGACGGGTACCTTAACTTATCTTTGATAATGTCATGTTGATATGTTTAGTAGGATATAGCCTTTAGTAATAATTATGTTTGTCCTTGTTTCAATATGTCGCTACCGGATACCTGTTATATGCTTATTTGCTCACTTGTTATGCATTTTATGTTAGTACTCACACGATTATATATTTGCTCATAGAGGTAGTGACATACCATGCCTTATTATGTTCAGGACCTAGGTTTTTATTTATACCATAGCGGACTTGTATACCCTAGATCTGTGGATTTGACTTATTGATATTAGGGTACACATTTTATATATATGGATTGGTTCAAGATATTGCTATGCTTAGTGTCATGCACCATTCGCATGATTGCATGCTGCGCGATAGTCTGCTCCATTATTGTTGAGCACATCGCTAATTTCATCTCTATCGGTGCTCCGCTGGACGCTCATGGGTAGCATGATGCAGCGTGGTAGCACATCAGATTTGCTCGGTGGTGCTCTGCTAGGACGCTCATGGGTATTGTGACTGCAGCGTGGTAGTACGCGGGGATCCCTCCCCGTCATTGTGCACCGGGAGATGAGAGCATTGCGCTCTCCCACTTATGATTTGGGATAGGAGGATAGGTGTACTCCAACAGCATCCTGTCCACTCGATCACTCATCAAGAGTAGTGATGTCAGAGTGCACGATTGTCACAGCCCTACCCACTCGGTCTCACCATCGTGTGTGAGATGGCTGACTGGCGTCAGGAGTGATCAGGACCCATCATTGACATTATATGCATTTATGCATTTACTGATTGTGGTTGCTGCACTTATATGCTGCATTTAGATAGATACATATGTTTGACATGCATACAGGATTTATTATACTTTTGGTCTGACGACCTAACTATTCTGATAGGAGGCCTTGGTGAGTACAATTCTCTTCATCCTTTTCTATTGTGCATTTCCAGCTTTTGTCCAGGAGACTGTACTCTATAGTTATTACTGTCTGTTATAGCTTACTATACATGTCAACTGGCATCTGCTGAGTTGTTGAACTCAACCCCGTGGACACTATCTTTTTCCGGTACCAGATTGTTATGGAGTCGCTTGGAGTATCCTGTCTGCCGGTTCCCACGTCACATCAGAAGACTTACAGTTTCCCTTTATATTTTATTTATTTTATATGTTAGTGTATTTAGCCTTGTGCTCCGATTTTGTTTCTGGAGTATTGTTGTTGTTACGTGATATTTTTGTATTGTTTGTTGGTTGTGTAAGCCTAGCCGGCTAGCAGTCTTGTAGTTTGATTTGTATTTGGTTTTCTATTGTATTCCGTTGTGTTTGGTTTGGTACAGCCGAGTGGGCTGTTAGATCTACATATAACTGCGTGGTTGTGTTTTTATTGTATCAACCGAGTAGGCTGCATATAAACTACGTGGTCGTACATATGTTCCAGCCGCCTGTGGCTGATGTATACTATGTCTGTAGGAATGTTTCAGATTGTCACCCGTACAGGGGAGGTGCTGCCGAAATTTCTTCAGATTGGGACTTCCCCGGGGTGTGACACCCGTAACAGGATGGACCATAAAGTCAATCACTGGGTATGCAATAAGTTATGCGGAGAGATGTGAGTGATGTAGATGTGATCTATATCTTCCATATAACAGAAGTGATATCTATGGACCCTTTGATTAGTAGGACACAAGAATGTATGGTCATTTTTAAATGAGTCAATATACGATATTGAGCTTATTTGATTGAGTGTGTTTACTTAGAGATCAAGAAACACAAAGATTGATAAGAGGACGACATGGTCTATGTAAGGGAATAGGTTGCTTAAACACGCAAACGCGTAGTGGAAAAAACCTATTTCCTCTAGAAGATCCATGTGAAGGGAAACATAATCTTATACTAAGTTAGATCTAAAGACATGATAGAGTTATACCTCTGAAGTGTTCTCACGATCTCCCGACAGCTCGGATCATAGCACGATCAAGCGTTCGCGCCTCTACGGTATCCACATGAACAAGCCTTGCCTTTATTTGTCTCACAAACTCAACAAGATGGAGAAGAACACACAAGGTTGTGCTAGCAACCTACAAGTGTGTTTCGGCCAAGATGAGAAAGTGGAAGAAGAAGAAGCAAAAGCGACCTTTCACCTTCTCAAGTGATGAAAATCTTATGAAAAATATCATCCAAATGATATTTATAGCCATACCATGGAATACCAAGAGTCTCCACCCTTTCATCTTCTAATCCAATGGCTCAAAATCAACCATTCAATCCAATGGTTGAATTTTGACCATTCAACTTCCTTGGTAAACTCAAGTTCACCCAATGAGTCTAACCCATTGATTCCCATGCAATTCGACTCAATCCAATAATTGGATCTATTTGAGTCTAATTCAATGAATCTAATTCAGATTATACTTAATCTAATGAGTGGGTTTATTCGAGTCTAACTCAATGATTAATCCAAAAAGCCTAATCATCTCATGATTGGCTCTTAGGGCTAATTACTAACAATCTCCCACTAGCACTAGTGCCAATTATCACTAAGATGACACCAACACTTTGGATTTACCCATTATTCTTAATATCCTTTATATTTTAGTCAAACTAAAATACTCATTTCCATGTCTACTTGTTCTTTGTGGGTGACCCTGTAGGCTCTCGTAACATTGGCAATGTATTCAAATCAACATTTGCGATACATAAGCAATGAGTGGCATCTAGCAAGGCATCATTGCTACCCAAGTGACGAGAAAGTCATGATCTGACCTAACCTTTCCGTGGCTATCATGTTGTATGACTTGGTCCCTCTATCCTTGATATCTAGATTGATCAATGAGGCATCGACCGTGTCATCCTCTTATCAATCTTTGTGTTTCTTGATCTCCAAGTAGACACACTCAATCAAATAAGCTCAATATCTCATATTGACTCATTTGCGCATGACCATGCTTTCTTGTGTCCTACTAATCAAGGGGCCCACAGATATCACTTCCGTCATATGGAAGGGATAGATCCCATCTACATACTCACATCCCTCCGTATAATTTATTGCATACCAGTGATCGACTTTATAGTCCACCCTGTTACGGGTGACGTTTGACAATACCAAAGTATACAACTTCTTATGTAGAGAACCATAGTGACTTCAGGTCTAAGGACTGTTCATACCAATAGTCACATGAGAATGTTTATGACACTCATACGATGATCCATGAAACATTCTCATGGCGGGTCATTCAGTATATATTCTCTAATATATACCCATGTGTCAACCTGATATCTTGTAATACCCACTAAGATTGTAAGATAAATATATGAATGTGAGATTTTTCCTTAGAAAAATAATAGGAAGTGAGTTGAAGCAAAATGAAATAAAATGAAATAAAAAGAAGAGGAGGTCAAGGATTGAACCATAAACCTCTTATATTATATTTCATAGAATTAATTAGTAGAAACCAATTGGGATAGAGAAATGATATTGATAGCAAAGGAGGGAAACTCATGATAAAGGTAAGAGTAAAAGCTAGCCAAAAGAAAACAAGAAAAGAGCAAGAGAAAGACAACTTGCCTTCCTCCCTTTCTCTCCCTATTCCTCTTTGATTTTGCCGAAAACTTAAAGAGGAATTAAGGGGATTCATTCCCCCTTATTTTATCATGAATTGTGAGAATAAATAGAAAATAAAATAAATGTAAGAAAAATAGAAAATGGGTTAAGGGAGAAGGAAAGCAAAAATCAATTTTGCTACCTCTTCCCCCTTAACATAAAAGAGAGCAAGAAAAGAGAAAATTATTTTTCTCTCATTTTCTCTCATTCATCCTCTCCCTCACTGAGAACACCACAGTCCCCTCTCCTCCATCTTCAGCCCCAAAGCCAAGTTTTTCACTAAGAAAGCTTAAGATACAAGGAGGACTTAGCAAAGGAATCAAAGGAAAGGAACTAGAAGAAGAAGCTACTTCTTCTTCACCATACCTTAGATCCACAAGCGAAAAGGATGTAAGCTTCCCCTCACCTGTGGTACAAGGCTTTTATGAGATTTTCGGATTCTATAAGGATTAGAAAACCTAGGAAAGAATTTAAGAAAATTCGTCTAAAGAAAGGGTTTCCAAATCTAGGATGATTTAAACAAGTCCTTATTTCATGATATTATTTCTATGCTATGTAGGAAGGATTTTATTCATGTTTTTATACTTAAATGATGCTTGATCAGTGGAGTACCTAACCCTAGAATTTCGGCCAAAAATATGTTAAGGAGGTTAGGGAAAAATATTGTTTAACTAAACTAGTACAAAATTTCTCCCATGAACTACTAAGGGTTTTTATTGGTTTTCTTGCTTGAAAGTTACTTGAAACCAAAGAAATCCATTTATATGTTTCGGCCAAGAAAAGGGCTTAGGGTTAGGAAGACCTTTAAATTTAAATAACCATGTTTGTATGATAGAATATAGAGTTCTCTTAAAGAATTGCATGTTGTACATTGCTAGAAATTCATGAACTCTTATTTTAGATTTTCGGCCATGATAAGATGGATAGTTTAGAAAAACTTAAACAAAATTCTAATATGCTCAAGACCTCTGTGATAATATGATATGAAAGTTGTTTAATGCTCTTATGTTTAAATTGAGTATAGAAAATTAGTTACATGATATATGACATGTAAGATCACAAGGGTCCTAGCTTGTTTATGAACCAACTTTGTATATGATGTTCTTAGTAATTTTTGCCATGAAACTTACTTAGATTTTCCATGCTTTAGGCCACTTAAAACTTAGTTTAGAGATTGGTAGGTTTCGGCCATAAGGAGAAATAAAAGAAAAAGGGAAAGAAACCTAGGAAGCCTAAAACACAATTCACATGTATGTTTATTATGCTTGTCCTTACACATGCTATGAAACTTGTATAATTTCTCATGCTTTTAGGCTATTTGAAGCAAGTTTATATTCTGTGAGTTTGGCCAAGTAGGGTTTAAAAGACCTAGAGGCCTTAGAAATGAAACCAAATGTGTTAAAAGTGCTTCTTATGAAAATATGATAAGGTGTTGATTGTGTCACATATTTGTATAATTTTTCCATGACCTAAATGGATCATTGTGTGTTTCGGCCATGAAAGAATAGATGCCCTAGAAACCCTAGAACAAGAATTAAATATTCTTATGTCACTCTACATGAAATATGATAAGTAGAAAACCAAAGTTCTCATACTATATGTTGTTTAGTGACCTAAATGAGGCTAGGGTAAGTTTCGGCCATACCTATTGTATGATGTCTTGTTATGAATTTATACATGATGTTAGTTCAAGTTCACATGCTTGTATGTTTGTTTTTAGCCCTAATGAACACTTGTTAAAAGTTTGACCAAGATATACGTTAAGGGCTTGAAGAACTTAAGAACTAGCTCAATATGCTTACTATGCTATTTGAAAAAAAATGATATAAATATGGTTTAAGGTTTCCATGCTTTCATGACATTTGGGACCTTGTTTATATACTGATAGGGTTCGGCCACATGAGTTTAAGGACTTGGAGAACTTAGAAACCAAGTTAATCATGCTTATAATGCTTCCTATGAAATTTATGTGATGATGATTTAGGTTTCACATGCTTGGAGGTTGTTTTTACCTAAATTGAGACCTAAGGGGGTTCGGCCATGATAGGAACCCAAGGGTTTAGGAAGCTTAGAACCCAAGTTAACTATGTTACCATGTTTCTTATGATAGTATAATCACATGATACACCCTTATGCTTAACCATGTATGCTTGTGATTTATACCTTTTTATGATATGGTATGTGGATAGAGATATGCATATTTTAATGATATGTTATGTGCTTAGAAATATGCATATTTTAATGATATATTATGTGCTTAGAAATATGCATGCTTTAATGATATGCTATGTGCTTAGAATATGCATACTTTTATAATATGCTATGTGAGTAGAAATATGCATGCTTTAATGATATGCTATGTGCTTAGAATATGAATGTTTTTATGATATGCTATGTGGATAGAAATATGCATGCTTTAATGATATACTACATGTTTAAGTGATGCATACTTTCTATGATATGATGTATGCCTAAGTGATGCATACTTTCTTAAGACATGATGTATGTCTAAGTGATGCATACTTTTATGATATGATGTATGCCTAAGTGATGCATACTTTCTTAAGACATGATGTATGCCTAAGTGATGCATACTTTTTATGATATGATGTATGCCTAAGTGATGCATACTTTTATGCTATGCTATGTGACTAAATGATGCATTTTTATACATGCTACTTTACTTTGTAAGGCTTGTACCAAGGGTGGACTCCTAATCAGTCTATAGGCATTGCTTTGTGATCTAGGCTAAGCCTTGCTTTGTGATCTAGGCTAATAAGGGATGGGCTCCTTAGTACACTCCTAAGCCTTGCTTTGTGATCTAGGCTAATAAGGGATGGACTCTTCAAGTACGCCCCTAGGCCATGCTTTGTGATCTTGACCTAGTTCCTAGTATGATTCAAGACTTGCTACCTTGGATATACTTAGGACGCACACATCTATGTTATGTATGTATGGTACAAGCTGGGGCCCTAATTATGTTGATATTATGTTCAAGTATATATATGTAAGAAGAAAATGGTTTTAAAAGATCATGAGACATACACATGTTTTTCGGATACATGTTTTTAAAATCATGATGCATATGATCTATGATTATGTTGTGTTGAGGCTATGATTTAAGATATGCCATGATATGATTATGTTATGTTTCATGCTATGTTTTAAGAGATGATATGCCATGATATGATTATGTTATGCTTCATGCTATGTTTTAAGAGATGATATGCCATGATATAATTATGTTATGTTTCATGCTATGTTTTAAGAGATAATATGCCATGATATGATTATGTTATGTTTCATGCTATGCTTTAAGAGATGACATGCCATGACTAGTTACAATGTTAGTTATGTTGCATGATAAGCTTAAAGAGTATGATATGTTATGCCATGACTAGTTGAGATCATGTTAAGTTGAGACATTATTTGATTATGTGTTGATTGTTGGTTTTAGTGAGTAGGAAAGGAACTTACTGAGCCATGAGTGCTTATAGCTTACTTTCCTTGTGCCACAGATAAAGGAAAAAGTTGGATGAGTTAAAGGAGCAGCAGGAGGGGCAACGAAGATGTGTGTGGCGGTGGCTAGGCAACTAATTAAGAACCTACTTTAAAACCTTTAAGAACTATGCTTTGGTTTTGTGAAATGTAATACAATATGGGTGACTTGATGTTGAGTTTTTATTTATTTTGTCATCATGTTATGAAACCATGTTAGTGTAGTTCGGGTTTTAATTAAGTTTTAAGTCTTCCGCTGTGATATGTACGTTGAGTATCGTAGCCCCGTCCCTTATGGTTAGCAGGGAGGGCGGGCGTTACATATCTCATATCCATGAATTGTGAGATCAAGTCATCTGTTGACCTACATGCTAGTCTTAACGCATTAATATTGTCCTTGTATATTAATGCTCGACTAGGAATAGTTAAGAGTAGTGTTCTCTACAATATCTCACTATCAATTCAACCAATTGATTATTGTAGATAAGAACCTACTACCCAAGGACATTATTATATTTATTCAATCGACACTGAACTGCAATAAATATAATAATCATAACCTTTGCCTCTTAATTAATAGTGATATATGATACAGAATGAGCCCTTTACAATCATCTCATAATTGGTAATAGGGCTAATACTAACAATCCATTAGCACTAGTGCCAATCCCTGAGGTATCGAATACCCATTGACCTAGTGTGACCATCATGCTTTCCCTGTGCCAAAGATTTGGTCAAAGGATCCGCAATGTTAGAATCGGTTGGGACTCTGCATATCATCATATCTCATATATCGATGATCCCTCAAATCGTTGTAGTATCCAATACCTAAGACCACCATTTAAGTACAATACATGTCCTAACTACGATCTAGAATCGTCTTCGTTAATTTTGGAAGCTTGCACCACTGTAACCCTTTACAGCAATAGCTGTAACCCTTTACAACAAGCTCTTCATCGCCTCCAAAGATCAAGAAATAATCTTGAGTCCTTCTTAAGTACTTAAGAATATTCTTGACTGCTGTCCAGTGACCTTCACCTGGAACTGACTGGTATCTGCTCGTCATGCTTAATGCATACGAGACATCTGGGCGAGTACAAAGCATGGCGTACATGATCAACCCTATAGCAGATGCATAAGGGATATGATCCATGCGGTCGCTTTCTACCTTAGTAGAAGGACATTAAGTCTTCAAAAAACTCACACCATGTGACATAGGTAGGAATCCCTTCTTGGAATTCTCTATAGCAAAACGTTTAAGCACCTTATCAATGTATGTACTCTGGCTTAGGCCAAGCAATCTCTTAGATCTATCTCTATAGATCTTAAGACCTAAAATATAGGCTGCTTAACCTATGTCTTTCATTGAAAAATAATTCCCAAGCCAAGTCTTCACTGACTGAAGAGTAGGATATCATTTCCAATGAGTAGTATGTTATCTACATACAATATGAGAAAGATGACTGTGCTCCCACTAACCTTCTTGTAGACACAAGGTTTGTCTTCATTCTTAATGAAACCAAATGTTTTGATCGTACCATCAAATTGAAGATTCTAGCTTCTAGAAACTTGCTTCAATCCATAAATGGATCTTTGCAACTTACAAACCTTTCCAACATGCTCTGGATCTACAAAACCCTTGGGTTGTGTCATGTACACATCCTCGAGTAGATTTTCATTAAGAAATGTGATTTTGACATCCATCTGCAAGATCTCATAATCATAGTAAGTAGCAATAGCAAGCATGATCCGAATGGACTTGAGCATCGCAACTGGTGAGAATGTTTCATCATAGTCTATACCATGAATCTGCTTGAATCCTTTAGCCACCAATATACCTTTTGTAACACCCGAAAATTCTCAAAACTATTTTAGAAATATTCTATGATTTTTCTAGAATTTTAGGATATTTTTACAGAATTTTTAGAGTAACGGAAGTAGCAAAAACAAATAGAAAACGAAAACGGCCTAAGCGGGAATTGAACCCTAGACCTATGGTTTACAGGTAATGTTAGTAAACAGTTGAACCCAGCAGAGCCATGTTGAAAGGAAAGGGAGGCAATTAAATTTATATTAGAGTTGGGCTGAAATTACCCACTTAATATAAATAGAAAATTTAAGTGGGGTTTGGTTTATTTTTAATTGGTTCGACAATTTCTCCTCCTCACCCTAACCTCACGCCGCACCTCTCCCTCTTCTTCTTCCTCTCGGCGCCAATCCTAGGGTTCCCTCCCTAGGGCCCCAAGGTCATCTTCCGGTGACAACTCCAGCACGAGGACACTCTTCTTCGCGAGAGGAACGCATAGACGTGAGAAGATTGTCGAAGGGGTCGTCTCCACCGGAATTCTAGCGAATAGAATTGTAAGGAAATTAGCATACGAGGTAAGAAACCCCTCACCTGCAGTATAAGTAGCTTCCGTGTGAATTCCATGTTTTAGTTTAGTAATATGTAGACTTTCGGCACAAGGATGCGAATTAGTGCATACTAAGTGTTCGATTAAATTATTTAGCACAGAAAAATACAACTTAGGCATTTTAATAGCTCAGTAAATGCAATAGAAGCATTTAAATAGTTTAGTTAGCCTTGCCACAGCATATATGGGACTACGGTCCAATGGGTGGGCACCCACAGTCGCCTCTAGGTTCAGATAACCTAGTAGAAGCAAGGTAAATTAATTAGCTATGATTCAGTATTTTATTTTCAGTAGTGGCACTGTACAGGATTAGATATCCATTGGGGTGGGCTCCCATAGTCGGTCCCTAGGTTTAGATAACCTAGTAAACCTTGCTAAATTCGGGATTTGCAACCCCAGGTTTAGTTGAGGATGCGCGCATAGCATGTACAGTTGCCGGGCCCATTAGCAGTATGATTATGTATTTTAATCTATTATATTATAGTTTTTCAAAACTCACAAAGATCAGTTATGTTAGTTGAGTTTGAATTCAGTTCCAAACTAGTTTAATTCATGTTCAGCTCATTTTTCCTTGTTATTACACATGATAGTTATGGTTAGCTTTGTATGCCATGCTTTGGTGTTCATGTTAAGCTTTTATTACACATGTTTAGATGATAGTATGCCATGACTAGCTTTGATTTCTATGTATGATAACATGCCATGTTTCAGTCTAATCAGTGCACTTTCAAACAGCATGTTTTAAAAGCATATTGCATCGAATGCATGTTTTAGTGAGGTAGATGGTTTCTTACTAAGCGAAAGCTTATATATACTTTCTTTTCCTTATACTGCAGATAAAGGTAAAGGAAAGATGGACTAGCGGAGACTGGAGGACAATGCTACGAGGATGTGTGTGGGCAGGAACTTGGAATAAAAGATCTTAGGGATCTAACAAGCTTTATTTATGTATTAGAACTTTCAGCAAAATTAGTTAACTGTTAGAACCTTATTATTCTACACATAGTACATTTGTATGCCATGAATTAGTGATATCATGTTTAAAATGTTAGCTAATACACGTTAAAAATATTTCTAGCTGTTATAGACTTGATGTGTATGAGTTGGGCACGAAATAGTGCTGAAATCAGGGGTTCTGATTTGAAATCAGAAACCTAGATCGATCTACAGATCGATCAAAATTGGGTTATGCCACTGGATCGGTCAGCTGACCGATCTAGTCGCGAACAGAGAGTTAGCGTCTGTTATGGATCGGTCAGCCGGCCGATCCAGATGCGAACAGAGAGTACAGAAGCTCACTGATCGGTCAGCCGACCGATCAGTGAGCAACTGGATCGGTCTACCGACCGATCAGTGTACTCCTGGATCGGTCGATAGACCGATCCAGCCGCATACAGAACAAGATAGCTTATGGATCGGTCAGCCGACCGATCCAGAGTTTTCTCCGTGCCGGTATCAAGCTGGATCGATCACTGGATCGATCCGACAGCCCAATCGATTCATGGATCGATTGAAATGCCTGATTACAGCTAGCAGGACATCCGAGAGGCATAGATTATCTTCCCTAGCATGTGTACAACTCCTAGGTACACCTAGAATATTAAGTTCAGATTTTACAGTAATCAGTTTAGTAAAATTTTAATCAATCCAGATTTCCGCAATAGTAATTTAGCACAGCATAATGTAGCGATCGGCCTCACAGCCTAGTCAGTAGAAGGTGGGTCGTTACACCTTTATAAGTATGCATACGACCATCCATGTCAGTCTTCACCTTGAAGACCCACTTACACCCAATGGGTTTGATCCATTCAGGTGGATAAACCAAAGTCCATACTTGGTTAGTGTACATGGATTCCATTTCAGATCTCATGACCTCCAGCTATTTCACATAATCTGGGCTCTGTACAGCTTCTTAATAAGATGTAGGCTCATTGAAACCAATAAGCTCTACATAACCATGGTCAGACAAGAGAAAATAATATCTCTCAGGTTGACGATGAATCCTATCAGATCTGCGTAGAGCATGTGCTACTTGAACAGGTTGTTGTTCCATAACCTCTTGTGGTGCAACAAAATCCTGATCCACAACATCTTATGGTACCTATTCAATTTCCATCAAGGTGTCAGTGCTAGTATCTTGAAATTCTTCAAGATCGACTTCACTCCCACTAGTTTTTCTAGAAATAAATTCCCTTTCTAGAAATATACCAGTCCTGGCAACAAACACCTTGCCATGTGTGGGATTATAGAAGTAATATCTCTTTGTTTCCTTGGGATATCTTACAAAGTAGCACTTATCTGATTTGAGTCCTAATTTATCTGAGACTTGTCATCGAACATAAGCCTCACAACCCCAAATCTTCATAAATGACACATTGGGACTCCTCCCTGTCCATATCGTATATGGTGTCTTTATGACGACTTTGGATGAAACTCGGTTAAGTGTGAAAGCGGCTGTCTCTACAGCATATACCCAGAAGGAAGTAGGAAGATCTGTATGACTCATCATCGATCGTACCATATCTAATAAAGTACGGTTTCTCCTTTCTGATACACCATTCCATTGTGGCATTCCAGGTGGAGTGAGTTGAGATATTATCCCACACTTAACGAGATGGTAATGAAACTCTTGGCTAAGGTATTCCCCACCTCGATCTGATCGAAGCATCTTAACACTCTTACCATGTTGGTTTTGTACTTCATTCTTGAATTATTTGAACTTTTCAAAGGATTATGACTTGTGTCTCATCAGATACACATAGCCGTATCTACTGAAATCATCAATGAAGGTAATGAAGTAATGATAGCCTCCTCTAGCTGCTATTCTAAAAGGGCTATATACATCAGTATGTATGAGTTCTAACAGATCATTAGCCCTTTCGCCATGTCCACTAAATGGAGCCTTTGTCATCTTGCCTCGAAGACAGGATTCGCATACGTCATATGATTCAAAATCAAATGAGTCCAAAAGTCTATCCTTATGGAGTTGGGATATGCGACTCTCATTTATGTGACCTAAGCGACAATGCCAGAGATATGTTTGGTTCAGATCATTAGATTTGAAACGCTTGGTATTAATGTTATAGATTGGATTTTCAAAGTCTAGAATATAAAGTCCATTTATCAGAGGTGCACTACAATAAAACATGTAATTTAAATAAATAGAACAACATTTGTCCTTTATTATAAATGAGAACCCCTTCTTGTCTAAACAAGAAATAGAGATTATGTTGTTGGTTAAAACAGGCACATAACAACAGCCTTCAAGTTCTAAAACAAGCCCAGTGGGAAAAGATAAGGAGTATATTCCTACAACGACGGCGGTAACTCTTGCACCATTGCCTACTCGTAGGTCCACTTCGCCCTTTGTCAATATTCTACTATTTCTCAGCGCTTGCACATTAGTACAAATGTGAAATGCACATCCGGTATCTAATACTCATGAAGAAGAAATAGATAGATTAACTTCTATAACATATATACCTGAGGTAGAAGTCTCACTTCTCTTCCTTTTCAATTCCTCTAGGTACACCCTGCAGTTCCTCTTCCAGTGGTCGGTTTCACCGCATTGGAAGCAGGTTCCTTCCTTAGCAACCCCACCTTTGGGTTTCAGTTCATGAGCCTTGCCCTTGCCTTTGGCTTGGGTCTTACCCTTACCTTTAGGCTTCCACTTGCCTTTACCCTTAGATACCATCAGAATGGAACTAGGCTTTGCCTTCTTAAGGTTGATTTCAGTAGTTCTCAACATGCTTAACATCTCAGGTAGTGGTTTGCCAATTTCATTCATGTTGTAGTTCATGACAAACTGACTATAACTGTCAGGCAACGACTGCAAGATAAGGTCAGTGTCCAATTCTTGGCCTAGTGGGAATCCCAACCTTTGTAGATTCTCCACACACCCGATCATTTTGAGTACATAAGGCCCTACAGGAGTTCCTTCTTGCATTCTGCATTGAAACAATGTTTTAGAGATCTCAAATCTCTCATGTCTTGCTTGTCTTTGATACAGTTGTTTAAGATGTTCCACCATATCATAAGCATCCATGTTCTCATGTTGCTTCTGAAACTCAGAGTTCATGGTGGCGAGCATGAGGCATGACACATCTACTGTATCATCTTGATGCTTCATGGTGGCGAGCATGAGGCATGACACATCTACTGCGTCATCTTGGTGGCTGCTCTAGGACATATAGTTTTCGTTCTTGTTTGAGGACTATTCTCAAGTTTTTATACCAGTCCAAGAAATTAGCTCCATTGAGCTTGTCCTTATCAAGGACAGATCACAAAGAGAGGGAATTTGTTGTACTTGATGACATGGTAATCTACAACAGTGAAATGCAGGTCTTAGTATCATATATCAATCATTTAATTAGGCCTTTAATTAAATGATTCTCCTACTAAATTCTAAAGCTTGATAGAAGCAAGTACTACTAGTTCTATACCCATAAGCAAAGACATTCTAGTGGGACAAGATCCACATTATACCTCATCTTGAGTTAGCTTTGGCTAATCGCCCAAGACTTGTATAAATAGGTAGGCAACGTGTACCAATTGGACAAAATCCATATTATACTTTTCTTGAGTTAGCTTTGGCTAATCGCCCAAGTTTTGTATAACTTAGGTAGACAACGTTCACCAATTACATCCTATGTAACTCTTGTATCCTTAGATGAACAACACTGTTTGTTCATTTTCCCATCTTATGAAATACATATTATAATTCATCTTCAGTTAGCTTTGGCTAATCGCCCAAAACTAGTATAATATGATTTACATCTTATGGGATATACCTTTAAGTTCTCAATCAAATTGAGGTAAAATTAAGTCATACCCAAAGGTCGGTAGTCGGACATCACAATTGTCGTGTCGCACTCTACCAAGATAAAATGAGCCACTTTACTTTGGCAAACATGACTATAGATGATTGAGGTAGTAATGAGTACCAAACTCTGCTAGGCATATGTAAATGACCTAATTACGATAGCTACACATGCATCACATACATCATGGCATATCATGGCATATATCAACATATACACAAGTTTAAACGTGACATGGTTATGGCCCCCATAAACTATGATCTTCTCAAGCCAATGAGAAGAGCGATAAATCAACATAGGTCTAAGTTGCTTCTCCAAGCGCTTGCTTGGTTGTCATGTGTTGTTATCCTTCCTTCCTTTTCACCCATCTTCCAGAAGACTAACTCTTTCTAATTTTTTACATTGCAAAATCTAAAGAAACTCTAGTTACATTCGAGTGTAATCTAATTACAACAAGAATAAAAGGGGATGAAGGCACGACACGCAGGTTGTATTATTAATTACAACATTACACACATCCAATCACATTGGGGTCAAAGGGTCATAACCATGCACCATATCATTTATATTCACAATATACTAATGACATAAAATTTTACAATGATTGGAGCAACTAATTATGAGTCGCAACGCCACGGCGGTCCCGCTAACCGGTTAGCGGGCGGGGTTAAGGGGTAGCGCCACTTGCGCGGGGGGGGGGGGGGTTCAGGGGGCAACACCCCCGAAGCAAAATTAATTTTGCATACTAATTTAGGAGTTGCTGCCATGCCCGAGACACTACCCACAATACCAACTATGTTTCGTTCTAAACAAAACATCTCTAGTCGAGACCTTGTTGCTCATACACCAACTTCGTTTTGTTCCAAATAAAACAACTCTATCCGAGACCTTGTTGGTCACACACCAACTTTCGGTCAAGAGTCAAGATTTGGCCGAGTTGGTCACACACCAACTTTCTCGGTCATGACTCAAGATTTGGCCGAAACTCCGAATCTAGCCAAGACTCATAGTCTGGCCGAGACCCATAATCTGGTTGAGAGTTAAGTGTGGCCGAAACTCACAATTTTGCCAATCATAGAAAACTGTATCATGCAATTTCTATATTATATATAAAAATTCTAATAACTTAGCATATCCCTTCGCAAGTGGCTCTGATACCACTGTAAGGGAATATGTTGCTAAACACGCAAATGCGCAACGGAAAAACCTATTTCCTCCAGAAGATCCATGCGAAGGGAAACATAATCTTATACTAAGTTAGATCTAAAGACATGATAGAGTTATACCTTTGAAGCGTGCTCACGATCTCCCGACAGCTCGGATCACAACACGATCAAGCGTTCGCGCCTCTACGGTATCCACACGAACAAGCCTTGCCTTCGTTTATCTCATAAACTCAACAAGATGGAGAAGAACACACAAGGTTGTGCTAACAACCTACAAGTGTGTTTCGGCCAAGATGGGAAGGAGGAAGAAGAAGAAGCAAAAGAGACCTTTCACCTTCTCAAGTGATGAAAATCTTATGAAAAATATCATCCAAATGATATTTATAGCCATCCCATGGAATTCCAAGAGTCTCCACCCTTTCATATTCTAATCCAATGGCTCAAAATCAATCATTCAATCCAATGATTGAATTTTGACCATTCAACTTCCTTGGTGAACTCAAGTTCACCCAATGAGTCTAACCCATTGATTTCCATGCAATTTGACTCAATCCAACAATTGGATCTATTTGAGTCTAACTCAATGAGTCTAATTCGGATTACATTTAATCCAATGAGTGGGTTCATTCGAATCTAACTCAATGATTAATCCAAAAAGATCTAATCATCTCATGATTGGCTCTTAGGGCTAATTACTAACAATCTATGCCTCATTGATCAATCTAGATATCAAGGATAGAAAGATTAAGTCACACAAGATAATAGCCATAGAAAGGTTAAGTCACATCTCGACATTCTCGTCACTTGGGTAACAATAATGCCTTGCTAGATGCCACTGATTGCTTATGTATCTAAATGTTGATTTAGATGCATTGTCGATGTTACGAGAACCTATTGGGTCACAAACAAAGAACAAGTCAATGGAGATAGATTCATATGATAGATCATTAGATTAAATCTAATTCAAATTAGACTCATTGAGTTAGACTCAATTGGATCCAACTATTAGATTGAGTCCAATTTGAATTAGACTCATTTAGTCAATTGGATTGATAATTAATGAGTTAGACTCATTAAGTGATTTCATGAATTTGAATTCATGAAGAAAGAGGAGTGTACAACTTGAATTACTCATGCATTGGATGCATTGGATACATTGGATGAAGAGTGAACAATTTGAATTGTTCATTCATTGGATGCATTGGATTCATTGGATGAAGATAAATATTAATGTCAATTAAGGCAATTAACATGAAGCCGTAAGGCAATTTCATGAATCTATAAAAAGGGATGTTTGGATTCATTTTCATGATGAGTTTTTGTTATTCTTGCTCTTCTTCCTCCTCCTCTCTTCCACTTGTCCGAAACTTCCAAGAAGGGTTGCTAGCACAACCTTTGGTTGTTTCATTCTCCACTTTGTGAGTTTGTGAGACAAACGAGGCTTATTCGTGTCGATACCATAGAGGTGCAGTCACTTGATCACAATAAGATCCGCATCTAAAGAAACATTGCTGTCGGGATTACGAAGGGCACGCAACAAAGGTATAACTCCCTCTCATGTAAATCTTAGTATATGGTTTCCTTTCTCATGGATCTTCTGGAGGAACTAGATGTTTTCCGCTGCACTTTCACGTGTTTAGTGCTCTAGTTCTTTACACATGTCACCTATAGAAAGAAAATACCATGCTAGGAAATAGAAAGAGCATGAGCCCAATCAACAACCCAAAACCAAAACTCGACCCATCTAGAATCTGAAACCTTCATAGGGCGTGTAAGGTTATATTGATAAGAAAAACAAGTAGAAAACATAAACACCATCACAACTATCTAAATTCTAAAATTTATCACTTAACCTACCCTAGTATCAAAACGTACATGAATTAAAGGGAACTAATTAAAGCACAACAAAGTATAGAACATGCCTTCCAAATCCATCTTCCTCTTTTGTAATGACTGTCATGTGGTCAGCTAGAGGAGGTAGCGAACACGATGATCGAAGGAGACCATAGCCAGTATCTCCCGATGCATGGGAGGAATAACGAAGGGGAATTGCGGTAGCGTTGACGTCTCGACAAGGATCGAGTCTTTATCAAATGAGTGCTATGGATCCCACAGTTGTTGTCGACATTGCCTCTCATGACGGTTGGGTCTGTGGTGATGATGTCACGCGTAGAGGGAGGAGGTGGCAACAACGACAATCCGATGGTGGTAGCCAAAACTAGGGCACGACTCGAAGAGAACCGGGAGAAAAGAAGAGAGGGTGGCGGTTGGCTTCGGCAATTGGTGGCGCGGCATGGCATGGTCAGTGGCGTCAGGTTGGGGGAGGGATGAGAGATCTGGAGAAAAGGAAAGAATTCGGAAATAGTAACCTAAAGAGGTACTTATAGGATTTAATTAAACTATATGTTAATTAAATTAATCAATTCCCACTTAATAGATCTCCTAAATAAACTTTCTCCTAGCCCAATATAATCATCTCCTTAATGCGTGTCATACGACCTTTGTTTAAATCCTAAACATTTCTAAAAATTTCTAAAAAATTCATAAGATTATTCTCTAATAACACTTATTATTTAATTTATCATATCTTATATTCTCTCTCACTAATAAAAATTTGGTCTCCAAATTTATTGCTCAACAAAGGGATCTTCATTTAAGGGTAATAAATAAGCAGCATAGCCATGTACTTCTCCATACTACTATCATGAACAAATCTCCAACCTTGAGGGATTAATATTCCCTTATAAAATTATACGACACTTCACCTTCCAATAGATAGTAATGACTATGTGAATTATGAACTCACCTATCTTTCGCTGCACAACTCTGATGTTTTACCTATTGATAAAATTTTACTAAGTAATATCAAGAGCACAATACGTGTGTCTATAGATTTATCTTTGATTCCTGTTGTGAATTGAATGTTAAGGTCTTCGATCAACAATATATCTATATGTGGCAAAAGGGACTAGTTGGATGGGTTACAAGCATGATTTCACATGTTGTTGGAAACTGCATCGATCTAATGCTACTACAATTTTCATGCTTATGTCAGTTTACCAATAGAAGACTTCTCTTCCTCAAGCTGAATTCACATTTGATCGCATGGGAAGGTGGAAATCGAGAAGCATCAAAGCATACTCAACTATGATCACCATTTTCATTCGCCATGAGTTGTACTATAAATCAGAAGATATCATCAGAATGATGAACAGAGATGAAGTGCATCCTGATATGGAGAGTTGCATTGAAGACCATGCTTGAAGCTGGGATGCCTCCCTCGGTCTCCCAAGTATCTTTCTTCTTTGAGCGATTTAACCACTTAACCTTGACCATTTTTATCACCTTACTCCATAGCCTTTAAGCATGGGGTTCTTGGGTTGCATGCAAGATATCACTCAACGTCGAACATACCTACAATTACTATACTGTCCCTAAAAGTTCTCCCAAACTTACTTAGGAAAGAAAATTCAAAACTTCTAGAACATGTTATAATCAAAGATTCAGCTACAAACATTAAGGTCATAAGTAAAAAAAATAAAAATAATAAAAAAAAAGAAGAATGAATTGTTCCAGATTTAGAAGTTAGCTGCTATAAGGTCATTCAGAACTAAGGGTAAAAGCCATTCTAATGGGCATTCTTAATATCTTGTGCTGACAGTATAAGGAAGAGATTGAATTTAAAGTTTACCTGCAATAAGGGTAGTGTTTGGATTTGCCTTTTGAACTTTAATTGCTCCCCGAAGGATGCTAAGAGTGTGGTTAAGTCTAGTCATATCTATATTATGAGGGAAAAAATATTAGGTTGGACATAAAGTTAACCATAATATTTTAACAGCCAAGCTAAGAATTAATTAAGCCTATGCAGTTTTAGTTAATGTTACCCTTATATTGTGGCCCTTATGGTTGTAACGTTTAGGAAGCATAGTTGTAAATGGTCAAACCACTGCTTAATTAATCTAAGTTTAAATCTCGTCAACTTACCCATACTAAATCAACCCTCAAGCTTAACATTTTAACAAACATTTCTTTTCTTCATTCATGTAAGATACAAAGCATTAAACTTACAAACTTGAGGCTTGACTCCGTGAGCTTCTCAAAACCGGTAAGCACAACACTTCCAAGAACTTTTTCTCTGATACCAACTGAAACGTCCTTAATTTTTTTGTACATATCCAAGCATATGGATGTCCTGAATCATAATTGTACTACCACCATACATATTCTCAATTTAACTGAATTACTTGAAACAATAACTACTAGTAAAATTTAGCATTGGCCATATATGGTCCTAGAATTTATTCTACAAAAGGAAACATTTAGCTATGTAGAAACTAAACTAGAAGGTCTTCGGATTGTACTGCCATTATCCCGAGCTAGCTCACTAGTCATTATCTCCCGCCTCATTCGCCTCATTTCCTAAAAAAAAAGTTATAATCTCTGAGTCAAGAGACTCAACACATTTAAAATCGTGTTATACATTAATAAGTGCCTATAATCTAGTGTACTAAGGGATACCCTAGCTAGGTAACTTAGGACTTACCTACTAGCATAATATGGACATGAGCATAGGCGTCGACATAGACATACGAGCATAAACATATGTATAGTCATGTAAATAAACAAAGCATGAAATAGACATAATCATGAGCATGTACATAAACATAGGCATAAGTATACTTGCATGGCATAAACATACAGATAAAAATGGACTTAATCAAGAACATCAGCGTGTAAATAAGCTAAGCATGAAAATAAACATAACTACATAGAGTTAGAGAACTCTCGGGCTAAGGACACCGGTCATAACCCTCATCCCATTCATGAATACCAAGTTAAGTATTTATATGGTTATCACAACAATGTTTCTAAAAAGGATCATATATGATAAAATCTTTTTAAGGCAAGTTTGGATCGTTGATAGTGACTAGCTATCCTTATATGGTTGATTGATCAATCTCAACTATAAAACCATGGTACCTGGGGGCCTTTTCTCTCATGGTATGCTCATTAAATCTTTATCATTATTATTATCACTTTGTTACAGTCAACTCATCCGATATTAAGCTCCTTCTGGGGCATTTTCCTGTAAACGGGCTCCCTTTGAGTCTTTTCCCTCACGTTATTCTCATTAAGTAATTTTCATTATCAAAAGCATGATTTGGATTATAGCTCATCAAACCCAATAATCTGAAACTTATCTATACTACATGGTTATCAAACATCATCACTATTATAGTATGTTGAACCTAAAGAACCAAACATGACATATACTTGCAAGGTTATCAAACATGATTATTTTCCTAGCATGTTAGGCCTTAAAGATCCAAAAATTAATATAAACCTACAAGATTATCAAACATAATTATCTTCATAGCATGTTAAATCCTAAGGATCCGAAAACTTAACATGTAATCTATAAATATTATCACAATAAGACGTAGGAAGAAACATAAACATATACCTAAACCTAGAATTCCATAATTTACCTCTATCACATGACATAAGAAGAACATGAATATAAACTTAAGCACAAGCATACAAATTCATAACAAAAACTTAACCATAGATTTATACATAATCTTGTGCATGACCATAGTCTGAGCATGCATAAACTTAAGCATGGGAATCAATTAGAATATCAAGAAATGGCTACTTGTATATGAAGCTAACATATGGTCTATAAAGATTATCATGATAAGATGTAAGAGGAAACATAAACATCCACCTAAACCTAGATCATATTAAGGTATCATTATAAGACATAAGAAGAACATGAACATAAATTTAAACATAAACATAGAATCTGAAATTCGCACATATATCTTATAAGGTTATCATGGCAAGGGGTAAGGCTAGACACAGCACGCTATCCATGACTTTGAAATCATATTGATATAACCCACTAAATTGCCATGATGTGAAGCAAGAGTAAACTCAAACATACAAACAAAATCCCAAAAGTTACAAGTTCTAGGAGCTAGTCTGGTATCAACTTCTAAATAAACAAAAAAGTATAGGAATTTATAAATTCCAGTCATTACAAATTTATAGGAGCTAACATGGTATCATCTTCTTAACACAAACATACAAACCAAAAACCGAAACTCATCTAGGGTGCCTAAACATACATGAACTTGAGGAACTAAAATAAAACATGATATGAGAAAAAAGATGAAACAATGGTAGAGCAACATCATGATGAATAAGACCCATAAAACATAATTTAAAACTACTCCTATCATATTCAAAATTTGCAAGGTCTATAACATAATTTGAACATGCATACTTCTCTAGTTTCTAATGGCAAACAAATAAAAGAACATGAAGCAATTGTGAGTTATCATCAAGATGAATAACATATAAAATTGGTGATTAAACCCAACCCTTTAGAAACCAAAATCCACACCAAATTATAGACCTAGCTAAAGTAAACACTAGTAGAGAATATGCACAAACTTGTAAAGAAAAAATATGATGAACAACCCCTAACAATTTAGTGAGGGAACTACCCCTCATGAAATCTGAAATCTTCCATCTATACAAACCACTTGAAGCTTAAGAAAAGAACCTAAACTAAGGGTCTTCTTCCCAAAAATAGCAAAGATCATCAAGAGAAATAGGATTCAAATTCTATCAATTATAGAACTAACTAGAGCATTAAACGAAGTTGGAAACATGCTAAACTTGATTTCTGAATACTAACATGTCACCTATAGAAAGAAAATATCATGCTAGGAAATACAAAGGGCATGAGCCTAATCAACAACCCAAAACCGAAACTCAACCCATCAAGAATCCAAAACCTTCATTGGGCATGCATGGTTATCTTGAAAAGAAAAACATGTAGAAAACATAAACTGTAGGACCGTTGGGCCGGCTAGGAGGGGGTTGTTGGATATCCTGCTAACACAAACCAACCCTACTCGAACTCTTTAGGCTAACACTTGCATAATTAAGTTAAGCAGATAAATTAAAAGCATAAAGAAAAGCGAGGCACAAAAGATTTACTTGGTTACAACCGATGTGGTTGTTAATCCAAGGAAGATTAAGCTCAATAAAACTCCTTCAGGCGGAGAAGCCTCGTACAGCGTTGAAATGCAGAAACAGAAGCTTAGACTAAAAGAGAGTGTGCAAGCACTGGATTTACAATCAGTGAGTTCTGTTTAAGCTTCTGGACCAAGGCTATATTTATAGTCTTGGTCCGGGCGCCTGGAAGGGTTCCGGGCGCCCTGGGGGGATAAATATTATCCCCCAACGGTCGGATCGAGTCAAAACTCGATCCTGTTGAAAAGTCGATTCCGGGCGCCCGGAAGGGTTCCGGGCGCCCCGGTCGGTTCCGGGCGTCCGGAATGGTTCCGGGCGCCTGGAGCCCTAAGGTCAACATAAGTTGACTTTTCGACTCTGGTTCAGCTCGTCTCGATCCAGCTCATCTCGGTCCGGGTCTGTTCGCTCCGGCTCCGTTTGCTTGGGTGATCTCTGCCATCCGGAATAGGGCTCACCCGAACCCATCTTCCGGTCTTCTCGAGCGTGCTTCCCTCCGGCTTCTCGTCCCTCGGAATTGCCGCGTGTTCCTTCTCGTCCACCAGGGTACTCATCCGCAGACTTCATCCCTCGGTCGCACCCCGTGCCGACCTTCGCGCTAGCTGCGTCTCTTGCTTCCCGAGCAATCTTCCGCTCTGGCTTTCGTACCTCGGAACCACCGTGCGCACTTCCTTCTCGTCCGCCGGTGTACTCTTCCGCAACACCTCGTCCCTCGGACGCACAGCGTGCCGTCCTTCTCGCTAGCTGCGTCTTCCGCTTGAGTACCTGTGCTCCTATGCTCCTGCACACTTAGACACAAGGTTAGAAACAACGCAGGACCTAACTTAACTTGTTGATCACACCAAAATAACCTTGGGGTTCCAACAATCTCCCCCTTTTTGGTGTGATCAACCCAAGTTAAGCTAGGGTCAAAAATAGATATGAAATTAAACAGTTTATTGCAATAACATGCAACATGATAGATAAAATTAAATTTTAACAGAAAATTTCAATTTTCTCTACCTCCCCCTAGACTTATACTTTCTCTTCTCCCCCTTTGATCACAATAAAAATGGGGTTTTAAAAAAAACAATCTAAGGGTTAAAGACTTAGAAAAAATACATCTAAACAAAAGAATTTCTAAGTCATTAAGATCCTTTTAGAGAAATTTCGAGAACTTTGAAAATTTTGCAATAATTTTCACAAAAAAAAATCATTCTAAGAAAATTTAGCAAAATTAATAACGTAAAAAATTTTCTTTGTATTTATTTAATTGTTGTTCTAATGCTCTTTATCAACAGGATTTAAATTTCCATTTTAATTTATCAAAACTTCTTAAATCACACTGTTTCAAATTTAAAGCCACAAATATTAAACATGCAACAATTTGTATCATGTTAATTTCTATTATTTTTTTGAATTTCAACTTCACAAAAATATTCAAATAGCATAAATTCTAACTTGAAAAATTCCTCAATAATATAAAAAAATCTTTTGGCAATGTGCAAAATTCCTTTGAAAGAATATTTTGTAATTTTCCAGAATTTTTTAACAATAAGAATTTACAGGAATCTATTAATAATAGGTTTCTTAATCCGAAAATATTTTTCGATGAATCAATTTCTAATTCATAAAACTTGTTCAATAAAGTAATTTGTACTTCCAAATTTTTAGGACCAGAAAAAGTTTTCGATAATATTTCTAAGTTGCATAATTCTTTCGAAAAACTTCTTTGTGATTCACAAAAGTTTTTTAGCAAAGTTTCCAACTTGCAAAATTCTTTTGTTAACATATTTTGAAATTCGAAGAACTCTTTCGATAATATTTCAAATTTGCAGGATAAGTTTGACAATTGATTTTCTAATATAAAAAACTCTTTCGATGATTCGCAAAAATTTTCAGGCAATTCTTCGATTGAATTATTCAATTGATCAGAGGTTCGAGTCCATACCTGACTTACCTTGTTAGTAATTGATTCTCGCCCTATCGAGTTGCTTTCTTCCGAAGATTCTCCCCCTTCATCGATCTCGGGATGTACTTCGGCTGTTGTAGTACTTACCTCGATTTCGGACTCTTCTGTCGGTGGCTCGGTGTCAAATGAGGTGTCAGCTTCTAAGGGTTCTTCGTAGAGCTGCAAGAACTTTTCCCAAAGTTCTTTTGCGCTTTCATAATCTGCGACTTTTTTGAAATCTTCATTTGGTATTACATTCAGAAGATAATATTTTGCTCGCCCATTTGCCATAGACTGCTCACGTTGCTTTTCGTTCCAGAGGCGTAGATCGAGTCCTTCTCCGTTCGTGTTCTTTGGTTCTTCATAACCAAATTTCATTATTAAAGATATATCAGAATCTGAGTTAAGGTATACCTCCATGTTTTGTTTCCAGATGGAAAACTCCCCCTCGAATGCAGGTGGGTAGTCGCTAGCTCCGGCCATCGTTTTGTTGCTTCAGACTACAGTTAGTCCTTCTGAGGAGTACCTGGCTCTGATACCACTTGTAGGACCGTTGGGCCTGCTAGGAGGGGGTTGTTGGATATCCTGCTAACACAAACCAACCCTCCTCGAACTCTTTAGGCTAACACTTGCATAATTAAGTTAAGCAGATAAATTAAAAGCATAAAGAAAAGCGAGGCACAAAAGATTTACTTGGTTACAACCGATGTGGTTGTTAATCCAAGGAAGATTAAGCTCAATAAAACTCCTTCAGGCGAAGAAGCCTCGTACAGCGTTAAAGTGCAGAAAACAGAAGCTTAGACTAAAAGAGAGTGTGCAAGCACTGGATTTACAATCAGTGAGTTCTGTTTAAGCTTATGGACCAAGGCTATATTTATAGTCTTGGTCCGGGCGCCTGGAAGGGTTCCGGGCGCCCTAGGGGGGATAAATTTTATCCCCCAACGGTCGGATCGAGTCAAAACTCGATCCTGTTGAAAAGTCGATTCCAAGCGCCCGGAAGGGTTTCGGGCGCCCTGGTCGGTTCCGGGCGCCCGGAGCCCTAAGGTCAACATAAGTTGACTTTTCGACTCCGGTTCAGCTCGTCTCGATCCAGCTCATCTCGGTCCGGGTCTGTTCGCTCCGGCTCCATTTGCTTGGGTGATCTCTGCCATCCGGAATAGGGCTCACCCGAACCCATCTTCCGGTCTTCTCGAGCGTGCTTCCCTCCGGCTTCTCGTCCCTCGGAATTGCCGCGTGTTCCTTCTCGCCCACCAGGGTACTCATCCGCAGACTTCGTCCCTCGGTCTCACCCCGTGCCGACCTTCGCGCTAGCTGCGTCTCTTGCTCCCCGAGCAATCTTCCGCTCTGGCTTTCGTACCTCGGAACCACCGTGCACACTTCCTTCTCGTCCACCGGTGTACTCTTCCGCAACACCTCGTCCCTCGGACGCACAGCATGCCGTCCTTCTCGCTAGCGGCGTCTTCCGGTCGAGTACCTGTGCTCCTAAGCTCCTGCACACTTAGACACAAGGTTAGAAACAATGCAGGACCTAACTTAACTTGTTGATCACACCAAAACAATCTTGGGGTTCCAACATAAACACCATCACAACTATCTAAATTCCAAAATTTATCACTTAACCTACTTTGTTATCTAAACGTACATGAATTAAAGGGAACTAATTAAAGCACACCAAAGAATAGAACATGCCTTCCAAATCCTTCTTCCTCTTCTATTACGGCTATCATGTGGTCAGTTGGAGGCGACAGTGAACACGATGATCGATGGAGACCATGGCCAGTGTCTCCCAATGCATGGGAGGAATAACGAAGGGGAGTTGCGGCGGCGCCGATGTCTCGGCAAGGATCAAGTCTTTGTTGAATGAGTGTTATGGATCCCATAGTTGTTGTCGACATTACCTCTCATGACGGCTGGGTTGTGGCGATGATGTCACACATAGAGGGAGGAGGCAGCAACGATTACAATCTGGTGGTGGCAGCCAAAACTAGGGCACGACTCAAAGCGAACCGAGAGAAAAGAAGAGAGGGTGATGACCAGCTTCGATAATCGGTGGTGCAGCGTGGCATGGTCGGCGGCGTCGGGTTGGGGGACGGATGAGGGATCAGGAGAAAAGGAAAGAATTTGGGCATAGTAACCTAAAATGGTACTTATATAGGATTTAATTAAACTATATGTTAATTAAATTAATCGGCTCCCGCTTAATAGATCTCCTAAATAGGCTTTCTCCTACCCCAATAGATTCATCTCCTTAATGCGTATCGTACGACCTCAATTTAAATTCAAAAAAAAATTCATAAGATTATTCTCTAATAACATTTATTAGTAATTTTGCCGTATCTTACACCCTTCCTCCCATGTATATCTTTTCTACAATTTTAAGTTAAAAATTCAGTATATGGAAGGATAAATATATTATGGAATATTAAATATATTAAATTTACTTACTATGAATTCATTATAATAAAATGTCTTCATTTCCTAATCTACATGCCTCCATGTAGTACTGGAAGTGCATACTCATTTTCTAATTTTTTCCAGTGATATAAGATGCAACCTGGTGGCCATCAGGAACAAATCTGTAAGAAAAATATTAAGGTATAAAAATATTGAAGAAATATATGAACTTGAATTACTAATAACAAAAAATACTTACAAATCTCTAACAACTCTAAGAACCATGTAGCCATAGGGCGCTACTACCTACTGCTCAGCTATAATAATATCTACAAAATATAAAGATTTATCCCTAAATCTATCCTACCCTCTTGAATTATCCTATTTTTCCCTAAATCTTATCCCTCAAACGTCCTTACACGGGATTGCACCTTTCGCGTGCTTCCCTCGAAAAATCGAGTGGGAGATAATCTCTATAAGATCCATACGACATTCGAACAATCAATCTAAAATGAGAATCAGGTCCACATCACAACAATTCATTGAAGATTGAATTGATACAAACAAGACAATATCATAGAAACAAGAAAATGGAAAATCCACAAAAGTTTACATCAATTCATCATACAAATACTCCTTCCATCCTAAAACAAAGAGATCTACTCCATGAATCGAAGAGAGAAATCCGAAAATACAAAGATTAAAAGCATTTCTTTGATCCCCAATCCAAGAAGAGGAGAGAAAGAAACTTATCTAAGATGAAGCTTGGTCTTCGGATCCAATCCACGCTCCCGGAGTCGAATCCGTTAAAGATCTTCCTTTAGATCGCCAAGAAATCCACCCAAGATTGGAAGGAAAGACCCAAATCTCGCTTTCTCCCAAAGGGGAGAAGATCCCCTTTCAAATCTTGAAGGAGCCTTATATAGAAGAGGAGTTTGGGCGCCACACGGCCCCGAGGCATGGCCGTGTGAGGTTCACACGGCCTACTCCACTCTCTTCTCTACCGACCCCACACGGCCGTGTGAGGTACACAGCAGTGTCTTGCCTCTATCAAGGCCCCGTTTGCACAGGCATGTAGATCCACACGGCCTGCACTGCCTTCACCTCTGGAAACCTGGCACGGCTGTGTGGTGCACACGGCCAAAACTCTCCTGCTTTATGGAAACCTCACACGGCCGTGTAGTACACACGGCCGAGGCTTCTCCTGTCTCTAGAAAATTGACATGGTCGTGTGGTGTACACGGCCCAGGCTTCCTTGGGCTTCAAAACTTAGCACGACCGTGTGAGGTTCACACAGCCATGCCATCTTCCTTCCCTGGTGCAGCTACACGACCTCTCATCCTTACATGGCCTGGGCAACCCCCTATGGTAGGGCAGTGTAGGGTTCAAGTGTCATGGCTTCCTCCATCATTTTGCTTACAGATTTGTCCTCAAACATGCATCTTTTGTTGGTGTTGAAAGGTTGCAAACATAGTCCCACATTGAAAACACATGGAAAAGATCATGAGTTTATAAAGAATTTAGATATCTCCACAATGGTATGATATTGTCCACTTTGGGCCTAAGCTCTCATGGTTTTTCTCTTGGGCTCTACCCAAAAGGCCTCATTCCAATGGAGATATCTTTCTCTTTATAAACTAATGATCTTTTCCATGTGTTTTCAATGTGGGGCTATGTTTGCAACCTTGCAACACCAACAATCCCCCCTCAAACAAAGGACCACAGGCTTCCCATGTCCGATCCTCGACCCACTAGGTCTTCCTGCCCCTCGGTCCACCCGACCTACTAGGACTTCCTTGCCTAGCCGCAACTAGGACTTCCTGCCTGGTGTCTGGTCCTCTTGATCCAAACATAGGAGCCCCCACTTTCTTTGTTCGAGGTCAATATTGTACCCACATGGCTCAATCAGACCATAGCTCTTGTGCACAGTCAGCGGTTAAACCTTCTGGCAGTCCGAGCTCTGATACCAATTGTTGGATCGAGAAGCGCTAGAGGGGGGTGAATAGCGCTCGCGACTTTCACACTTTTCGAATTCATACGAGTAAAAACAAACGCAGTGGAATTAAAGAACAAGCAGATGAACATAGTGGATTTACTTTGTTCGGAGCCTGTGACGATTCCTACTCGAAGGTCCGCGATCCTTGATCACTTTCCGTGGGCAACAACTATAAGTATGAGAATTATTACAATCTACGTACAAATTAAAACAGTAATTAAAAATACCGACAACACTTAAAGAATATGAATTCTGGAGCTCAAGGTCGTCGGAAAGTAGTCGCAGCACTTTGGGAACCTTTCGTTAGCAGCTAATCGCGTATAGGGATCACTTGGAATTGTTGTAATGAGCTGCTGGTCGAGATCCCTTATAAAGGGTGTTGAAGGCGCCTTCCACTGTTCACCAAGGCGCCTTGAATGAGCCGAGTCAGCCGCGGAGATAAGGGCTGAACTGGTCGAACCTTATTAGGTTCAAGGCGCCTTCAGCCTCTCCAAGGCGCCTTCATCAAGCTGTCCAAGGCGCCTTGGCTTCCTTCAAGGCACCTCAAAGCTTGCTTCGCAGCCAGTTCCGGTTTTGCACCCGAGGCGCCTCCAAGCTCCATGGAGGCGCCTCTGTACTGTTCATCCGAGGCCAATTTTACACTTTGGTCCCTGTAAGATATGTTAAACACAAAAATACCCTGAAGCACAAAGTTAGCTCATAACATATAAGTGATAGTATAAAAGTGAAAGTTTGACAGTCTCTGGACTCTCCGAGTCTGACTTCGGGTTTCCAACCGGAAACCCTAGGTCTACCCGACGCCTACTGTTCCCTCTGCGGGGAACGCATCCTCACCGACTCCACTCAGGAGATTTACCTGCTGTCAGTGCGATCCTCCAGATCGACTGGACTTTTGCTCAGCAATCGAAGCTTCCGGACTTTCTGCTGGACATCCGCTTCCCAGCTAGTCCAGTCTTTCACCTGGTTCGCGACACTAGGACTTTTCACCTAGGGTTACCACCCCCTAGGACTTTTGCCTGAAGCATTTGACCTGCCAAGACTTTCCGCATAGGGTTACCACCCCCTATGACCTAGGGTTACCACCCCCTAGGGTTTTTACCTTGCCTAACCACAGTTAGGTCTTTTCCTGAAACGCTTAACAGATTTGTTAGATCACTAAATATCTTAACTTTGAATCCTTTGCCATTATTAAAATACGAGTTCGATCTTCAGATGCTTCCCGCACCAACATCTTTCACCAGATTCGACTCCTGCGTACAAAAAATGTACAAAAGCATATCTCCGAACAAAGAGAGTAAATATGCTAAAAAGGAAAGCTGAAAGTATGAAAATGCATAGATCAAGCATGCTCAATGTATGTGAATGTGCATCAAAACATGCTAATAAGTGTATACAATCTACGCACATCACACCCCCAGACTTAAACCTTTGCTTATCCTCAAGTAAAATGCTGCAATCTAAATTCATATGTTTTACAATGCTCTCATATCCCTAATGCATTCTCCTAACTCTATCAAAAAGTTTCATTAGTAAGCATGATCATGAAAACAAGTTAAGTTTGGCTCAAGTATAAGTATCCTGTGCGCAGTGCAAATAAAACAACTCAAAACTCTTCAAGTTTCAATCTATGTCCTAGTCAAGTCGTCATCAAGTTTGAATTCCTAATGTATCCGATGGTAGATAAGTAACTAGTGATAGGCACTTACTTGCCACACACTTGGTTCATATTTCTCAATCAACCCAAGGTCTCAAAGGCGTGCTCAATCTCAAGAGAAGCTAAGCAGTAATTTTCCCAGTAACCCAACTCGGTCTCAAATGGGTGACTTGCTAGATTCCACTCACGACAACTGTTTTTATATCCCTTATTCATTTTTTCCATTGCTTTTTTTTCACATTTTTTTTCATAAGTATTTGCATTGTGCAAATCTTTTTTCACAAGTGTACCTTAAGCACAAATGTTGGGATATTTTGATTTTTCCAATTGAGCTTGCATGCGTTGAGCCTTATCCAGTAACCAAAATGAAGTTTGAAAAATAACCATGGAAACCAAGTACTAAACAAACAAGATGAATCATGACTATTTCAATGATATCAACCATTCAAGCATCAAGTCAAAGTGTAGTGAAAATAAGATCCTTAAGGTCAAGCCAATACTAAAACTTATCTCCAAATGATACTTAGCTTATATCATGCTACTCAAGATAGAGAAAAGTGGTACACTAGGTGTACTACTAGCATCTTTACAACATCATGAATCTAGATAATGAACGTGCTAACATTTTATCTTGAAGACAAGAAAGCATATAAGTGAAGTTTTGATGTTCTCAAGATGTATGCCACAAGATTTCAAAAGATAGTCAAATGACTATCAAAACAAGCACTCAAGCAAGACAATCGAAATAGAATGCAAAACAAAAACTAAACATGAAGAAAACAAGAAAACAAGAAAACAAGCAAAAACTAAAAACTAGAACGCAAAAAGAAATCAGGTTTGACCCCCCCCCCCCCCCCCCCGAGACTCAAACTTTTCATCGTCCCGATGAAATCAATATGGTGGAGGTGGAGGTAAATCAGGAAATTCAGGCAGAATAAAAGGGAAGTAATCAATAAACCATCTTACTTCATTTCTAACAAACATATGATACTCGAACAATTTGTCAACATCATCTTGGAAAAACCTCATATAACCTCGAAAATCTTCATTAAACTCAATATGGGTTCTATAAAATTCATAAATCGAGAAATCTTTTCACACAATTCCCTCTCACTTTTGAAACAATCTTGTAGTTTTTTAAATTGTTCCTCTTCCATAGGTATTATATTAGAAAGAAAATTTTTAGTCACAATCAAATCATTATGAATATTATCCAGAGCAGAGTGAAGTTTTTGAAAATTAAAGCTATGAACATCACGATTAACCAAAGGAACTCTTTTTGAAAATGAATTTAACAATGTTTTCGAATGTTGAATTGCTAATTTCAAACTTCAATTTTCCCTAACATGAATAGTAGTGAGGTCATGATTGGGCAGTCTTAGAGGGAAATTGTTCTTAATAAGAAGACTATATCCATGTTCTTCACGTCTTATCATTTTTATTGCTAAACATGAGTTCAAGTCTAATCTACAAGAATTATTAATCATTTCCAATTCATTTAAATTACACCCTAACACCAAAGTAATATGAGTTAATAATCCACCCAAAACAATAGGTGTGGTAGAGTCAGATTTCCCAACTTCCACTAAATGTTTAATAATCACACCCTTTCCTTGTACAAGTGGATTCCTCCATCACATTTTCCATGGTAGAAGAGATTTGAGCCTTCAAAAGGAGAATGAGAAGAAGAAATTAGAAGTGGTGGTTGAAATCCTAGAGATAAGAAAATGAGAGAGAAAGAAGAAGATGGAAGGGGGTGTTCGGCCGTGTGCCGCCCACACCCCGTGCCCTAACTCCCTTTAAGGGTGTGGACTGGGCTGTGTATCATTACACGGCCTAGTTCCTCTTTCTCTGCATGGCCGTGTCTAAGACACGGCCATACTCATCTCCTTCTCGGGATGTTATACACGGTCGTGTGTATTAGCACGACCAAATCCTTCTTCTTCTCGTCTTTCCTTGCACGGTCGTGTCTGAGACACGTCCCCAACAGCCTCCTCCTATGGAATCAGCACACGGTCGTGTCAGATGACACGTCCAGTGCAGGCTTTTGCACTGGTTCCTTCACACAGCCTTGTGGTAGACACGGCTGAGAAACTCTCCTCCTCTGGATTCTTCACACGGTCGTGTCTGGCACACGGCCATACACCTTCCCTTCTCTGGAGACTCCACACGGCCGTGCCATGTAGACACGGCCCAAGCATCTCCCTTTTCTGTACCGTAAGCCTGGCCATGTGTAGCACACGGCCATGCTCTGTTTTGCTCCAATTGACACTTCTCCTTCTTTCTAGCTCCTCCCACACTTCCATGCCCATGAAGAAGTCATGGCTAGCTCTTGGAAGTGAAATTTTAACCTGAAAACAAACTAAAACCAAGTAAAACACTACTAATGAAAATTTGAGATATAGAACAGAACCAACTAAGAAGTCAATCCGGAGGACGAGGTTCAGAAAAGTACAACCTTTGTTTCTCCTCCAATTTCATACCGTGCACATATTCCTTCAACCGTTGGTCATTTACCTTATTCAATCTAAGATCTTTATTCCAAATATCTACCGCTCCAAAAGGATAAACCTTTTTAACCTCGAACGGACCTGTCCACCTTGATTTAAGCTTTCCTGGAAAAAGCTTTAGCCTTGAATTAAATAATAAAACTAAATCCCCTTCCTTGAAACTTTTCTGGAGAATGTGTTGATCATGCCACTTCTTTGTTCTTTCCTTATAAGATCTAGCATGTTCATAAGCATCCAATCTCAATTCATCAAGCTCATTCAACTGAAGCTTCATTTTCTCCCCTACTTCCTTGAGATTCATGTTTAGATTTGTAATTGCCCAATAGGCTTTATGTTCTAATTCTACTGGAAGATGACAAGGTTTCCCATAAACTAACCGAAATGGAGTCATCCCAATAGGAGTCTTGTAGGCAGTACGATATGCCCATAAGGCATCATCTAGCTTCAATGACCAGTCCTTACGTGAAGTAGATACTGTTTTCTCTAGTATGGCTTTAATTTCACGGTTGGAGATCTCAGCTTGCCCATTAGTTTGTGGATGATATGGCGTTGCTACTTTGTGGCTCACTTCATATTTTCTAAGTAAATTCTCAAACTGTCTTTCTATAAAGTGTGATCCCCCATCACTAATGATTGCCTTAAGCACGCCAAACCATGGAAAAATTATGCTTTTAAACAAGTTGATGACTGTTCTCGCATCACTTGTAGGAGAGTCTATAGCTTCTACCCATTTGGACACATAATCCACTGCTACAAGGATAAATGACTACAACAAAAACTGCAAACGACAACACCCCTACGACAACGGTTTTAAGAGAAAGCGTTGCGTATTTGCTCAAAGACAATGGTTTTTGCCAAAATCGTTGTCTTTGAACTCCCCATTAAATATAAAAGACAACGGTTTTAGCAAAACTGTTGTCATTGAGCGACTTTTTTTTTAAAACGACAACACTTTTTACAACGGTTTTATAAACCATTGTCTTTATCCACGTTTTTAGCGGCTACGACAACAGTTTTGAAAAAAATTGTTGTAATTGAATTTCGTCATTTCCCCCCTTCGCTGTTTTCCTTTCCCTCGTTGTTTTCTTTTCGGTGCCATGTTTTCGCGTTCCCAATCCTAAGCCATTTATCTTTCCCTCTCCTCATACGATGTTGTGCTCTTTCTCGTTTCCTAGTGAGCGGCGGTGTTCTCCAATGGGCTGCCGAAGATCCAAACGCACGGGAGGGAGAAACCAGAGAACGGGATCTGCCACGACGACAGCGCGCCGCCGGTGAAGGCGAAGACCATCGATGAACTGTACTCCCTGCAGAAGAAGAGGTCGGCGCCGACCACCCCCATCAAGGATGGCGTGCAGCAGGGCAATGCTGGCTTCGCCACCATCTCAGAGGAGGAGCGCCAGAAGCTCCAGCTCCAATCCATCAGGTCAATATTTAATCTCCAAACAAACATCTCTTTCTCAATAATAAAAAAGGGGGAAACATCCAGATTCCTTGCCGGATACTGGTGGCCCACCGCCGGATCGATTTTTCTAAACCTAAAAGGAAACAATTCTTGAGAACAAGAAGGTGGAATCCAATCTTTCTCCCTCGTTTCTTGTAATGAAATCATGCTGTGCGCAGTGATTCATTAGCATCGTTGATGAGGGAGACAAGGCCGAAGGTGGTGAGGGACGATCCGGCCAGGAAGGCGGAGGCGACCAAGGTCGCCGCCGAGCACCACCACTACTTGACGCCGACCATCAGCGTCAGCGACAGCACCCTAAAGTTTACCCATGTCCTCTACAACCTCTCCCCGCCCGGTATCTGCTCTCATCTCCTCTTCATCACTCAAATCATCACATTTCATTCTCATTGAAAGAATCACAAATTCCTTGTAGAACTCTACGAGCAAGCCATAAAACATGAACATGGATCATTCATAACATCGACCGGAGCCTTGGCTACCTTGTCCGGCACGAAGATTGGCTGTTCGCCGAGGGACAAGCGCGTCGTCAAGGATGAAACCACTGCCAATGAGCTTTGGTGGGGAAAGTAAGTCCACACAACTAATTCATGATCCTTCCATTGATGGTTCCTTCTCAAAATGTATGTGCACTATTCATGCAAAGGCTCACCGAAAATAGAGATGGATGAGCACACCTTCCTGGTGAACAGGGAGAGGGTTGTCGATTACCTCAACTCTTTGGATAAGGTACACATGCACATCAAGTGTTTGATGTAATTCCTCATAGATCCTAATATGCCATCTGAATGATACAAGGTATTTGTGAATGACCAATTCCTCAACTGGGATCCCGAGCATCGAATCAAAGTTCAAATTGTCTCTGCAAGGGCCTATCATTCCCTGTTCATGCACAACATGTAAGTGAAAAATACTACTAATAAGAATGCTAAAGATGCTCTTCAATTCTACAGTTCAACAGTTATCAAGATAAGTCATCTTTGCGTTGGTTCTGTTGATCTCTAGTAGTGAATCATAGTTGTGTTAGTAGCAGGTTGGATCATACATATGCATATATTGTGTTAGTGAGCTAACTAGCTCCTCTTTCTCTCCTTAATGCCAAGGGAAAACATGTAAACTAGAAGAAGAAAAACTCTCTTTTGCATGAAATAATTGGAAGGATCGCAGGTGCATCCGTCCTACGCCTGAAGAACTGGAGGTTTTCAGTACTCTGGACTTCACAATTTACAATGCTAGCCAGTTTCCATGTAATCGATACACACACTACATGACTTCAGGGCGGCAGTTCGGTTGGGAGGCATGTCGTCTACTCATTCCTCTGTCAGAAGCGTTTCTTTTTTTTTAGGCTGTCGCTTCTCTATTTTCCCCTTATTTTGTAATTTGTGAGGTTGAACTATGGAATTTTAATCAATTATTCTTGGATTTTTCTAGGCCGTTACTGCTGTGGCTACTTTGCTTGGGCTGGAGAGGTAGGCATGTAAAATTGTTTGATGAAATTCCCCAGTGTGTAGTTATTATTATTCCCTTCAAGGTCTTGTAATTGAAGTGTACTAACTTAATTGTGTAGGGGATTCTCTGACTCCATCTTTGGCATGTCTGTTGTATTTGCTACTCTAGTTATGTACGATGCTCAGGTAAACTAATTTTATTTTTTGGTTTATGTTCTATAGTCCTTGTGTATGCCATGATGGTAATATGCAATTAGACTCTATGTGAGTTGACTTTGTATGAATCTGGAAAATGTTTTTTCTTGGGAACTATGTTAGCCATATTTATCATCGAGGAATATAGTTGAATATTGTTGCCTGAGAGTTAGAATTGGTTTGAGTGAAGCAACTGATAATCCTACAAACTTCTAATGGTTTAGTCTGTCATTGCCATGGGCTAGAACAATTTAATTCGTTTGTTTGCCATATCCATCTCCTGCGCTTCTAGAAGAAAGCTTGTATAATGAACACAATTTATAGCAGAGCTTGTGAAAACAATGAGTTTAAAGTCGTTTCTTTCTCAACCGACTTGTAGACAAAGAAAATTGGTCTTGTTTGGTTAGTGAAAGTTGTCAGATCGTTGTCGGAAGAACTGGCATGAACACTCTTACTAACCAGACTGGCGAAGTTACAAGGTGATCTTACACTTCTAGTCCATCTTGTTGTTGATGATAAATGTTAAAGTGCTCTAATTTTGAGAAAAATTTATGCTTGACTTGGACTTCTTTATTTCCTAACTCTTGACATTTTGTATGGCCAATAAGTCATTTGCAAGGGATGTTCAATCGAACTATCAGATTATTAGAAGCATGTATCAAGCCAATGTAAGTCCATTTGCATGTCTAAATATCATTTTATTTCTCATTCAGCCACAATATTTTATTATCATTTTTTTGATGCCAGATATGTATTTGACGATCAATCTCCAGAGCTGAAGAAACAAGAACATGCCAAAAAGCTAGTCTTTACAGTTTTGTCATTGTTCCCCTCCTTTTTTTTTTGCAAGATAATGATAATCTTTAAGCTTATTTTATTCTTTAGATATTCAAAGAGGAAAGATGCAACTAACAATCTTAACACAACAATTGAGGTCATTGCTTGTGCATAACAAGTACTTTTATTGGGACACTTTAGTGTGCTAGATTTTTTTTTGCTGTCTTAGTTGCTTACATTTGATGTTTGCAAACTGGTGATCTGGAGGGAATTGAAAAGTACAGAAAAAGGACTGTTAAGGTAATCTTTGATATTGCTATTTTATTGGAAATTACCATGAGGATCTTATTGAATATGATGCAATCAGCATGAAGTCAGCATGCTGATTGTCTGTTTTCTTCATATGTAACATAGAGTTTCTTTAAATGTATTTTGAACTTTCAAAAGTGATAAGGTAAAATGAGGATCTTATTGATTATGATGTAATCAGCATGAAGTTAGCATGCAATGCGCAGCTCTTTGCAAAAGTGACAAGGTAAAATGATGCAATATAACATAATTTGTTTTATTTTTTTAACTTTAAAATCCTAAACGTATTTGTTTGTTATCAATTTCTAGGTGTTTGCGCTTGCCTCAGAAGACATGGATACTTTAACTTTTGGGGCACTGAGGTTTCTCCGTCATTTAATGGATCCTAGTTCCAAAATAATCTTTGTGATGGAATTTGAAGTTTCAAAGGTATATTTATTCTGCTTATTGCTAATTGAATTATTGTATTTATCCTCATCCTTATTTTTCAGGTTCTTGAAGAGCCAAGACTCACTATGGATCAGTTCATTGATTTGTGTATTCTCTCTTATGTGATTATTGTGATAGCATTAAAGGTAAACTTTCTTATGAGATATTGTACATTCAACAAGTTTAACATACAAGGCTAGTACTCTACTACTTACTGTTTACGAAATTTGATAACTAATGTTCATTCAAATCTCTAGTATTATAATGCTTGTGTAGTTGAATATGGTGCCAGTGCTGCAACTGTTCCATGTTTATGTTACTTATACTTGCTATAGTGTTCAACATGAGTATGATCGCAATCTCTGACATGACTATTTTTACAAATTGTATATGTGTTCAATAGGATTAGTGATTGTTCACTCTTAGTGTCACTGTTTGAGTGTCATTATCCAAGTATCTATATCCAACACAGATTTGGGCAGTTATTTCATGCTTTGGAAATTTTTATTTTTTTTAAATGTTTGGTTGAAGGAAAAAAAACTCTGTTTCTACATTTGATGTTCCATGAAATAAATTATACACATCATACAGTGATGTTATTTTCAAAAACGTTTTCACAACCTTTCTATTTAATTGGTATTGTTTTTATTGATTTTTTTATGATATCGTTTATTATTTTTCCTACAAAATTTTTGATCCATTACAACTCTTTTGGGTTTGATGATCGAAATTGCATCATTCTTTACCTGAGCTATTCAAATAGCATCAATTCGAACAAGGAAAGGAAAGGGAAAAAGAAGCCTACATGGGAAGTCGTAAAGGTTTGTATATTATATACACACACATATGTCTACTTGTGATTAATTAAAAAATATTTAAATGTAAATTATTCATTGACAATTTTTTGTTAACATTGGGTCATCGACTACTAGTTTTTATTACATTAGTTCTTATTTTTAGACCATTAAGCATAATTCCCTTAGTGTTGAAGTATAAATGTAGGTGCACATGGTAGTTTCTTATGTCACTTTCTATAAAAGGTTTAAAGGTGATTGATATGGATGTCAAGTTTTAGTTTTGATCCAAGTATTTTTTTTTTAAAAAAAAGGCATGAAGAAATAATCCAACTATTATTGTGTGGCGAAGTGTGTATCAATTTGAAACAATTTGTTTGTGACTCCATGACTTATTAATTTTGATTCCTTAGTGCTAATAATTTGTTTCTTCAGTGCTAGCTAACTCCTTTGCCCAATACCTCATTCTTGCATTTCTATCATGAGCAGATTGGCTAACATTTCCCTTATTTATTGCCTCTCTTTGTTCTCATCTTTTGTTTTGATATGTCAATACCTAATATGCATCCATGTGTTATCTTGCTGATTAAACATTTTGGAAATTTAGTTATAGGTAAAGTTGTGGTGTCCTTATAATTTTGTTTTTGTTTTGTCTATTAAACTTTGCCTCCGGGAAATAAGCTTGTCATATAGTGATTCGGCTGAGTTAGTAGATGGAGTATGTAGCATGTTGATTGGAATTATGAGCATGTTTTGTATATAAAGACAGTTTTCCAGGAACAAAGCATATATCAAATTCCTTGTCTGTTTTCAACATTTGTCTAGACAAGTTCTTGTCATTTTGTCAATCCTGCCTATAACTCAGCAAGTCCGCATCCTAAATCGACATTTGAATAGCTGATTTGTTTCTTTTATCCTGGAATTGCTTGTATTGCATAAGTTTGTATTGCATAAGTTAAATTCTAAGACTATAAGTTGGTTATATTGCTTGTATTTTATGTAGATTTATATGAATAAATCTAAATCAGAATTATGGAATTCTGGAATTGAGTGTCGTCATGGAATTGCTTTATATTAGAGCTATGTGAAATCCTAAAATTTCTTGTATTGCATAAGTTTGTATTGCATAAGTTTTATTTCTTAGACTATAAGTTGGTTATATTGCTTGTATTTTATGTAGATTTATATGAATAAATCTAAATCTGGAATTGATAAGTTTTGTTTAATTTTCCTCTTGCAGGTACGTAACTCGGCCAATTCATGAGGCTTGAGATTTTTGATGCAAGGAGTGAGCTTTGTTAGGATGTAGCTTGCCTTGCTAATTTGTAAATTAAAAGTCATATGGAGAACAGCAAATGGAAAACATGTGATTTAATGTATATGGAGAACAGTAATGGAAAATATGTGTATTTTGATGAGTAACAACTCATTTTGTATATGTTTGTAATATATGTGGCTACAAGATGAATTATATATGAATATTTATTTTGGATTTAATGTAGTAAATATTTGGTTTTGTATTGGTGGTTTGCTTATATTAAAATAAGATTAGTTGTTGGCTATTAATGAACATTAAAGACAACAGTTAAAAATATTGTAAAAACTAGGTAAATCACAACGGGAATTTTTTGTAAAAAGTGATAAAAGACAACAGTTTTATCCGTTGTAAAATATATTAAAACTGTTGTAAAAAAACAAAACGAGTCAAATATTATCTACCACAATAGTTTATATCTGTTGTAAAAAAAGTTTACCACAACGGTTTATTTCTATTGTTGAAATTATCTACCACAACGGTTTTAAAACATTGTTGTATCCTTCGTAGCCAAATTTTGGGCATATAAACAACAATGGATAAAAACCGTTGTCAAATGTCTACAAAGACAACGGTTTCAAAACCGTTGTCGTAGGGCAATACATTCTACAATGCCCTCAGTTACAACGATTTTTTTGACCCTACGACAACAGATAATATCCGTTGTCGTTTGCAGTTTTTGTTGTAGTGAACCTATTCCCATATGAAAAGGGAAATGGCCCCATGAAGTCTATTCCCCATACATCAAATAATTCTACTTCAAGTATGTAATTCAATGGCGCTTCATTCCTCCTAGTAATGTTTCCAGTCCTCTGACATTGATCACATGATTGTACAAATCTCTTGACATCTTTGAATAGAGTTGGCCAATAAAAGCCTGCTTGAAGTATTTTTGCTACCGTCTTAGAGCTCCCCAAATGTCCTCCATAAGAAGAAGAATGACAATGAAATAGGATATCCTTGACTTCTTCCTCAGGTATACATCTTCGATAAATCACATCATTGCATTTCTTATAAAGGACGGGTGCATCCCAAATATAATTCTTCACATCTGAAAAAAACTTTTTCTTTTGCTGATTGGAGAAATTTGGGGGTAGGACTCCACTTACCAGGAAATTTACAAAATCCGCATACCAAGGTATTTTAGCACTCTATAAGGCTAGAAGGTGCTCATCAGGAAAAATATTATCAATAGGTAAGTCAAAATTCGCATCCTTTTCCTTATTTTACCAAACTTTGGATAAGTGGCCAGCCACTACGTTCTCCGCTCCCTTCTTATCTCTAATCTCGAGGTTGAATTCTTAAAGCAATAAAATCCATCTGACAAGTCATGGTTTAGCATCTTTCTTGCTTAGGAAATATCGGATAGCTGCATGATCAGTATAAACTATTACCTTTGAACCCACTAGATATGATCTAAACTTATCAAATGCAAATACTATGGCTAGAAGTTCTTTTTCAGTAGTGGAATAACTCACTTGAGCTGCATCAAGTGTTTTACTTGCATAATGTATAACATGTAGAATCTTATTTTTTCTTTTCCCTAACATTGCCCCTACTGCGAAGTCACTTGCATCACACATTATCTCAAATGGAAGATTCCAATCCGGGGCTTGAATTATCGGGGCTGAAATAAGGACACTTTTAATTTTACTAAAAGCCTCCATGCAGTCTTTGTTAAAACAAAATTCAACATCCTTGATTAGCAAATTTGTTAAAGGCTTAGCAATTTTTGAAAAGTCCTTGATAAAACGCCTATAGAATCCGGCATGCCCTAGGAAACTTCTCACTCCTTTTACATTAATTGGTGGGGGTAGTTTTTCTATCACTTCTACTTTTGCTTGATCCACTTCAATCCCACGTTCTGATATTTTATGCCCCAGAACAATTCCTTCTCTAACCATGAAATGACATTTCTCCCTGTTTAACACTAAATTTACCTTTTCACATCTTTGAAGAACTGTAGAGAGATTAGATAAACAAGTGTCAAAGTCATTCCCGTATACTGAAAAATCATCCATGAATACCTCCATAATTTTCTCTATTAAATCTGAAAAAAATTACCATCATACATCTCTGGAAAGTGGTTGGAGCATTACAAAGCCCAAATGGCATACGGCGATAAACAAAAGTGCCATAGGGGCATATGAAAGTACTCTTCTCTTGATCTTGAGGATGAATTGGAATTTGAAAAAATCCTGAATATCCATCCAAATAGTAAAGTTACGAGTGCTTAACCGATCTCTGAAGCATTTCATCGATAAAAGGTAAGGGAAAATGATCCTTTCTCGTTTCCTTGTTCAACTTTCGATAATCAATACACATTCGCCACCCCGTTACTGTTCGTGTTGGAATCAATTTATTATCCTCATTTTTTATAATAGTCATTCCCCCTTTCTTTGGGACTACGTGTACTGGACTCACCCATTCACTATCTGAAATTGGATAAATGATCCTGGCATCAAGAAGTTTGAGCACCTCCTTCTTTACTACCTCTTTCGGATTTGGATTCAACCTGCTTTGGTGCTCAATTAAATTTTTATAACCCTCCTCAAGTAAAATCCAATGCATGCAAAGAGAAGGACTAATCCCTTTTATATCATCAATAGTGTATCCAATTGCTTTTCTGTGCAGCTTCAACTCTTCAACCAACCTCTGTGTTTCAGACTCAGTTAGACTAGCATTGATTATAACCGGAAAAGTGGAATTTGGTCCGAGGAATTCATATTTTAGAGTTGATGGCAAGCGCTTAAGCTCAGTTTGAGGTGATACTATCTCTGGCACAGTTAGCTCTTGCTCTATCAACTTAATCTCTTCATCTTGGGATCCTTTCTCCAAATCTTCTTCGTCTTCTAGAAAAGTGGCATCCCCTTTCTTCTCCTCCATTGAAACTACTTCTTCATTGAACATTTTTAAAAGAGACTCATAACATCAAGGAAATAATACTCGAAGATCATTCTGATTCAGAGTAATTCCTTTCTCCACATTTTCCTTTTCTTCCACTGTATTAGCCGTTAGAATTGCGTCATTTTGTCCTAACCAATCATTAAAATTTGATGCGATCCTGCAGATTATCCCACTGGCTTCCTCTAATTTTTTTCTTAAAAAAAGATCCTCTAGAGGCTATATCTAGTTGACTCTTATTTGAGAGAGAAAGCCCTTCATAGAATAAATGCATAATCAACCATCCCTCAATACCGTGATGTGGACATAACTGTAGAAGAGATGAATATCTTTCCCAGGCTTGATGTAGCTCTTCCCCAGCAAGTTGTTTAAAATTTAGAATTTGACTTCTCAAATAAGTAGTCTTCTAAGGGGAAAAATACTTGCCCAAGAATCTCTGCTCTAACTCATCCCAGGTTTTGATACTTTGAGATTTCATGGAATTATACCATCTCTTTGCAGCACCTTTCAGACTAAAAGGAAAAACCAATAGCTGTATAATATCAGATGGAACATCCTCATATTTCAAAGTATAACAGTGTCTATAAAATTCCATGAGATGAGAGTAAGGGTCCTCAATCTCTAGGCCCCCAAATTGAACTTTCTGAACCATTGAAATGAA